>NC_091350.1:7220133-7395133 GCF_038502225.1 Cherax quadricarinatus
AATTTATACGTGCAGTAAAGGATCTCTGTACACTCTCTAGATCTGCGATTTCACCTGCTTTGAATGGAGATGTTAATGTACAGCAGTATTCTAGCCTAGAGAGAACAAGTGATTTGAAAAGGATCATCATGGGCTTGGCATCTCTCGTTTTGAAAGTTCTCATTATCCATCCTATCATTTTCTTTGCACGTGCGATCGTGGCACTGTTGTGATCCTTGAAAGTGAGATCCTCAGACATTACTACTCCCAGGTCCCTTACATTATTTTTCCGCTCTATGTATGGCCGGAGTCAGTAGTATACTCTGTTCTAGTTATTATCTCCTCCAGTTTTCCATAACGGAGTAGTTGGAATTTGTCCTCATTGAACATCATATTGTTTACCGTTGCCCACTGGAAAACTTTGTTTATATCTTCTTGGAGGTTAACCGCGTCCTCAGCAGATGACAGCCTCATGCAGATCCTAGTATCATCCGCAAAGGATGATACGGTGCTGTGGTGTATATCTCTGTTTATGTCTGATATGAGGATAAGGAATAAGATGGGGGCGAGTACTGTGCCTTGTGGAACAGAGCTCTTCACTATGGCAGCCTCCGATTTAACTCTGTTGACCACTACTCTGTGTTCGATTTGTTAGGAAGTTGAAGATCCATCTCCCCACTTTCCCAGTTATTCCTTTAGCACGTATTTTATGGGCTATTACGCCATGATCGCATTTGTCAAATGCTTTTGCAAAGTCTGTGTATATTACATCTGCATTCTGATTTTCTTCCAGTGCATCCAAGGCCATGTCATAGTGATCCAGTAGTTGTGAGAGGCAGGAGCGACCTGCCCTTAACCCATGTTGCCCTGGATTGTGCAGATTTTGGGAATTCAGGTGATTTGCAATCCTGCTTCTTAGCACTCTTTCAAAGATTTTTATGATGTGGGACGTCAGAGCTATTGGTCTATAGTTCTTAGCTAATGCTTTGCTGCCACCTTTATGGAGTGGGGCTATATCCGTTGTTTTAAGTGACTGTGGAATTTCACCCATGTCCAAGCTCCTCCTCCATAGTGTACTTAGGGCATGCGAGAGGGGTTTCTTGCAGTTCTTAATGAAAACAGAGTTCCACGAGTCTGGGCCTGGGGCTGAGTGCATAAGCATGTTGTCAATGGCTTTTTCGAAATCTATCGGAGTTAGGGTAATGTCGGAAATCTGGCATACATTTATGGAGCTTTGAGGCTCATTCATGAAGAAATCATTTGGGTCGTCGATCCTCAGACCGATTAGTGGTTCACTAAACACAGAGTCGTACTGGGATTTCAATATTTCACTCATTTCCTTGTTGTCATCTGTGTAAGTCCCATCCTGTCTGAGTAAGGGCCCGATACTAGATGTGGTATTTGCCTTGTTTTTGGCATATGAAAAGAAATATTTTGAATTTCTTTCAATTTCACTAATAGCTTTAAGCTCCTCCTGCCTCTCCTGGTTCCTGTAAAAGTCATTTAGCTTAAGTTCGATAGTTTCCACTTCCCTGGTCAGCGCCTCCTCTCATGTATCAGATATTCTAGCACTCCTGAGGAGCTCAGTGACTCTTCGTCGTCTTCTGTAGAGGGAGCGTCTTTTTCTCTCCAGTTTACTCCTGCTCTTCTTCTTAGGGGAATATGCCTAGAACATGCTTCGGCTACCAGGAAGTTGATCCTTTCAAGGCACCGGTTTGGATCCATGTCATTTAAGACATCTTCCCAACATGTTTCGTTTAGGACATGGTTTACCTGGTCCCAGTTGATGTTCCTGTTGTTGAAGTTGTATTTTGTGAAGACACCTTCACAGGTACATGCATTCTGCTGATCAGGACCCCTATGCATGTACGTCTGGACTTCGATTAGATTGTGATCGGAATTAGTTGTTTTTGATATTCTTATGTCTCTTACCAGGTCCTCATTATTTGTGAAGATAAGGTCAGGTGTGTGTTCTAGTCTTGTTGGCTCCACTATCTGCTGGCTTAAGGTGTGTTTTTCGCAGAGACTTAGTAGCTCATGTGTGTGTGTGACCTTTCATCTGCGCTACCTCCTGGGATTGTTTCAACTATAACATTATTTGCTACATTCTTCCATTTTGTATGCCTTAGGTTGAAATCACCAAGCAGTAAGATGTTTGGGGATGGAGCTGGAAGGTTTTCCAAACAGTAATCAATTTTCAGTAGCTGTTCCTTGAACTGTTGTGAGGTTGCATCTGGTGGCTTGTATACAACCACAATGACTAGGTTTTGGTTCTTGATCTTTATTGATAGAACTTCAACTACCTCATTTGTGGTGTTCAGCAACTCTGTGCAGATAAGGGACTCTTTGACATACAGGTCAACCCCCCCTTGTTGCCTGTTTTTTCTGTCGCATCTAAAAAGGTTGTAGCCACTTATCCATATTTCACTGTCAAAGTGATCTTTTGTGTGAGTCTCTGTGAAGGCTGCAAACATTGCATTATACTCCTCTAGAAGTCCACTGATAAAAGGTATTTTGTTGTGGGTGGATGGCTTAAGGCCCTGTATATTAGCAAATATGAACAAGGTTGTATTCTGTGTTTGTTGGGGGATTTTGTTATTGGCATCAGTAGTTGTAATTCTGGAGGGCCATGGGTGGCCACTGGCTGTGCCTCCAGTCCAACAAGGCTCCAAGGTGGTGGACTATTTTCCATTTTGTTTTTTCGTTTTCTGCCACTAAAAAATCACCTGGAGTTGGGTTGTCGTAGCTACTATTGTTTGTCTTGAGGGGTCTGTGCCTCCTGGTCCCTTTTAGATGGTATGCAGGGCACTCGATGTTGTAACACTGCTTCTGGAGGACCGAGGAGTGGCACATTTTTGGGTGAAAGAAAGTACAGGAAGAAGAACGACACACTCCTTTAGACAGGAGGTCGCTACATTTTTTGGGATGGTCAAAGTTGCATGTCCCATTTTTTCCCCTGTTATTCCATGCTTACAGATGCCCCAAACATAATATTTGCACAAATTCACCTTTGGTTGAGAATTGTTGGGAGGTGTGTTGTCAATTTCTGCAGGTTCTGGGACTGCACTATAATCCTCAGTATCCAAGCCAGGGCCACCCCGTCCTGGATTCCATCTACTTTCCTCAGTAGAGGAAGAAGGAGACTCCTCTCCAACATCTTTACTGTGGGCCACGGTCTTGTGCAATGATGGTTGTATATTTACAGTTTTAGATGGTTGTATATTTACTGTTTTTGTGGTGGTTTTGGTAGTGTCCCTAGGAGAGTCTGGGCTGGCAGTAAGGCTGGGGGCTGGGTCTGGGTCAGCACTGGGGCTGGGGGCTGGGGCTGGGTCTGGGTCAGCGGCTGGGCCTGGGCCAGCGGCTGGGCCTGGGCCAGCACCAGCACTGTGGGTATTAGTGCTATGACTGGGGGAGCCTGGGCCAGCACCAGCACTGTGGGTATTAGTGCTATGACTGGGGGAGCCTGGGCCAGCACCAGCACTGTGGGTATTAGTGCTATGACTGGGGGATGGGTCTGGCTTAGCACCATGTGGGTGACTAGATAGTTTCGAGTCATCTGTTGTGGTATGGACATTCTGCATTTTTTGATACACTATCTCTTGCTCCCATGTTTTATATATTTTTGGTAGACTATCCAAGAGGTCATCCTTGTTTTCTTGATTATTTTTATCATTTATTACTCTCCTTAGTACCTTTCTGATACCTGCCCAAAGTTCTACATCTTTATTGCACAACCAGAAGCACCTTGCTAGTTCGAGGTCATTTTTTGAGGCTGTATTTAGTCTAGTACAAGAGATATGGTGTTTGGAAGAGCATAGGTTGCATGTGATTCTGGATTTCCTTCCAAGGATTTTTTTACATGTCCCACAGATATGCTGTGCTGACATCCTGTCTGTATCCTACTACACTGTATGCCACGGAAGAAAACTGATTTCCACTTTACCTTTCACTTGCTGGTGCCAGTAATATGCAAGATGTGTTTATACGAACCAAGTTTGTAGTATGTGGGTGGTGGTGTAGGGTGGGTGGTGGGTGTAGGGTGGGTGTGAGCCGGGCAGGACTTGCCCACACTGCCACACTTCACTATTATTTTTTTTATTACTATTATTATTATTATTATTATTTAAATTCCTTTTATGTAGTGCTGTACACTGTTTATCTCAAGGATATACACTGTATTCTTTCAAAATACACTTTTCACTGCGCTATACTGGGATCATTGTTTTATTATTTACACAGCAGCTAGGCCTACGCTAACTTTCCCCTACACTTCTAAGGAAAAGATTATTTCCTGTTTAGTAGAGGTAACGGTTGTATGCTCAATTTATGTATGCTGTGATTCCCTGCACCTCAATGCTACCACCACTCGTTTCATATCTTATGACTATAGTAGTTACTTATCCGTTATTAACACTTCACTGGACCTCTGGCAATAGTTCGCTAGTGCCAGTCGCTTGTCAGATATTCCCCTATCTACACTATATATTGTACACTATACTTGGGGATAATTAAGATTACTCTTATCTACAATTTAGTTCACTATGTCACTGCACATATATATCCTTGTCACTCATTATATTACTTATAGATAGATCGATATTTTTTTATTTCCACTTGTGTCGACATCCGGCAATAATTCACTAGTGCTGGTCAGGTGTATTTCCCACGGTAACCGTTTCTCCACCGGCACTCTCCATGTGACACTATAATCCATATTTTCCTATTTAGCATTCACTGATATTCCTTTTTTGTTTGTTCAAAGGAGTATATGCACTTTATGGTTGCACACGCTTATTTCCCGCATTCTGTTCCTTCTGCTACTATCAAGACACACAGTTTTTGACGGAGCACAAACGCGCGCGACTGTCCCCTCTCATAAGTTAGGTTAGGTTTGTCAGGAAACACGGCAAGTGTTTACTGATGCGGGTCTTAGTCACATGATGGCCCACAGTTGGAGCTTTTGGTCACATGGTTGAGAGCACGTGGCTCCTGCCTCTGGAAACTACTGCACCACTACAACACGTTCTTACCTCTACTGGAAGTCAGACTGAATCCAGATGTAGTGTACATAGATTGGGGGAAAGGATACCTTTACCTTTAATGAGTTTCGAGAGTCTTTCTACTCCCGGAGCCCGGCCATAGGCCAGCCTTGTCTGGTGCTAGCCTGGTCAACCAGGCTTCAGGCTTCAAGAACCACCTTGGAAGTAAGGCAGGCATAATAACCCAATAGAGACATATATGTCTCTATTGGGTTATTCTGGGTTACGGACCCCACGGGTTAATAATCCCAGTAAAATCTCATGTGAAGCGGCGGCCGCAGAAGCAGCAACAACAAACAGAGAAGCAGCAGCATCACTACCAACTGCAACAGCAGCAGCGACATCAGCAGTAACAGCATCACCAGCAACAGTAACAGCAGCAGCGGTATCAACATAAGCAACAGCAGCAGCAGCAGCGCGGGGGGGGGGGAAATGTAGCGGGGCTCCAGGAGCAGCAGGGTGGGGGCGGGGAAGTGCAGCAGCGGGGATGATGGGGTGCAGCAGGGGGTGGGGGTGCAGCAGTGGGGGTTCAGCTGCGGGGGGGGGGGTTGCAGCAGGTGAGTGTAGTGTAGGGTAGACTGGGCAAGTGAGTCTCCTAGTTCACCTCCCTTTACACCACCCATTAAGGGAGAGTTAAACCCCTGATACACTGCCACCTAACCTCCCGTTCATCCTCCCTTAACCAGGGCTGGTGGAAGCTCACTCCCTTCCCTCTTTCCTCCTTCCCTCCCACCTTCCCCTGGCACGGGGGGTGTAGGGGAAATACCTCTTACACTACCCCTCCCTCCCAACTTCCCTTAGAAGGGGGTGTTGGGGATCTCTTGGACCACCACCACCCTCTCTCCCTCAGCAGGTGGTGTAGGAGGAACTCTTGGATCACCACCACCCTCTCTCCCTCAGCAGGTGGTGTAAGGGGAACTCTTGGACCACCACCACCCTCTCTCTCTTAGCAGGTGGTGTAAGGGGAACTCTTGGACCACCACCACCCTCTCTCCCTCAGCAGGTGGTGTAAGGGGAACTCTTGGACCACCACCACCCTCTGTCCCTCAGCAGGGGGGGAGGAGGAACTCTTGGACCACCACCACTCTCTCTCCCTCAGCAGGTGGTGTAAGGGGAACTCTTGGACCACCACCACCCTCTCTCCCTCAGCAGGTGGTGTAAGGGGAACTCTTGCACCACCACCACCCTCTCTCCCTCAGCAGGGGGGGAGGAGGAGCTCTTGGACCACCACCACCCTCTCTCCCTCAGCAGGGGGGGAGGAGGAACTCTTGGACCACCACCACCCTCTCTCCCTCAGCAGGTGGTGTAAGGGGAACTCTTGGACCACCACCACCCTCTCTCTCTTAGCAGGTGGTGGGGGAACTCTTGGGGGTGGTGTAAGGGGAACTCTTGGACCACCACCACCCTCTCTCTCTCAGCAGGTGGGGGGAGGGGGAACTCTTGGACCACCACCACCCTCTCTCCCTCAGCAGGTGGGGGGGAGGGGGATCTCTTGGACCACCACCACCCTCTCTCCCTCAGCAGGTGGTGTAAGGGGAACTCTTGGACCACCACCACCCTCTCTCCCTCAGCAGGTGGGGGGGAGGGGGAACTCTTGGACCACCACCACCCTCTCTCCCTCAGCAGGTGGGGGGAGGGGGAACTCTTGGACCACCACCACCCTCTCTCCCTCAGCAGGTGGGGGGGAGGGGGAACTCTTGCCCCACCACCCCCCTCTCTCCCTCAGCAGGTGGGGGGAGGTGGTACTCTTGCACCACCACCACCCTCTCTCCCTCAGCAGGTGGGGGGAGGGGGAACTCTTGCACCACCACCACCCTCTCTCCCTCAGCAGGTGGGGGGAGGGGGAACTCTTGCACCACCACCCCCCTCTCTCCCTCAGCAGGTGGGGGGAGGGGGAACTCTTGCACCACCACCACCCTCTCTCCCTCAGCAGGTGGGGGGAGGGGGAACTCTTGCACCACCACCCCACTCTCTCCCTCAGCAGGTGGGGGGAGGGGGAACTCTTGCACCACCACCACCAGCAGGTGGGGGGAGGGGGAACTCTTGCACCACCACCACCCTCTCTCCCTCAGCAGGTGGGGGGAGGGGGAACTCTTGCACCACCACCCCCCTCTCTCCCTCAGCAGGTGGGGGGAAGGGGAACTCTTGCACCACCACCACCCTCTCTCCCTCAGCAGGTGGGGGGAGGGGGAACTCTTGCACCACCACCCCCTCCTTCAGCACGGGGTATATGGGTAATCTCCCGTGCTCCACTTCCTCCCTACGACGTCGTGTATAGGGATAATACCCTTTACTGCACCCCTCCACTGTCCTTCCTTCCTCTCTCTCTCCCTCGCATGGAGTGCTGATCCAAGGAATTGGAATTGTCTTGCCCTTGAATGAGCCTTATTGTCTCCATTTCCCAGGCTCCGTGACCGCTACGGTTTTAGCGCTTCCCGTGAAAATAATAAATACTCTGGAATAATAATAATAACTTGTAATAATAATAATAACAATATGAAATAATAATAATGTAATCTGGAATAATATGTAATAACTATGTAATAATAATATATAATAATAATAATAATAATAATAATATGTAATAACTATGTAATAATAATAATAATAATAATAATAATAGTGTTTAATAATAATTATATAATAATAATAATAATAATAATATATCCGAGTATATATAAAAGAGATACATTTCTTAGCATGTGTAAAGGTTGAGTCTTCTTTAGTCGCACTTGTAACAATTATTCTTGTTTGGTAGTGAAAAAAGTTGTATGTACCTTTACCCTTGTGTACCTTTGATGATTTTCCATGGTTTTTCTGCTCTCGCAGCCCGGCCTTGGGCCAGGTTTGTCTGGCGTTTGCCTGGTCATCCAGGCTGTTGATCTCTGGCACTTGTCCAGTTTCCTTTTGAAGACTACAGTTGTGCCAGAAGTGTTTCTGATATCTTCTGGTTGGACGTTGAATAGTCTGGGGTCACGGATGTTGATACAGAGTTCTCTTATTGTGCCCACGGCGTCCCTGCTTTTCACTGGGTTTATTTTACACTTCCTCCCATATCTCTCACTCCTGTATGATATTATGGCAGTCTGCCTTATTGACCGTATTGCTGTTGATACGCTTTAAACTCAATTAAACACCCAGTAATATAATAATAATGTGAAGGGTTACGCTGACACGTCTACGCATGTGCTAGTCATGTAGTGTTTTCCAAGGTGCGTCTTAATATCAATGTAAACATGAGATATGTTATTCCCCTTGGCGCTACCGGCGCCTGAGCTCTCGTACCACAAATGTTGATGGACTGTTGGCTACTTGTTACACATTACGCGCTACATACTTCACGCTACAGGCTACAATCTGCGGACTACGAACTACTGGTTGCAGGCTGTAGACTGTAGGTTATAGATTACAGGCAAGGCGAGGCATACCGTCTTACCGTGTGGTTCATGTGTACCTGTAGTTGATTTCCGGGGTCACCGGATTAGGTATTTCTCTTCTTGGAGGTGTGTGTGTTTGTAGTGTTGTGACTAGCTTCAAAACCCGTGTAGTGGAGGTAAACAGTGATGCAACACCAGTGGTATACACATTGATGCAACACCAGTGATATACACAGTGATGCAACACCAGTGATATACACATTGATGCAACACCAGTGATATACACAGTGATGCAACACCAGTGATATACACATTGATGCAACACCCTAGTAACAGATAATGGAGGTGAATTCTGTAATGAGATTCTTGAAAATTTGTGCACCTTGTAGAAGATCTCTAAATCCACCATTGTTCCTCATCATCCTGCCAGCAATGGGTTAGTGGAACGTACCAATAAGAAAGTACTTGATGTCTTGAGAGCCACTATCAATCCCAACAGTGAAACTTGGGATGAAGTTATACCTGATGTGCAGTGTGCTATAAATTCTGCTTACAATGTTTCTATAGGTGAAACTCCACATTATGCATTGTATGGTGTAGATAAACGTTTGCCTTATGAGTTGCTATATTCTAATCCGAAACCAAATTACAACCCTGATGATTTCATAGCAACTCGTACCAGCTTAGCTCAAAGTGTTTTTAGAAGAATCCGTGAAACACTTCAAAAATCAACAGCAGAATTTACAAGAGTCGCAAACACTCAAGCAAAGCCATCCAAAATCAAAGTAGGTTCGAGAGTTATGCTGACTAACTTTAACAAAACGTCTGCAATGCCTAAGCTTGATCAAAAGTTTGTTGGTCCTTATCGAGTAGTTGAACATATCACTGGTAATAAGTATAAGGTTAGAGAAATTAGTACTGGTCAGTATAAAGAATCGCATTTAGATCATATGAAGTTAGTATGTGATGATAATGATGTTCCAACCCAGACTAATGTGACAGACTCTGACAATCCTCCTGATCCTGTACTCTCTACCTCTGATACTCAGTCAGACGATCAACCTGAATGTCGTTATTCCCTATGTACACGACAGGTATTGAGAAATCCTCAAGTATCATTTGTAACTACCAATTCAGATTTGCCTCAAATACAGCATGAGTTAGCCAGTGCAACAGAGTTTGATCCTCCCAGAGATGACACCCATTCTGCATATATCAATCTCACCCTAGCAGAGTTGGGGTTAAATGTAAATAACCTGTATAGATGAATAATTACAGTATCAACTTATCAGTATTCAAAAAAAAAAATTTTTGTGTTCACGTTCTCTCCGAATTCTGAGAGTTAACAGTCTAGATTTGAGTGCACCGAATCTGCCTTTCTGTTAAACACTTCTTTCTTTGTATATATTCCTTCCTCAGAATCCATAGATCACATGAATACAGATCGATTGATCAAATTTTTTTATAACTTCTATTGTGTAATCTCAACGTTGAGTTTCATTCGATGAGTTGTGCTATATTATAGCTTGTATTGCATTACAGTTTCATTACAGTTTCAGTTACGTAGCTTCCATTCCAATGTTCTACTTTTGTATGTTATAATGTTCAATTGTTGTGTACTTTGACATTGTATAGAATCAGCCCAAGCCGTACACCTGCCATCTCTAGTTTGTATTAGTTGTATGTCGGGACGACATATGTTAGCGTCGCCGAGCTCTCAGTAGTAGTACCAGTTCCTAGTAACCAGTTACCAGTAACCAGTGTACCAGTAGATGACTCACTACCAACCGTCTCTGCGTGAATCACTGACTGTATTCATATTGCTGCTGACCATAGCAGGATTTCAAACACCCCCTCACCCATAGGCACTCATGGGTCAGTCAGGCTAGGGAGCAGAGAGAGGAAGGACGGCTGTTGGCGCTTTCCCATACTTTCCGTTATATTATACGTACTACCAGCCTACGTGAGTATTCTTACCCTATCCACATATCCAAAACCCACATGACAAGTGGTATACACAGTGATGCAACACCTGCGGTATACACAGTGATGCAACACCTGTGGTATACACAGTGATGCAACAACAGTGGTATACACAGTGATGCAACAACAGTGGTATACACAGTGATGCAACAACAGTGGTATACACAGTGATGCAACACCTGTGGTATATACAGTGATGCAACACCTGTGGAGTACACAGTGATGCAACACCAGTGGTATACACAGTGATGCAACAACAGTGGTATACACAGTGATGCAACACCTGTGGTATACACAGTGATGCAACACCTGTGGTATACACAGTGATGCAACAACAGTGGTATACACAGTGATGCAACAACAGTGGTATACACAATGATGCAACACCTGTGGTATACACAGTGATGCAACACCAGTGGTATACACAGTGATGCAACAACAGTGGTATACACAGTGATGCAACAACAGTGGTATACACAGTGATGCAACACCTGTGGTATACACAGTGATGCAACACCAGTGATATACACATTGGTGCAACACCAGTGGTATACACAGTGATGCAACACCTGTGGTATACACAGTGATGCAACACCTGTTGTATACACAGTGATGCATCACCTGTGGTATACACAGTGATGCAACACCAGTGATATACACAGTGATGCAACACCAGTGGTATACACAGTGATGCAACACCAGTGGTATACACGGTGATGCAACACCAGTGGCATACACAGTGATGCAATAACAGTGGTATACACAGTGATGCAACACCAGTGATATACACAGTGATGCAACACCAGTGGTATACACAGTGATGCAACACCAGTGGTATACACAGTGATGCAACACCAGTGGTATACACAGTGATGCAACACCAGTGGTATACACAGTGATGCAACACCTGTGGTATACACAAACAGGACAGCAGTTATCACTGTCACTTCTCATATGATTGTCAAAGGTGATACAACACAGTTGAAGTTGTAGGTAGGAAACACTTACTGGCTTGATTTAAGAAATTTATCAGCGCTGTGTCACCCTGGTGGGTTTACCGCTTAGTTTTGATTATAATAATCATGAAATTTATTAAGAAATGTTTCGCCACGAGTGGCGAAGTGAACGATGGAATAAGACACGAGTGGCGAAGTGAACGATGGAATAAGACACGTGTGGCGAAGTGAACGATGGAATAAGACACGAGTGGCGAAGTGAACGATGGAATAAGACACGAGTGGCGAAGTGAACGATGGAATAAGACACGAGTGGCGAAGAGAACGATGGAATAAGACACGAGTGGCGAAGTGAACGATGGAATAAGACACGTGTGGCGAAGTGAACGATGGAATAAGACACGTGTGGCGAAGTGAACGATGGAATAAGACACGTGTGGCGAAGTGAACGATGGAATAAGACACGTGTGGCGAAGTGAACGATGGAATAAGACACGTGTGGCGAAGTGAACGATGGAATAAGACACGTGTGGCGAAGTGAACGATGGAATAAGACACGTGTGGCGAAGTGAACGATGGAATAAGACACGTGTGGCGAAGTGAATGATGGAATAAGACACGTGTGGCGAAGTGAACGATGGAATAAGACACGAGTGGCGAAGTGAACGATCGAATAAGACACGAGTGGCGAAGTGAACGATGGAATAAGACACGAGTGGCGAAGTGAACGATGGAATAAGACACGAGTGGCGAAGTGAACGATGGAATAAGACACGTGTGGCGAAGTGAACGATGGAATAAGACACGTGTGGCGAAGTGAACGATGGAATAAGACATGTGTGGCGAAGTGAACGATGGAATAAGACACGTGTGGCGAAGTGAACGATGGAATAAGACACGTGTGGCGAAGTGAACGATGGAATAAGACACGTGTGGCGAAGTGAACGATGGAATAAGACACGTGTGGCGAAGTGAACGATGGAATAAGACACGTGTGGCGAAGCGATCGATGGAATAAGACACGTGTGGCGAAGTGAACGATGGAATAAGACACGTGTGGCGAAGTGAACGATGGAATAAGACACGAGTGGCGAAGTGAACGATGGAATAAGACACGTGTGGCGAAGTGAACGATGGAATAAGACACGAGTGGCGAAGTGAACGATGGAATAAGACACGTGGCGAAGTGAACGATGGAATAAGACACGTGTGGCGAAGCGATCGATGGAATAAGACACGTGTGGCGAAGTGAACGATGAAATAAGACACGAGTGGCGAAGTGAACGATGGAATAAGACACGAGTAGCGAAGTGAACGATGAAATAAGACACGAGTGGCGAAGTGAACGATGGAATAAGACACGAGTGGCGAAGTGAACGATGGAATAAGACACGAGTGGCGAAGTGAACGATGGAATAAGACACGAGTGGCGAAGTGAACGATGGAATAAGACACGAGTGGCGAAGTGAACGATGGAATAAGACACGTGTGGCGAAGTGAACGATGGAATAAGACACGTGTGGCGAAGTGAACGATGGAATAAGACACGAGTGGCGAAGTGAACGATGGAATAAGACACGTGTGGCGAAGTGAACGATGGAATAAGACACGAGTGGCGAAGTGAACGATGAAATAAGACACGAGTGGCGAAGTGAACGATGGAATAAGACACGAGTGGCGAAGTGAACGATGGAATAAGACACGTGTGGCGAAGTGAACGATGGAATAAGACACGTGTGGCGAAGTGAACGATGGAATAAGACACGAGTGGCGAAGTGAACGATGGAATAAGACACGAGTGGCGAAGTGAACGATGGAATAAGACACGAGTGGCGAAGTGAACGATGGAATAAGACACGAGTGGCGAAGTGAACGATGGAATAAGACACGAGTGGCGAAGTGAACGATGGAATAAGACACGAGTGGCGAAGTGAACGATGGAATAAGACACGAGTGGCGAAGTGAACGATGGAATAAGACACGAGTGGCGAAGTGAACGATGGAATAAGACACGTGTGGCGAAGTGAACGATGGAATAAGACACGTGTGGCGAAGTGAACGATGGAATAAGACACGAGTGGCAGAACGTTTCTTCAGAAATGAAATAGTATACCTTTGATATATCTTTGATGAGTTCCAAGAGTATTTCTACTCCCGGAGCCCGGCCATAGGCCAGGCTCGTCTGGTGCTAACCTGGTCAGTCAGGCTATTGCTGATAAATTAGACACATGTGCAACTCTTGGGTGTCTTTATTGAGGAAACGTTTCGCCACACAGTGGCTTCATCAGTCCATACATAGGAGAAACTTGAAGAACAGGAGGAGAATGAGGTAATCAGTCCCTCAACCTTGAGTCGATGTGGTCAGTCCATCAATCTTGATTGATGGACTGAACACATCGACTCAAGGTTGAGGGACTGATTACCTCATTCTCCTCCTGTTCTTCAAGTTTCTCCTATGTATGGACTGATGAAGCCACTGTGTGGCGAAACGTTTCCTCAATAAAGACACCCAAGAGTTGCACATGTGTCTAATTTATCAACATGTCGGTTCTCTGAACCATTCATCTACAGGCTATTGCTGCCGGTGACCCGCTGCCCCACATATCCATCACAACCTGGTTGATCTGGTACCTAGTAGCCAGGACAAACCCCACAAATCATTTGTTAAGAAATAATTGAAATGTTGGCGCATAATGCCTGGGGCGTTTGCAGCTGATAACCTGGTGAAACATCGCATCATGTCATCTTAAAAGATTTCCCTTGTGGGTTTAGCGCTTAGTTGTGATTATAATAAAAGTTTTTTTTTACGTGATGAAGCCGTAAGCCAGAGAAATGTTTTAGTCATATGACTTGAAGCTTATTAGTGGGTCGTGATATATGACTAAGACTCGTAATACCTGTGATATAGCAGACAAACTTGACCAATGGTCAGGCTTGTCTTGTGCTCCTCTGGTCTTGGGTGGTCGCTCCTGCCTCTCACACGCAAATATTACCATCCATAGATATGGCGTAATCAAGACCTGTGTGTATATGGCCTCATATTCACACAGGTGTTGAGCAGCAGAACACAGTCATGAGGGTACACTAGATTAGATTTTGCCACCGAAGTGGCTAGTTTATTGTGCACTCCATATCCATCGTGTGGACGGTAGCGCGAGAGCATATGGATACACAAAAGGCCTAGGAACTAGGCCCCAAAATGATTAACGGGAGTATATTTTGATTTATATCTACAGTTCACTTATCTGTTACAAGCAAATTTAGGAAAATTGCTTAATATATATCTGGTATTTTATTTTTATTAATAAGATATCTTGACATGTCACATATGTTATTATACTGTCTGTCTTTATATTCTTCAATAAGTGGACAATTAAGCACAAGTCATGAGGGTTTATTCGACAATAAATAAATTATTTTGGTTGAAATCAATCGTAGACTTATTGAATGTGCTGGGACGATAGTACGGCGATACAATTTAGAGAGAGAGAGAGAGAACGTTACTTATACAGGCAAAAACGAAACGTATCACATCTTCTCAAGAGTGAAAAGTCAAACTAGTTAAGTGTGGAACACCTGTCGCTCAAACTGAAACATAGAGAGTCAAGGGAAGATGAAGGAACAAACAGATATTAATGGAATTACAAGACACTCACAGTACTTTTTCTCGTATGCGAAATCATCAAAAAAAAAAAAAAAATCCATAAGAATAAGTGAAATTTGTTGTCATATAATAGAATTTGTGTTCCACTGGAAGACATTGTGTATATTGAAGGTTTGCTGTACCTTCACTCAGTACCACAAATCAACTCTCATCAAAATTATAGTATCGTCTGCCAAGGATAATATAATGCTGTGATTTTTATGTCTGTCGATTATGGGAATGAAACAGAATTAGGACGAGTACTGTTTCTTGAACAGATGTTTATACCACGACAGCCTCTGTTACCTTGGTAAGGTTTGACGAGTGTTTTCTGATGAAGGTCTTAGTTATATGATGAGCCGCCACTGAAGCTTTTGGTCATTTGACCAAGGCCTTTCGCTGGCTGACTGGTCCACTCTTTTAAAAACTATGGTTATGATTATATCCATTTTTGATCTGTGTCATCACTGTTACTTTGGCTTCTGCTTGATAGAGATTTTTGTTGTGTGTAATACCATTATGTGATATAAATGGTTTAGAAATCCGACAAGTTGAAGAGTGAGACACTTGTGCAATATTTGGGAATCTATATTGAGGAAACGTTTCGCCAGCCAGCGACTTCTTCAGTCTAGTCCGTTATTCTCTGTACTGGACTGGTCACTCTTGCCTCTCACAACTACTGGACCACTATGACATGGTCTTGCATGGTCACTCTTGCCTCTCACAACTACTGGACCACTATGACATGGTCTTGCATGGTCTCTCCTGCCTCTCACAACTACTGGACCACTATGACATGGTCTTGGATGGTCACTCTTGCCTCTCACAACTACTGGACCACTATGACATGGTCACTCCTGCCTCTCACAACTACTGGACCACTATGACATGGTCACTCCTGCCTCTCACAACTACTGGACCACTATGACATGGTCTTGCATGGTCTCTCCTGCCTCTCACAACTACTGGACCACTATGACCTGGTCTTGGATGGTCACTCTTGCCTCTCACAACTACTGGACCACTATGGCATGGTCTTGCATGGTCACTCTTGCCTCTCACAACTACTGGACCACTATGACATGGTCTTGCATGGTCTCTCCTGCCTCTCACAACTACTGGACCACTATGACATGGTCTTGGATGGTCACTCTTGCCTCTCACAACTACTGGACCACTATGACATGGTCACTCCTGCCTCTCACAACTACTGGACCACTATGACATGGTCTTGCATGGTCTCTCCTGCCTCTCACAACTACTGGACCACTATGACCTGGTCTTGGATGGTCACTCTTCCCTCTCACAACTACTGGACCACTATCACATGGTCTTGCATGGTCACTCTTGCCTCTCACAACTACTGGACCACTATGACATGGTCTTGCATGGTCTCTCCTGCCTCTCACAACTACTGGACCACTATGACATGGTCTTGGATGGTCACTCTTGCCTCTCACAACTACTGGACCACTATGACATGGTCACTCCTGCCTCTCACAACTACTGGACCACTATGACATGGTCTTGCATCTTCGCTCCTGCCTCTCACAATTACTGGACCACTATGACATGGTCTTGGATGGTCACTCTTGCCTCTCACAACTACTGGACCACTATGGCATGGTCACTCCTGCCTCTCACAACTACTGGACCACTATGACATGGTCTTGCATGGTCGCTCCTGCCTCTCACAATTACTGGACCACTATGACATGGTCTTGGATGGTCACTCCTGCCTCTCACAACTACTGGACCACTATGACATGGTCTTGCATGGTCGCTCCTGCCTCTCACAACTACTGGACCACAATGACATGGTCTTGGATGGTCACTCCTGCCTCTAACAACTACTGGACCACTATGACATGGTCTTGCATGGTCGCCCCTGCCTCTAACGACTGCTGGACCACTATGACATGGTCTCGCATGGTCGCTCCTGCCTCTCACAACTACTGGACCACTATGACATGGTCTTGGATGGTCTCTCCTGCCTCTCACAACTACTGGACCACTATGACATGGTCTTGGATGGTCAATCCTGCCTCTCACAACTACTGGACCACTATGACATGGTCTTGCATGGTCTCTCCTGCCTCTCACAACTACTGGACCACTATGACATGGTCTTGCATGGTCACTCCTGCCTCTCACAACTACTGGACCACTTTGACATGGTCTTGCATGGTCGCTCCTGCCTCTCACAATTACTGGACCACTATGACATGGTCTTGGATGGTCACTCCTGCCTCTCACAACTACTGGACCACTATGACATGGTCTTGCATGGTCTCTCCTCCCTCTCACAACTACTGGACCACTATGATATGGTCTTGGATGGTCACTCTTGCCTCTCACAACTACTGGACCACTATGACATGGTCTTGCATGGTCACTCCTGCCTCTGACAACTACTGGACCACTATGACATGGTCTTGCATGGTCGCTCCTGCCTCTCACAATTACTGGACCACTATGACATGGTCTTGGATGGTCACTCCTGCCTCTCACAACTACTGGACCACTATGACATGGTCTTGGATGGTCACTCCTGCCTCTAAAAACTACTGGACCACTATGACATGGTCTTGCATGGTCGCCCCTGCCTCTAACGACTGCTGGACCACTATGACATGTTCTCGCATGGTCGCTCCTGCCTCTCACAACTACTGGACCACTATGACATGGTCTTGGATGGTCTCTCCTGCCTCTCACAACTACTGGACCACTATGACATGGTCTTGGATGGTCACTCCTGCCTCTCACAACTACTGGACCACTATGACATGGTCTTGCATGGTCGCTCCTGCCTCACAATTACTGGACCACTATGACATGGTCTTGGATGGTCACTCCTCCCTCTCACAACTACTGGACCACTATGACATGGTCTTGCATGGTCGCTCCTGCCTCTCACAACTACTGGACCACTATGACATGGTCTTGGATGGTCACTCCTGCCTCTAACAACTACTGGACCACTATGACATGGTCTTGCATGGTCGCCCCTGCCTCTAACGACTGCTGGACCACTATGACATGGTCTCTCCTGCCTCTCACAACTACTGGACCACTATGACATGGTCTTGGATGGTCACTCCTGCCTCTCACAACTACTGAACCACTATGACATGGTCTTGGGTGGTCGCTCCTGCCTCTCACAACTACTGGACCACTATGACATGGTCTTGGATGGTCACTCCTGCCTCTCACAACTACTGGACCACTATGACAATGTCTTGGATGGTCACTCCTGCCTCTCACAAC
This sequence comes from Cherax quadricarinatus, assembly GCF_038502225.1. Classification (NCBI taxonomy): domain Eukaryota; kingdom Metazoa; phylum Arthropoda; class Malacostraca; order Decapoda; family Parastacidae; genus Cherax; species Cherax quadricarinatus. The sequence continues at coordinate 7,238,378 of NC_091350.1, forward strand.
TACTGAACCACTATGACATGGTCTTGGATGGTCTCACCTGCCTCTCACAACTACTGGACCATTATGACATGGTCTTAGATGGTCGCTCCTGCCTCTCACAACTATTGGACCACTATGACATGGTCTTGGATGGTCGCTTCTGCCTCTCACAACTACTGAACCACTATGACATGGTCTTGGATGGTCTCTCCTGCCTCTCACAACTATTGGACCACTATGACATGGTTTTGGGTGGTCGCTCCTGCCTCTCACAACTACTGGACCACTATGACATGGTCTTCGATGGTCACTCCTGCCTCTCACAACTACTGAACCACTATGACATGGTCTTGGAGGCACTGAACCACTATGACATGGTCTTGGATGGTCTCTCCTGCCTCTCACAACTACTGGACCAGTATGACATGGTCTTAGTTGGTCGCTCCTGCCTCTCACAACTACTGGACCACTATGACATGGTCTTGGGTGGTCGCTCCTGCCTCTCACAACTACTGGATCACTATGATATGGTATTGGATGGTCTCTCCTGCCTCTCACAACTACTAGACCACTATGACATGGTCTTGGATGGTCACTCCTGCCTCTCACAACTGCTGGACCACTATGACATGGTCTTGGATGGTCTCTCCTGTCTCTCACAACTACTGGACCACTATGACATGGTCTTGGATCGTCACTCCTGCCTCTCACAACTACTGGACCACTATGACATGGTCTTGGATGGTCACTCCTGCCTCTCACAACTATTGGACCACTATGACATGGTCTTGGATGGTCACTCCTGCCTCTCACAACTACTGGACCACTATGACATGGTCTTGGATGGTCTCTCCTGCCTCTCACAACTACTGGACCACTATGACATGGTCTTGGATGGTCACTCCTGCCTCACACAACTGCTGGACCACTATGACATGGTCTTGGATGGTCACTCCTGCCTCTCACAACTACTCGACCACTATGACATGGTCTTGGATGGTCACTCCTGCCTCTCACAACTACTGGACCACTATGACATGGTCTTGGATGGTCTCTCCTGCCTCTCACAACTACTGGACCACTATGACATGGTCTTGGATGGTCTCTCCTGCCTCTCACAACTACTGAACCACTATGACATGGTCTTGGATGGTCTCTCCTGCCTCTCACAACTACTGGACCACTATGACATGGTCTTGGATGGTCACTCCTGCCTCTCACAACTACTGGACCACTATGACATGGTCTTGGATGGTCACTCCTGCCTCTCACAACTACTGGACCACTATGACATGGTCTTGGATGGTCACTCCTGCCTCTCACAACTATTGGACCACTATGACATGGTCTTGGATGGTCACTCCTGCCTCTCACAACTACTGGACCACTATGACATTGTCTTGGATGGTCTCTCCTGCCTCTCACAACTACTGGACCACTATGACATGGTCTTGGATGGTCACTCCTGCCTCTCGCAACTACTGGACCACTATGACATGGTCTTGGATGGTCATTCCTGCCTCTCACAACTACTGGACCACTATGACATGGTCTTGGATGGTCACTCCTGCCTCTCACAACTACTGGACCACTATGACATGGTCTTGGATGGTCTCTCCTGCCTCTTACAACTACTGGACCACTATGACATGGTCTTGGATGGTCACTCCTGCCTATCACAACTACTGGACCACTATGACATGGTCTTGGATGGTCACTCCTGCCTCTCGCAACTACTGGACCACTATGACATGGTCTTGGATGGTCACTCCTGCCTCTCGCAACTACTGGACCACTATGACATGGTCTTGGATGGTCACTCCTGCCTCTCACAACTACTGGACCACTATGACATGGTCTTGTATGGTCACTCCTGCCTCTCACAACTACTGGACCACTATGACATGGTCTTGGATGGTCACTCCTGCCTCTCACAACTACTAGACCACTATGACATGGTCTTGGATGGTCTCTCCTGCCTCTCACAACTACTGGACCACTATGACATGATCTTGGATGGTCACTCCTGCCTCTCACAACTACTGGACCACTATGACATGGTCTTGGATGGTCACTCCTGCCTCTCACAACTACTGGACCACTATGACATGGTCTTGGATGGTCTCTCCTGCCTCTCACAACTACCGTTATGTTCAGCGTCCGATTCTCATTATTTGTGAATATACGTTCAAGTGCGCTTTGTAACCTGGCCGGTTCTGTTATTTCCTGACTTAAGGCTCAAGTGGCAGCGCCTTCAGATAACGTCTGAAATATCAGTGTTTGATTCAAGTGTGAGTGGAAACATTGGGCCTGTTTCCTAATACTTGTTGCCCCGTGTTCACTAGCCACTGACTGTGACGTACATGCGTGCTATAGAGTTATAGAAACGCTACGTCAGCCAGTGACTTCTTCAGTCCAGTAAAGAGAAGAATGATGGAAAAGGAGGAGGTCTGATTACCTCAAACTCCTCTTCATTTTTCCATCATTCTTCTCTGTATTGGACTGAGGAAGCCACTGGCTGGCGAAACGTTTCCACAATAAAGATACACAAGTGTTCCACAGGTGTCTCATTCATCAAGATGGCTCAGAAATGTTGATACATTATTAACATTCTTTATCACTTTGTGCCACTCAAAATATGTCTCTCTCTCTCTCTCTCTCTCTCTCTCTCTCTCTCTCTCTCTGTCTCTGTCTCTCTCTGTCTCTCTCTGTCTCTCTCTGTCTCTGTCTCTCTCTGTCTCTCTCTGTCTCTCTCTGTCTCTCTCTGTCTCTCTCTGTCTCTCTCTGTCTCTCTCTGTCTCTGTCTGTCTCTCTCTCTCTCTCTCTCTCTCTCTCTCTCTCTCTCTCTCTCTCTCTCTCTCTCTCTCTCTCTCTCTCTCTCTCTCTTTCTCTCTGTATTAGTTTGAGTGTAAGCTTCACCAGGTTTTATTGGCCTGCATGTCCTCGTGTACAATGCTACACACTCTCTTAGGACATTACTGGTCTGGTTGTCCTCGTGTACAATGCTACACACTCTCTCAGAACATTACTGGTCTGGTTGTCCTCGTGTACAATGCTACACACTCTCTCAGAACATTACTGGTCTGGTTGTCCTCGTGTACAATGCTACACACTCTCTCAGAACATTACTGGTCTGGTTGTCCTCGTATACAATGCTACACACTCTCTCAGAACGTTACTGGCCTGGATGTCCTCGTGTACAATGTTACACACTCCTTCAGAACATTACTGGCCTGGTTGTCCTCGTGTACAAAGCTACACACTCCTTCAGAACATTACTGGCCTAGTTGTCCTCGTGTACAGTGATACACACTCCCTCAGAACATTACTGTCTTGGTTGTCCTCGTGTACAATGCTACACACTCTCTCAGAACATTACTGGTTTGGTTGTCCTCGTGTACAATGCTACACACTCTCAGAACATTACTGGTCTGGTTGTCCTCGTGTACAATGCTACACTCTCTCTCAGAACATTACTGGCCTGGTTGTCCTCGTGTACAATGCTACACACTCTTTCAGAACATTATTGGTCTGGTTGTCCTCGCGTACAATGCTACACAGTCTCTCAGAACATTACTGGTCTGGTTGTCCTCGTGTACAATGCTACACGCTCTCAGAACATTACTGGTCTTGTTGTCCTCGTGTACAATGCTACACACTCTCTCAGAACATTACTGGCCTGGTTGTCCTCGTGTACAATTCTACACACTCCCTCAGAACATTACTGGCCTGGTTGTCCTCGTGTACAATGCTACACACTCCCTCAGAACATTGCTCTCCTGGTTGTCCTCGCGTACAATGCTACACACTCAGAACATTACTGGCCTGGTTGTCCTCGTGTACAGTGCTACACACTCCCTCAGAACATTACTGGAATGGTTGTCCTCGTGTACAATGCTACACACTCCCACAGAACATTGCTCTCCTGGTTGTCCTCGCGTACAATGCTACACACTCAGAACATTACTGGCCTGGTTGTCCTCGTGTACAACGCTACACACTCCCTCAGAACATTACTGGCGTGTTTGTCCTCGTGTTCAATGCTACACACTCCCTCAGAACATTACTGGTCTGGTTGTCCTCGTGTACAATGTTACACACTCCCTCAGAACATTACTGGCCTGGTTGTCCTCGTGTACAATGTTACACACTCCCTCAGAACATTACTGGCCTGGTTGTCCTCGGGTACAATGTTACACACTCCCTCAGAACATTACTGGCCTGGTTGTCCTCCTGTACAATGCTACACACTCCCTCAGAACATTACTGGCCTGGTTGTCCTCGTGTACAATGCTACACACTCCCTCAGAACATTACTGGTCTGGTTGTCCTCGTGTACAATGCTACACTCTCTCTCAGAACATTACTGGCCTGGTTGTCCTCGTGTACAATGTTACACACTCCCTCAGAACATTACTGGCCTGGTTGTCCTCGGGTACAATGTTACACACTCCCTCAGAACATTACTGGTCTGGTTGTCCTCGTGTACAATGTTACACACTCCCTCAGAACATTACTGGCCTGGTTGTCCTCGTGTACAATGTTACACACTCCCTCAGAACATTACTGGCCTGGTTGTCCTCGTGTACAATGTTACACACTCCCTCAGAACATTACTGGCCTGGTTGTCCTCGTGTACAATGCTACACACTCCCTAAGAACATTACTGGCCTGGTTGTCCTCGTGTACAATGCTACACACTCCCTCAGAACATTACTGGTCTGGTTGTCCTCGTGTACAATGCTACACTCTCTCTCAGAACATTACTGGCCTGGTTGTCCTCGTGTACAATGCTACACACTCTCTCAGAACATTATTGGTCTGGTTGTCCTCGCGTACAATGCTACACACTCTCTCAGAACATTACTGGTCTGGTTGTCCTCGTGTACAATGCTACACACTCTCAGAACATTACTGGTCTGGTTGTCCTCGTGTACAATGCTACACACTCTCTCAGAACATTACTGGCCTGGTTGTCCTCGTGTACAATGCTACACACTCCCTCAGAACATTACTGACCTGGTTGTCCTCGTGTACAATGTTACACACTCCCTCAGAACATTACTGGCCTGGTTGTCCTCGTGTACAATGCTACACACTCCCTCAGAACATTACTGGCCTGGTTGTCCTCGTGTACAATGTTACACACTCCCTCAGAACATTACTGGCCTGGTTGTCCTCGTGTACAATGCTACACACTCCCTCAGAACATTACTGACCTGGTTGTCCTCGTGTACAATGCTACACACTCTCTCAGAACATTACTGGTCTGGTTGTCCTCGTGTACAATACTACACACTCTCAGAACATTACTGGTCTGGTTGTCCTCGTGTACAATGCTACACACACTCAGAACATTACTGGTCTGGTTGTCCTCGTGTACAATGCTACACACTCCCTCAGAACATTACTGGCCTGGTTGTCCTCGTGTACAATGCTACACACTCCCTCAGAACATTACTGGTCTGGTTGTCCTCGTGTACAATGCTACACACTCTCAGAACATTACTGGTCTGGTTGTCCTCGTGTACAATGCTACACACTCTCTCAGAACATTACTGGCCTGGTTGTCCTCGTGTACAATGCTACACACTCCCACAGAACATTGCTCTCCTGGTTGTCCTCGCGTACAATGCTACACACTCCCTCAGAACATTACTGGCCTGGTTGTCCTCGTGTACAATGCTACACACTCCCTCAGAACATTACTGGCCTGGTTGTCCTCGTGTACAATGCTACACACTCCCTCAGAACATTACTGGTCTGGTTGTCCTCGTGTACAATGCTACACACTCAGAACATTACTGGCCTGGTTGTCCTCGTGTACAACGCTACACACTCCCTCAGAACATTACTGGCGTGGTTGTCCTCGTGTTCAATGCTACACACTCCCTCAGAACATTACTGGTCTGGTTGTCCTCGTGTACAATGTTACACACTCCCTGAGAACATTACTGGCCTGGTTGTCCTCGTGTACAATGTTACACACTCCCTCAGAACATTACTGGCCTGGTTGTCCTCGAGTACAATGTTACACACTCTCTCAGAACATTACTGGCCTGGTTGTCCTCGTGTACAATGTTACACACTCCCTCAGAACATTACTAACCTGGTTGTCCTCGTGTACAATGCTACACACTCTCTCAGAACATTACTGGTCTGGTTGTCCTCGTGTACAATGCTACACACTCTCAGAGCATTACTGGTCTGGTTGTCCTCGTGTACAATGCTACACTCTCTCTCAGAACATTACTGGCCTGGTTGTCCTCGTGTACAATGCTACACACTCTCTCAGAACATTACTGGTCTCGTTTTCCTCGTGTACAATGTTACACACTCCCTCAGAACATTACTGGCCTGGTTGTCCTCGTGTACAATGTTACACACTCCCTTAGAACATTACTGGCCTGGTTGTCCTCGTGTACAATGCTACACACTCCCTCAGAACATTACTGGCCTGGTTGTCCTCGTGTACAATGTTACACACTCCCTCAGAACTTTACTGGCCTGGTTGTCCTCGTGTACAATGCTACACACTCCCTCAGAACATTACTGGTCTGGTTGTCCTCGTGTACAATGCTACACTCTCTCTCAGAACATTACTGGCCTGGTTGTCCTCGTGTACAATCTTACACACTCCCTCAGAACATTACTGGCCTGGTTGTCCTCGTGTACAATGCTACACACTCACTCAACATTACTGGCCTGGTTGTCCTCGTGTACAATGCTACACTCCCTCAGAACATTACTGTCTTGGTTGTCCTCGTTTACAATGCTACACACTCCCTCAGAACATTACTGGCCTGGTTGTCCTCGTGTACAATGCTACACACTCCCTCAGAACATTACTGGTCTGGTTGTCCTCGTGTACAATGCTACACTCTCTCTCAGAACATTACTTGCCTGGTTGTCCTCGTGTACAATCTTATACACTCCCTCAGAACATTACTGGCCTGGTTGTCCTCGTGTACAATGCTACACACTCACTCAGAACATTACTGGCCTGGTTGTCCTCGTGTACAATGCTACACTCCCTCAGAACATTACTGTCTTGGTTGTCCTCGTTTACAATGCTACACACTCCCTCAGAACATTACTGGCCTCGTTGTCCTCGTGTACAATGTTACACACTCCCTCAGAACATTACTGGCCTGGTTGTCCTCGTGTACAATGCTACACACTCCCTCAGAACATTACTCGCCTGGTTGTCCTCGTGTACAATGCTACACACTCCCTCAGAACATTACTGGCCTGGTTGTCCTCGTGTACAATGCTACACACTCCCTCAAAACATTACTGGCCTGGTTGTCCTCGTGTACAATGCTACACACTCCCTCAGAACATTGCTGGTCTGGTTGTCCTCGTGTACAATGCTACGCACTCCCTCAGAACATTACTGGCCTGGTTGTCCTCGTGTACAATGATACACACTCCCTCAGAACATTACTGGTCTGGTTGTCCTCGTGTACAATGCTACACTCTCAGAACATTACTGGCCTGGTTGTCCTCGTGTACAATGCTACACGATCCCGCAGAACATTACTGGTCTGGTTGTCCTCGTGTACAATGTTTCACACTCCCTCAGAACATTACTGGTCTGGTTGTCCTCGTGTACAATGCTACACACTCCCTCAGATCATTACTGGCCTGGTTGTCCTCGTGTACAGTGCTACACACTCCCTTAGAACATTACTGGCCTGGTTGTCCTCGTGTACAATGCTACACACTCTCTCAGAACATTACTGACCTGGTTGTCCTCGTGTACAATGCTACACGCTCCCTCAGAACATTACTGGTCAGGTTGTCCTCGTGTACAATGCTACACACTCCCTCAGATCATTACTGGCCTGGTTGTCCTCGTGTACAATGCTACACACTCTCTCAGAACATTACTGGTCTGGTTGTCCTCGTGTAGAATGCTACACACTCTCTCAGAACATTACTGGCCTGGTTGTCCTCGTGTACAATGCTACACACTCTCTCAGAACATTACTGGCCTGGTTGTCTTCGTGTACAATGCTACACACTCTCTCAGAACATTACTGGCCTGGTTGTCCTCGTGTACAGTGCTACACACACCCTTAGAACATTACTAGCCTGGTTGTCCTCGTGTACAATGCTACACACTCTCTCAGAACATTACTGGCCTGGTTGTCTTCGTGTACAATGCTACACACTCTCTCAGAACATTACTGGCCTGGTTGTCCTCGTGTACAGTGCTACACACTCCCTTAGAACATTACTAGCCTGGTTGTCCTCGTGTACAATGCTACACACTCCCTCAGAACATTACTGGTCTGGTTGTCCTCGTGTACAATGCTACACACTCCCACAGAACATTACTGGTCTGGTTGTCCTCGTGTACAGTGCTACACACTCCCTTAGAACATTACTGGCCTAGTTGTCCTCGTGTACAATGCTACACACTCCCTCAGAACATTACTGGTCTGGTTGTCCTCGTGTACAATGCTACACACTCCCACAGAACATTACTGGTCTGGTTGTCCTCGTGTACAATGCTACACACTCTCTCAGAACATTACTGGCCTGGTTGTCCTCGTGTACAATGCTACACACTCCCTCAGAACATTACTGGTCTGGTTGTCCTCGTGTACAATGCTACACACTCCCACAGAACATTACTGGTCTGGTTGTCCTCGTGTACAATGCTACACACTCCCTTAGAACATTACTGGTCTGGTTGTCCTCGTGTACAATGCTACACACTCCCTTAGAACATTACTGGCCTGGTTGTCCTCGTGTACAATGCTACACACTCCCTCAGAACATTACTGTTCTGGTTGTCCTCGTGTACAATGCTACACACTCCCACAGAACATTACTGGTCTGGTTGTCCTCGTGTACAGTGCTACACACTCCCTCAGAACATTACTGGCCTGGTTGTCCTCGTGTACAATGCTACACACTCCCTCAGAACATTACTGGTCTGGTTGTCCTCGTGTACAATGCTACACACTCCCTCAGAACATTACTGGTCTGGTTGTCCTCGTGTACAATGCTACACACTCCCACAGAACATTACTGGTCTGGTTGTCCTCGTGTACCGTGCTACACACTCCCTCAGAACATTACTGGCCTGGTTGTCCTCGTGTACAATGCTACACACTCCCTCAGAACATTTCTGGCCTGGTTGTCCTCGTGTACAATGCTGCACACTCCCTCAGAACATTGCTGGTCTGGTTGTCCTCGTGTACAATGCTACACTCTCTCTCAGAACATTACTGGCCTGGTTGTCCTCGTGTACAATGCTACACACTCCCTCAGAACATTACTGGTCTGGTTGTCCTCGTGTACAATGCTACACTCTCTCGGAACATTACTGGCCTGGTTGTCCTCGTGTACAGTGCTACGCACTCCCTCAGAACATTACTGGCCTGGTTGTCCTCGTGTACAATGCTACACACTCCCTCAGAACATTACTGGTCTGGTTGTCCTCGTGTACAGTGCTACACACTCTCTCAGAACATTACTGGCCTGGTTGTCCTCGTGTACAATGCTACACACTCCCTCAGAACATTACTGGTCTGGTTGTCCTCGTGTACAATGCTACACACTCTCTCAGAACATTACTGGCCTGGTTGTCCTCGTGTACAATGCTACACACTCTCTCAGAACATTACTGGCCTGGTTGTCCTCGTGTACAATGCTACACACTCTCTCAGAACATTACTGGCCTGGTTGTCCTCGTGTACAATGCTACACACTCTCTCAGAACATTACTGGCCTGGTTGTCCTCGTGTACAGTGCTACACACTCTCTCAGAACATTACTGGCCTGGTTGTCCTCGTGTACAATGCTACACACTCTCTCAGAACATTACTGGCCTGGTTGTCCTCGTGTACAATGCTACACACTCTCTCAGAACATTACTGGCCTGGTTGTCCTCGTGTACAATGCTACACACTCTCTCAGAACATTACTGGCCTGGTTGTCCTCGTGCACAATGCTACACACTCCCTCAGAACATTACTGGCCTGGTTGTCCTCGTGTACAATGCTACACACTCTCTCAGAACATTACTGGCCTGGTTGTCCTCGTGTACAGTGCTACACACTCTCTCAGAACATTACTGGTCTGGTTGTCCTCGTGTACAATGCTACACACTCTCTCAGAACATTACTGGCCTGGTTGTCCTCGTGTACAGTGCTACACACTCTCTCAGAACATTACTGGCCTGGTTGTCCTCGTGTACAATGCTACACACTCTCTCAGAACATTACTGGCCTGGTTGTCCTCGTGTACAATGCTACACACTCTCTCAGAACATTACTGGCCTGGTTGTCCTCGTGTACAATGCTACACACTCTCTCAGAACATTACTGGCCTGGTTGTCCTCGTGTACAATGCTACACACTCTCTCAGAACATTACTGGCCTGGTTGTCCTCGTGTACAATGTTACACACTCTCAGAACATTACTGGCCTGGTTGTCCTCGTGTACAATGCTACACACTCTCTCAGAACATTACTGGCCTGGTTGTCCTCGTGTACAATGGTACACACTCTCTCAGAACATTACTGGCCTGGTTGTCCTCGTGTACAATGCTACACACTCTCTCAGAACATTACTGGCCTGGTTGTCCTCGTGTACAATGCTACACACTCTCTCAGAACATTACTGGCCTGGTTGTCCTCGTGTACAATGCTACACACTCTCTCAGAACATTACTGGCCTGGTTGTCCTCGTGTACAATGTTACACACTCTCAGAACATTACTGGCCTGGTTGTCCTCGTGTACAATGCTACACACTCTCTCAGAACATTACTGGCCTGGTTGTCCTCGTGTACAATGCTACACACTCTCTCAGAACATTACTGGCCTGGTTGTCCTCGTGTACAATGCTACACACTCTCTCAGAACATTACTGGCCTGGTTGTCCTCGTGTACAATGCTACACACTCTCTCAGAACATTACTGGCCTGGTTGTCCTCGTGTACAATGCTACACACTCTCTCAGAACATTACTGGCCTGGTTGTCCTCGTGTACAATGCTACACACTCTCTCAGAACATTACTGGCCTGGTTGTCCTCGTGTACAGTGCTACACACTCCCTCAGAACATTACTGGCCTGGTTGTCCTCGTGTACAGTGCTACACACTCTCTCAGAACATTACTGGCCTGGTTGTCCTCGTGTACAATGCTACACACTCTCTCAGAACATTACTGGCCTGGTTGTCCTCGTGTACAATGCTACACACTCTCTCAGAACATTACTGGCCTGGTTGTCCTCGTGTACAGTGCTACACACTCTCTCAGAACATTACTGGCCTGGTTGTCCTCGTGTACAATGCTACACACTCTCTCAGAACATTACTGGCCTGGTTGTCCTCGTGTACAATGCTACACACTCTCTCAGAACATTACTGGCCTGGTTGTCCTCGTGTACAATGCTACACACTCTCTCAGAACATTACTGGCCTGGTTGTCCTCGTGTACAATGCTACACACTCTCTCAGAACATTACTGGCCTGGTTGTCCTCGTGTACAGTGCTACACACTCTCTCAGAACATTACTGGCCTGGTTGTCCTCGTGTACAATGCTACACACTCTCTCAGAACATTACTGGCCTGGTTGTCCTCGTGTACAATGCTACACACTCTCTCAGAACATTACTGGCCTGGTTGTCCTCGTGTACAATGCTACACACTCTCTCAGAACATTACTGGCCTGGTTGTCCTCGTGTACAATGCTACACACTCTCTCAGAACATTACTGGCCTGGTTGTCCTCGTGTACAATGCTACACACTCCCTCAGAACATTACTGGCCTGGTTGTCCTCGTGTACAGTGCTACAAAACATCATTTATTATTAACTCAACTTTAAAACACTTTTGAGGTGAAACATATTTGCAGATATCGGAACGACGTTTATCTTAAGCCAGGAGATAACCATGTTTCTTTGTATGGTGGTTTTGATACCTGGTGGTGATAGTAGGTATTGGAATTTAATGCAGTGGTGGTAGCTGTAGTAGTGGTGATTGTGGTGGTAGCTGTAGTAATGGTGGTTTTGGTGATGGTAGTCGTAGCAGTAGTACCAAGTTTTTGTTTAGATTTTTTGTATATTTTATGTAAATATTAATTTGCTTGCAAATGGTCTTGAGGAGAAACGGGAGTTATGAGCACGTAGAAACTTGTTAGTAGAGGTAGTAGTAATAGTGACAGTAATGGTAGTAGTTATAGTGACAGTAATGGTAGCAGTAGTGACAGTTGTAGTAGTATTAGTGACAGTAATGGTAGTAGTAGTAGTAATAGTGACAGTAGTGGTAGTAGTAGTGACAGTAGTGGTAGTAGTAGTGACAGTTGTAGTAGTAATAGTGACATTAATGGTAGTAGTAGTAGTAGCAGTAATATTGACAGTAGTGGTAGTAGTAGTGACATTTGTAGTAGTAATAGTGACAATAGTGGTGGTAGTAGTGACAGTTGTAGTAGTAATAATAGTGACATTAGTGGTAGTAGTAATAGTAATAGTGACAGTAATGGTGGTATTAGTATTAATAGTGACAGTAGTGGTAATAGTAGGTGTAGTAGTAATAGTGACAGTAGTGGTGGTATTAGTTTTAATAGTGACAGTAGTGGTAGTAGTAGTAGTAGTAATAGTGACTAGTAGTAATAGTGACAGTAGTAGTAATTAGCAATAATAGTGACAGTAGTGGTAGTAGTAGCAATAATACTGACAGTAGTGGTGGTAGTAGTAGTAGTAGTAATAGTGACAGTAGTGGTAGTAGTAATTGTGACAATAGTGGTAGTAGTAGTAGTAGTAACAATAGTGACAGTAGTGGTAGTAGTAGTAGTATTAGTAACAGTAGTGGTAGTAGTAGTAGTATTAGTAACAGTAGTGGTAGTAGTAGTAGTATTAGTAACAGTAGTGGTAGTAGTAGTAGTATTAGTAACAGTAGTGGTAGTAGTAGTAGTATTAGTAACAGTAGTGGTAGTAGTAGTAGTATTAGTAACAGTAGTGGTAGTAGTAATAGTGACAGTAGTGGTAGTAGTAATAGTAACAGTAGTGGTAGTAGTAAGTGACAGTAGTGGTAGTAGTAGTAGTAATAGTGACAATAGCGGTAGTAGTAGTAGTAGTAATAGTGACAGTAGTGGTGGTAGTAGTAGTAGTAATAGTGACAATAGCGGTAGTAGTAGTAGTAGTAATAGTGACAGTAGTGGTGGTAGTAGTAGTAGTAATAGTGACAATAGCGGTAGTAGTAGTAGTAGTAATAGTGACAGTTGTGGTAGTAGTAATAGTAACAGTAGTGGTAGTAGTAGTAGTAATAGTGACAATAGCGGTAGTAGTAGTAGTAGCAGTAATAATGATAGTAGTGGTAGTAGTAGCAGTAATAGTGACAGTAGTGGTAGTAGTAATAGTAACAGTAGTGGTAGTAGTAATAGTGACAGTAGTGGTAGTAGTAGCAGTAATAGTGACAGTAGTGGTAGTAGTAGCAGTAATAGTGACAGTAGTGGTAGTAGTAGCAGTAGTAGTAACAGTAGTGGTAGTTGTAGTCTACTTGTAAACACAGGAAAGTTGACGCTGCGCAGGTTTACGAAGTCTTTGGGCAATGCCGGTGCGCACCCACATATAGGCATAGTCGCGCACGCACAAGCATGGACGCGCATGCGCCTACTAGGTGAGTACATGCACGCCTCATACACCCGACCACCACGTGTGTGTGTGTGTGTGGGGATGGATGATGTACACACGCAAGACAACTTCAAAGGTAAAATAGTGAAAAAAAATATGTGGGGAGCTTAAGCCAGAGAGAAAGGGAAGAGAGAGAGAGACAGCGAGAGAAAGAGGGAGAGGGAAGAGAGAAAGAAAGAGGGAGAAGGAAAGAGAGAGAGAGGGGAGAGAGAGAGAGAGAACGGAGTGCCAAGCTCCAGCCAAGAGCCTATGGAAGTCTATATTTAGCTGGCACCAGTACAGTGTTACCCGAGGCAATGTTGTTATTGATCTGATCCCCCCCCTCCCTTCCTCCTTCCCCTCCTCCCTCCTGGCCTTCACTCCCCCCTCCCTCCCTCATTCCTCCTCCAATGGGCTGCTCTGCGCACCCTCGCTCTCCTCTCTATCTCTCTCTCTTTCCTCCCTACGTGGTACGTCCTCTCACCCCCTCACCTCCCTCTCTCTTCCCCTCTCTCTACCCCTCCCCGCTGGCAGTCCCTTCCTCTTCTCTCTCTCTCTCTCTCTCTCTCTTATTACTTTCCTCTGCTCTCTCTCTCTAATCCTCGCCCTCTATTCTTCTCTCTCTTCTATGCTCCCATACTCTTCACCTCCCTCCATCTTCCCATCACTTACCTCCTTCCCATCACTTACCTCCTTCCCATCACTTACCTCCTTCCCATCACTTACCTCCTTCCCATCACTTACCTCCTTCCCATCACTTACCTCCTTCCCCATCACTTACCTCCTTCCCATCACTTACCTCCTTCCCCATCACTTACCTCCTTCCTATCACTTACCTCCTTCCCCATCACTTACCTCCTTCCCATCACTTACCTCCTTCCCCATCACTTACCTCCTTCCCCATCACTTACCTCCTTCCCCATCACTTACCTCCTTCCCCATCACTTACCTCCTTCCCCATCACTTACCTCCTTCCCATCACTTACCTCCTTCCCTATCACTTACCCCCTTCTCCATCACTTACCTCCTTCCCCATCACTTACCTCCTTCCCATCACTTACCTCCTTCCCCATCACTTACCTCCTTCCCCATCACTTACCTCCTTCCCCATCACTTACCTCCTTCCCCATCACTTACCTCCTTCCCCATCACTTACCTCCTTCCCATCACTTACCTCCTTCCCATCACTTACTTCCTTCCCATCACTTACCTCCTTCTCCATCACTTACCTCCTTCCCATCACTTACCTCCTTCCCATCACTTACTTCCTTCCCATCACTTACCTCCTTCCCATCACTTACTTCCTTCCCATCACTTACCTCCTTCTCCATCACTTACCTCCTTCCCATCACTTACCTCCTTCCCATCACTTACTTCCTTCCCATCACTTACCTCCTTCCCCATCACTTACCTCCTTCCCCATCACTTACCTCCTTCCCCATCACTTACCTCCTTCCCATCACTTACCTCCTTCCCATCACTTACTTCCTTCCCATCACTTACCTCCTTCTCCATCACTTACCTCCTTCCCATCACTTACCTCCTTCCCATCACTTACTTCCTTCCCATCACTTACCTCCTTCCCCATCACTTACCTCCTTCCCCATCACTTACCTCCTTCCCCATCACTTACCTTCTTCCCCATCACTTACCTCCTTCCCATCACTTACCTCCTTCCCATCACTTATCTCCTTCCCCATCACTTACCTCCTTCCCCATCACTTACCTCCTTCCCCATCACTTACCTCCTTCCCCATCACTTACCTCCTTCCCATCACTTGCCTCCTTCCCAAAACTTACCTCTTTCCCATCACTTACCTCCTTCCCCATCACTTACCTCCTTTCCCATCACTTACCTCCTTCCCCATCACTTACCTCCTTTCCCATCACTTACCTCCTTTCCCATCACTTACCTCCTTCCCCATCACTTACCTCCTTCCCCATCACTTACCTCCTTCCCATCACTTACCTCCTCATCACTTACCTCGTTCCCATCACTTACCTCCTTCCCATCACTTACCTCCTCATCACTTACCTCCTTCCCCATCACTTACCTCCTTCCCCATCACTTACCTCCTTCCCCATCACTTACCTCCTTCCCCATCACTTACCTCCTTCCCCATCACTTACCTCCTTCCCCATCACTTACCTCCTTCCCATCACTTACCTTCTCATCACTTCCTTCCCCATCACTTACCTCCTTCCCATCACTTACCTCCTCATCACTTACCTCCCCATCACTTACCTCCTTCCCCATCACTTGCCTCCTTCCCCATCACTTACCTCCTTCCCCATCACTTACCTCCTTCCCCATCACTTACCTCCTTCCCATCACTTACCTCATCACTTACCTCCTTCCCCATCACTTACCTCCTTCCCCATCACTTACTCCTTCATTACCATCTGTTCTCTGCGTTACTGCATCCTCCACTGCGTTATTTGGCCCCACACCATTACCTCCACCTGTGTAGTAGTGGTGTGGGCCATTAATAAGTCATACAGTAACAGACGCCATAGTTGTTTTAAAGAACTTAAAAGTGTTTCAGGAGGACACCTTACCTGTGGTATACCTTTGATATGCCTTTGGTAGACCTTTGATATACCTTTAGTATACCCTTGATGTGCTACGAGAGTCTCTACTCCCAGAGCCCGGTCATGGGCCAGGCTCGTCTGGTGCTAGCCTGGCCCAGGCTGTTGCTGCTGGTGGCTCTCTGCCCCACATCCATCACAGCCTGGTTGATCTAGTATCTGGTGAAGATACCTGTCCAGCCTGCTCATGAAGACACTGGGCCACTTATCTCCTGCAATTGGATGATCACCCGCTGTGTGGACGTGCAGGCCACAAGAACCAACAGTGTTGTTGACCAGGAAGAGTGGAGGTCATAAGGGAAGGATTCAGGCCGGGATGCGAGGATAAAACTCATTAAATAGGTCTTAGGTATGATTGGTCTCTCCGTGGATTACCTGTAGCGATTGTGGCGCTCACGGCCCGGTCCCAGATGAACTCTCCTGGTCACTCAGGCTGTTGGTGCTGGCCGCACGCAGTCTAAATTTAGGATGTATTACAGTCTGGTGATCGGAAACTAACATAAGGATGTTAAAGAGTCTTGGTCCCCTTACACATATCCATTTATCTTGTAGCGTACTTACTGCACTCTCTGAACTTACATATATATTTTTAAAAGTTAAGTTTCGTATGTTATGTCCTGATCAGCCTGGCCGTGGCTCGTACGTTGAAATGGCTACAGCCAGCCGTAACAGCCTGGTTGATCAGGCCCTGATCCACCGGGAGGCCATACCAGGGACCAGGCCGTGGAGGCCGCTGACCCCCTCCGCCCGGACACACTAAGTAGACTCCAGGAACATTAGATAAGGTGGCAGGAAAACAATGGCATATACTTCAAGACCCATACATAACACTGACCTTCCAAACTAATCAAAGTATTTGAGAGAGATTACAGAAGCAGGATCGCCAATCGCAGGGAATCACAACAATTACACATCCGAGGAGAGTAACATGGGCTCACAACAGGTCGCTTCTGCCTCTCACATGTACTGGACCATTACGACATAGTCCTGGATGTTCTTGAAGACAGACAAGATGCACATGTGGTTTATACAGCCTGAGGAATCAAACACAAAGAGTAATAGTAAAGTCAGAGGTTGCTACAGTGAGAAGCTTTGTTCCTTAAGACACAGAACTCTCCCCAATTCTCTTTGTCATTCTCATACCCGAGATAGAGACATAAATCATGGCACTGTATCATCCTCTGCAGACGATACTAGAATTTGTATGAGCGTGGCATCCATTGAGGACACATCAAATCTTGAAGCTGATATAAACCAAATCTTCCAGTGGGCCACTGACAGCTTGATGTTCAATGAAGACAAATTTCAGTTACACTTCACTTTGTAAAAATTATAGAATTGAAAACGAATTGGTTATAAAACTCAAAGGTCTCAGTAGAGCGGAAGATTAATGTGAACTAATTAGGAGTGGCAGTATAATCTCATATTGAAGGATCACAACAGTGTTATTATCACAGCCGCAAGGAAATGGTAGACTGGATAACTAGAACCTTCAGAACAAGGAGATGCCAAGCCAGTTATGTAGACTGGATAACTAGAACCTTCAGAACAAGGAGATGCCAAGCCAGTTATGTAGACTGGATAACTAGAACCTTCAGAACAAGGAGATGCCAAGCCAGTGATGTAGACTGGATAACTAGACCCTTCAGAACAAGGAGATGCCAAGCCAGTGATGTAGACTGGATAACTAGAACCCTCAGAACAAGGAGATGCCAAGCCAGTGATGTAGACTGGATAACTAGAACCTTCAGAACAAGGAGATGCCAAGCCAGTGATGTAGACTGGATAACTAGAACCTTCAGAACAAGGAGATGCCAAGCCAGTGATGTAGACTGGATAACTAGAACCTTCAGAACAAGGAGATGCCAAGCCAATGATGTAGACTGGATAACTAGAACCTTCAGAACAAGGAGATGCCAAGCCAGTGATGTAGACTGGATAACTAGAACCTTCAGAACAAGGAGATGCCAAGCAGTGATGTAGACTGGATAACTAGAACCTTCAGAACAAGGAGATGCCAAGTCAGTGATGTAGACTGGATAACTAGAACCTTCAGAACAAGGAGATGCCAAGACAGTGACGATAACCATCAAGTCAGTTGTTCGCTCTAGGCTGAAATACTGCTGTACACTAAAAGTTCTTTTTAAAGCAGACGAAATTTGCAAATATAATGTTCAGAGAGCCTTCACTTTTCACATTAATTTAATCAAACACCTAAATTACCGAGAACACCTGAAGTCCTTTGAACTGTACTTCCTGAGAAGTAGGCGAGAAAGATGCATCATAATTTACACCTGAAAACTTCTGAAGGGATTAGTTCTAAACTGAGTCACTGGCGTGGTGAACCCTGGGGACTGAGTCACTGGGGTGGTGAGCCCTGGGGACTGAGTCACTGGGGTGGTGAACCCTGGGGACTGAGTCACGGGGATGGTGAACCATGGGGACTGAGTCTCGGGGGTGGTGAACCCTGGGGATTGAGTCACTTGGGTGGTGAACCCTGGGGACTGAGTCACTGGGGTGGTGAACCCTGGGGACTGAGTCACTGGGGTGGTGAACCCTGGGGACTGAGTCACTGGGGTGGCGAACCTTGGGGACTGAGTCACTGGGGTGGTGAACCCTGGGGACTTAGTCACGGGGGTGGTGAACCCTGGGGACTGAGTCACGGGGATGGTGAACCCTGGGGACTGAGACACTGGGGTGGTGAACCCTGGGGACTGAGTCACTGGGGTGGTGAACCCTGGGGACTGAGTCACTGGGGTGGCGAACCCTGGGGACTGAGTCACGGGTGGTGAACCCTGGGGACTTAGTCACGGGGGTGGTGAACCCTGGGGACTGAGTCACGGGGATGGTGAACCCTGGGGACTGAGACACTGGGGTGGTGAACCCTGGGGACTGAGTCACTGGGGTGGTGAACCCTGGGGACTGAGTCACGGATGGTGAACCCTGGGGACTGAGTCACTGGGGTGGTGAACCCTGGGGACTGAGTCACGGGTGGTGAACCCTGGGGACTGAGTCACTGGGGTGGTGAACCCTGGGGACTGAGTCACTTGGGTGGTGAACCCTGGGGACTGAGTCACTGGGGTGAACCCTGGGGACTGAGTCACGGGGGTGGTGAACCCTGGGGACTGAGTCACGGGGATGGTGAACCCTGGGGACTGAGACACTGGGGTGGTGAACCCTGGGGACTGAGTCACTGGGGTGGTGAACCCTGGGGACTGAGTCACGGGGATGGTGAACCCTGGGGACTGAGTCACTGGGGTGGTGAACCCTGGGGACTGAGTCACGGGTGGTGAACCCTGGGGACTGAGTCACTGGGGTGGTGAACCCTGGGGACTGAGTCACTTGGGTGGTGAACCCTGGGGACTGAGTCACTGGGGTGAACCCTGGGGACTGAGTCACGGGGGGGTGAACCTTGAGGACTGAGTCACGAGGATGGTGAACCCTGGGGACTGAGTCACGGGTGGTGAACCCTGGGGACTGAGTCACGGGTGGTGAACCCTGGGGACTGAGTCACGGGGATGGTGAACCCTGGGGACTGAGTCACTGGGGTGGTGAACCCTGGGGACTGAGACACTGGGGTGGTGAACCCTGCCGACTGAGTCACTGGGGTGGTGAACCCTGGGGACTGAGTCACGGGGATGGTGAACCCTGGGGACTGAGTCACTGGGGTGGTGAACCCTGGGGACTGAGTCACGGGTGGTGAACCCTGGGGACTGAGTCACTGGGGTGGTGAACCCTGGGGACTGAGTCACTTGGGTGGTGAACCCTGGGGACTGAGTCACTGGGGTGAACCCTTGGGACTGAATCACGGGGGGGGTGAACCCTGAGGACTGAGTCACGGGGATGGTGAACCCTGGGGACTGAGTCACTGGGGTGGTGAACCCTGGGGACTGAGTCACGGGTGGTGAACCCTGGGGACTGAGTCACGGGGATGGTGAACCCTGGGGACTGAGTCACTGGGGTGGTGAACCCTGGGGACTGAGTCACTGGGGTGGTGAACCCTGGGGACTGAGTCACTGGGGTGGTGAACCCTGGAGCATGAGTCACTGGGGTGGTGAACCCTGGGGATTGATTCACGGGGGTGGTGAGCCCTGGGGACTGAGTCACGGGGATGGTGAACCCTGGGGACTGAGTCACTGGGGTGGTGAACCCTGGGGACTGAGTCACGGGGGTGGTGAACCCTGGGGACTGAGTCACTGGGGTGGTGAACCCTGGGGACCGAGTCACTGGGGTGGTGAACCCTGGGGACTGAGTCACTGTGGCGGTGAACCCTGGGGACTGAGTCACTTGGGTGGTGAACCCTGGGGACTGAGTCACTGGGGTGGTGAACCCTGGGGACTGAGTCACTGGGGTGGTGAACCCTGGGGACTGAGTCACTGGGGTGGTGAGCCCTGGGGACTGAGTCACTGGGGTGGTGAACCCTGGGGACTGAGACACTGGGGTGGTGAACCCTGGCATCGTCTTGTGCCAACTTCAAGTATTATCCTGGAAATAGTCTTGAACTCAAGAGGAACACACCAGGAAGAGGAACACCAGGCAAGAGGAACACACCAGGAAAGAGAGAGTTCGTTCGGATTTTTAACCCCGGAGGGTTAGCCACCCAGGATAACCCAAGAAAGTCAGTGCGTCATCGAGGACTGCCTAACTTATTTCCATTGGGGTCCTCAATCTTGTCCCCCAGGATGCGACCCACACCAGTCGACTAACACCCAACACCCAGCTACCTATTTGCTGCTAGGTGAACAGGACAATAGTGTAAGGAAACGTGTCGAAATGTTTCCACCCGCCTGGAATCGAACCCGGGCCCTCCGTGTGTGAAGTGGGAGCTTTAGCCACCAGGCCACCGGGCCACCAGGAAAGAGGAACATACCAGGAAAAGGAACACACTAGGAAGAGGAACACGCCAGGAAAAGGAACATGCCAGGAAAAGGAACACACCAGGAAGAGGAACACACCAGGAAAAGGAACACACCAGGAAGGGGAACACACCAGGAAAAGGAACACACCAATAAGAGGAACACACCAGGAAAAGAAACACACCAGGAAGAGGAACACACCAGGAAAAGGAACACACCAGGAAGAGGAACACACCAGGAAAAGGAACACACCAGGATGAGGAACACACCAGGAAAAGGAACACACCAGGAATAGGAACACACCAGGAAAAGGAACACACCAGGAAGAGGAACACACCAGGAAAAGGAACACACCAGGAAGAGGAACACACCAGGAAAAGGAACACACCAGGAAAAGGAACACACCAGGAAAGAGGAACACACCAGGAAAGAGGAACACACCAGGAAGGGGAACACACCAGGAAGAGGAACACACCAGGAAGAGGAACACACCAGGAAGAGGAACACACCAGGAAGAGGAACACACCAGGAATGGAACACACCAGGAAGAGGAACACACCAGGAAGAGGAACACACCAGGAATAGAACACACCAGGAAGAGGAACACACCAGGAAGAGGAACACACCAGGAAGAGGAACACACCAGGAAGAGGAACCCACCAGGAATGGAACACACCAGGAAGAGGAACACACCAGGAAGAGGAACCCACCAGGAATGGAACACACCAGGAAGAGGAACCCACCAGGAATGGAACACACCAGGAAGAGGAACCCACCAGGAATGGAACACACCAGGGAACTTGTTAGACTCTCTAGTGTTTACATTGAATCAACGAATAACAGAGCCTACTAGAAATGAAGAGATGCTTGATTTGATCCTCATAAATAATGAGGAATTGATAAAGAGACCTAACACTCTTGGTTACAATATACTATGATCGCTGCCTCACTCAGCTCACACAATGAGGTTCGTGGTTCGATCTCCGGTACGGGTGGAAACATTAGCAGTAAAATAGGTACCTGGATGTTAGTCGAATGGTGTGGGTCGCATCCTGGGGGACAAAATTTACCTAATTTGCCGGAAATGCTCTGCATAACAAGGAACTTTCTATATAATGGTATATCATTGATGTCAGCTATGGTCTGTGTAAGTTGTATTATGTTCTCGTAGAAATGTGATTATAATATATTTCTGCTTATGTTACCTAACTTGGTTAAAAAAAAAACTCGGTGAAGTGTACACAAATAACCTGCACATAGGTAATATAAATGGTCCAAGTCGGACCGAAACGTCGTCGTAAGCTCCTCTCTCCTAGGTGCGGGTTATTTGTGTATTGTTCCAGTCACAGTATTGTGTCTTTTGTTCTTCACTGAAGTATACACAAATATTAATTTATATGTGGATAATAACCAGTGGAAGAAATGTTTAGCAAAGAATAAAAGGCACAATACCCTGACTGGAGCAACACAAATAACCCGCCCATAGGAGAGAGAGAAGCTTTTCCCTCACCTACGTGCCGGTTATTTGGGAAATGTTTAGTAAATTTCATTTCAACAATCCAGTAATTGACTGGCATGAAATATACGATGAGTTATGGAACTTTGGGAAACCATCCTGAATACACTTAATACAAAATAATGTATGGAAAAGTTGAAGGCAGAAGCGTAACGAGTGTGTTTAGTGTTTGTTTATGAGTAAGTGTAAAGGAGAACGTGGGAGACTTTACAGAAGAAGGAAAAAGAGATTACTGAAGTATTGAAGAATAAAAATTACAAATATCAAACGAAAGAGAAAATGTACACCGAGAAATTATATTGTAAAACCTCTTGAAGGATTGTCCTTGTACTGGAAGGTGCGTCACACAGGTTTACCTTAGGCTTACCTTACGTAGATTCCCCACGGACTGGTCTGGGACCAAACCCCCAGATTGCTGACTTGATCGACCAAGCTGTTGACTAGACATAAATGAACAAAATCCTTAAAAGTACATTGTGATCTAATCAACACTATGAGGGATGAAGAGCCGAATATTTTTAATTAACTCTGGCCACCCTAAAAATATTTATCTAACATTAGCACAAATCATTTAGACTTCGAAAATTGACATTGACTGCATGCTGAGGCACGCAGCGCTTGGGCCTCAGTCATGGTATTTTGTAGTTATAAAATAATTTAGAGTTTCATTAGTAAAATAACTTAGTATTGTTTGAAGGAATAACTTTAAGATTCAAGTGAAATTCCTGGCCTATAATATTTTACCATCAGAACGGTGGCAGAATATTACAGGGCAGCAACATTACTCACGAAGTCCTAATAACAGCACGATTGCAAACAAACCAGGGAGCGGGTGGGGATCCATGGTGAGCGAGTACTAAAACTCACTGGCCTGGAGTTTTACGATTGACTCGCCATAGTTTCAAACACCACCCTTTCCCTGTTTTTTTTTTTCAGCAAAATTAACATCACACCTCATCAAAATTTATGAAAGTGTACAGCGAGGCCATCATGGATTTAGAAACAGACTTGTCACAACTATTAGATAATAATAAAGAGATGAATGAGGCTTTCAGGAAAACCAGAAGACAGAGTCTACACGGATTTTGCAAAGACCTTTGATAAATGTGACCATGGAGTTATAGCCCATAAAACGAAGTTTATAATGGGTATAACAGGAAAGGTATGGTAATGAATATTCAATTTTCTGAGACGGAACACTGAGTGGTAGTAAAGAAAAAATCCAGCCTCAGGCAAGTAAAAAATCATTATTCCAAGGCATGGTGTTGGTGCCTTAAGTATTTCTTATCCTCATAGCAGACATAGGTAAAACAAAACATTATCCACGACGGTGATGATGCCAAACCAAGTGTAAAACTTGTCTCAGTGGAGGATAAAAATTCAAATATCAACAAAGTTTTCCAGTGGGCGAGTGAAAATAACCGCTTTCAGTGGTGGCACATTTCAGCTGCTTACGTACTGACAGGAATAAAGAACTTCAAAGGACAATTTTATGAGGAAGATAGTGAAGAAACGAAGGACTTAGGAATAATTGCAGGAAAGGCCAAGAAAATGATCAAAATAATGGAAACAACTTTAGTGATGATGAAGTTTAGTCACTTGTGTTTTTATTGTGTAAATATTGTTGTTTGTTTACAGGTTGTTTCAAGACAGGAGAACTCAGGTAGAACATCAACACTGGACAGATGGCGGCTCCATACCTGGACCAGATTTCGGGAGTCAACACCCCCGTAGACCGGTCCATGACCAGCCCTCACGGTGCTTGAGGGCCTGATCAAAGAGGCTGTTAGTGCTGGCCGCACGTAACCCGGCGTACGACCACAACCCGGCTGGTCAGGTACTGATTTTAGGTACCTGTCCAGCGCCATCATGAAGACAGCCAGGGGTCTCTTGGTAATCCCCCTTATGTACGCTGGGAGGCATAGTTACAGTAAGAGATTATTCTCAACATGTGTGGCCCAAGACTCTTCAACCTGTTAACAGCAGATAACAGAAATATTGCCTGAAAGAAGAATAAACTTGACTACTATCTTCTGCAAATACTTGATCAGCCGGACTGTGGTGGCTGGCTAGCACAGATAACCTGGTTGACCAGGCGTCAGAAAAGAAGCCTGGCTGTTAGGGTTCAACACTTGGCCTCAGTCACAGGTATATCACAGGTAGTGTAGCAAGAGGGTGGGAAGGAGTGGAGGATTGAAGGAAGGAAGGAAGGAAGGGAAAAGGAGGAGAGGAGGGTGGGAACAGAGCCTTTATCTTTCCTTCCTTATACTTATGCCTCTGATATATACCTCTGATGAATTCCGAGTTTTTCTACTCCCAGAACCCGGCCTTGGGCCAGGCTTGTCTGGTGCTTGCCTAGTCAAATATGCTCTTGCTACTAGCGGACCGCTGGCCCACATCTATTACAGCCTGGTTGATCAGGCACCTGGTGAATGTGCCACAAGTTCAGTTCTTGTGACCAAGTAACCACTGTACCTCTTTTTCCCTCTTTATCTCTTACATCCTCTACTCTCATACACTCCACCCATCCCTCAGTGTTCATCTTTTCTCTCTCTCTCCCCCTTTAACTCCTTCCCTCTTTCTACCATTCCTTCCTTCCTTCCTTTTTTTCTTCTCCATCTCTTCCCTGCCTCCCTTACCCCTTTCTCCTTTTCAGTCCCTCTCTCCTTTGCTCGCGGTGCCCCTTTCTTTACCAATCTTTCTCAGAGAATTGGGGATAAGTTTCCGAGAGTCTGTGAGAGGGAGCGAGGGGAGGGAGAGAGAGAGAAAGAGGGAAGAAGGGAAGTTTAGGTAGGGAGGGGGAGGTTGGAGGAGTGGAGGGAGGTTGGAGGAGTAGGGGGGAGGGAGAGAAATATTATTATGGCCACGTAGTAAAAGTTTGTTAATGAAGCTGGAGACTATCTTAGTATGTTGTAACCTGCTGGAGTAATTATAACAGAGAGAGAGAGGGGGGGGGGAGAATTACCTACGTGTGTGTTTGAGTAATTATAAGAGAGCTACGTGTGTGTACTCACCTATGTGTGGTTGCAGGGGTCGATTCACAGCTCTTGGATCCGCCTCTTTGCTGGTTGCTGCTACTATTTCCTGAAATCATTACGGAGGGAAGCAGTGTGTCACTGGAAGATCAACACCAGCGGGAGCAAGAAACGTTCTAGCTAGACTGGGAGACTGGGAATTCACAAGACAACACAAATAGCATTGTACACATTCCTGTCTTCATGTACTGCATCCAGTGAGCTAGTGAGGGAGTGTTAGAACTCTTGAAAGATTCTGTAAGGATTCACGACTCACTCTATGGAAGAAGCATGGCAGTGGGATATCCTTGCAGACTCTTCAAGCAGACCAACCCCTTCTAAATACCAGAGTCTCCCTGGGACAGACCCATTGTGGGGTAAAAAATGCCCAGCGTTCGACAATACCTCAATAAAGGTGCCTTCACTGCCAGGAAGGCAGTGAAGGCACCGCGTGAAGAGGATTTCCTTTTAGCTCTTTTCAAGTATTCCTTGGACACTCGCCTCGACCCCTCAAGATATTGGTATTGGTGAAAGGTAGCTCTTTGTTTAACCACCCCCATCCCACATTCTCAGCGAACACTGCGGTAATTGTAATAATGTTGGTAGAATTACCGACAATATGTTAGGTAAAAGAACCAGTTTGGTCTCTGTGGTCTCATCTGTCTTACGCTTGATGGAGATGTCAACGATATCAAGCCAAGATCTCCACAGTCTGTTGTCAATCAGAATGGCAGCCTCTGCTAACTAGACTCAATGACAGCCGCAAGCGCCTGGATGCAGCTACCATGCTACTCTGGAAAGATAGTAAACTGAAAAATGCTTCCGAGGGGTCGACGCCCCCGCAGTCCGGTCACAGACCAGGCCTTCTTCTGGATCAAGGCTTGATCAGTCAGGCTGTTACTACTGGCCTCACGTAATCCACCGTACAAACCATGGCCTAGCTGGTCAGGAAATAATACGAGAAACTTGCCTAAAGTCACTTTCAGAGGTCACTGTCCCCATGCCCCGTCCTAGACCAGGCCTCCTGGTTGCTGGCCAGATTGATCAAGCTGTTAGGGTCCGCCACCTGTAGTCCAACTATGCACCACAACCCAGCTGGTCATAGCTGTTTTTAGGAATCTCTCAGGTTCCCAGCTAGATGTTTGTTGATAATCCCCATTATGCATAGAGGGAGGAATGCTAGACTCATGGTACCTGAATTCTTACTGAGTTTTCTCAGTGTATTCATTGCTGTCCTGCTTTTCATTGGAGATAAACTGCACCGTTTGCAAAGCCCTTACGCATGGAGAGAGTGTGAAGAGTCGGAGACCTCTGACACTCAACGAGTTGTCTCTTAGAGTACTCGTCGAGCCCCTGGGATTTCCTGGGAGAAATTATAATGTACATTTGCCCAGTGTTCCATGGAATACAATTTTAAGATATTTCAAGTCTTCCCAGTAGTTCAAATGCTTGATTGAATGTATATGGGCAGTGAAAGTTCTCTGTACTCTTTCCAGCTCACCAGTTTCACCTGCCTTGAATGGGGAGGGGGAGTAGTATACAGCAGTATTCTAGCCTGGAGAAAACAAACAACTTGAAGAGTATCGTCATTGGCTCAGCATCTTTTGTCTTGAAAATTCTTGTTATCCAGCCTAACATTTTCTCTGCTATACCATAGCAACATCGTTGTGATCCTTGAATGTGAGATCTTGTGACATCGTTACTCCTACGTTTGGGACAATAACTCTGCATCTACTATGGCCAACACCTTTCTGTAATATGCTGAATATGAAGCGATATACGTGATAATATATACCTGGAAAGTACTTGAGGGCCTGGTCATACTGTCATAACAACATACTGGAGTGAGAGATATGGGAGGAAGCTCAGATTAAACCCTGTGAAGAGCAGGCGCGCCGTGGGCACAAAAAAGGAACACTGTATCAACATTCGTGGCCCCAAACTATTCAGTATCTTACCAGAAAATATCAGAAACGCTGTTGGGACAAATGTAGAAGTCTTCATGATAAAATTTGACAAGTATGTTTACCAATAACCAGATCGACCAGGCTGTGATGGATATGTGGATCAGGGGGCCACCAGCAGCAACAGCCTGGTTGACGAGCCTGGTCCAAGACCTGGCTCTGAAAATAGAAAAACTCTGGAAACTCATCAAAGATATATCAGAGGTAAAGGTTGAGGGAGTCCCGGAAGATCCACAAATACAGGATCCTGGCACCATACTACAACTTAGTTCTAGCATGATGGGAGACCCCTGGATCACGGGGAAGGTACACACTGGAGTTCCTCTGAGAGTTACCTGGAGTATACCTGGATGGTATTCTGGGGGTCAGCGTCCCCTGCGACTCAATCATTGCCAGGCCTCTCGGTGGATCAGGGCCTGATCAGCCAGGCTGTTACTGCTGTCTGCTCACAAACCAGCATACAAACCACAGCCCGGCTGGTCAGGTACTGACTTTAGTTGCCTGTTCAGCTCCCTCTTGAAGGTAAGATACTTGTCAGAGACAGCAAGAGCCCAGAGCCTCCAGATTTCTTTTCCGAAGAATCAGTGTATCGATAGAGAGAGAAAATTCCTGCAGAATCCTGGGCACACAGGCTGCCTCTAGGGAACGGCCTGAAGAGCCTGAAGCATAATTCCAGAGGTCAGTGCCTTCGCAGCCCCTTCCTTAGCCAGGCCTTATCAACTAGGCTGTTACTGCTGGCCACACACAGTTCAGCTTACGAGTCACATCCCAGCTGGTCAGGTATTAATTTGAAGAACTTGTTCAATTTCCTCTTGAAGATCACTGGAGATTTGTTGGTAATTCCTCTTATGCAGGGAAATAGGGCGTTGACGAGTCGGGGACTTCTGACACTCATTGAGTTCTCTCTTAAGTGTACTCGTCGTGCCCCCTTTTTTTGTGGAGGTATTTTGCACCATCTGCCAAATCTCTTATCATACGGAGTGATTTCAGTGTTCAGGTTTGGAACCAGTTCCTTTGGATTTTCAGGTGCAAATTATGTACCTTTCTCGCCTCCTCTCCAAAGAATACAGTTGAAGAGACTTCAAGTGTTCCCAGTAGTTCAGATGCAGTGCTTGATTGTCTGCGAGCAGTGAAAGTTCTTAGTACGTTTTCCAGCTCCGCAGTCTCTCCTGCCTTGAAGAGGCCGTCAGTATACACAAGTATTTCAGCCTGGAAACAAAAAGTCCTAAGTATTGCACATAGGACTTTCACTGTATTGAATGATAATAGTTTGTCCTGTACTCCGTTACAGTCTTTATTATCTCCATTCTTTTATAGAGTAATTGATGCTTGTTCTCTTTAAACATGTTGTCTGAGGCTCACTGGAACACTTGATATACATGCCCCTGACGATTCTGTGTCTTCGACGGATATCAGTCTTGTAGAGATTCTGGTGTCATCAGCAAAGATGTTACGGTGCTGTGATTTATATTCTTGTCTGTGTCGGATATAAGAATAAGAAACAATTTGGGCAAGCACTGCTTTGAGGTAGAGAGATTTTCACTGTGGCAGCCTCCGACTTCCGCTGTTTACTACTGCTATTCGGGTTCTGTATGTTAAGGAGTTATATATCCATCTCCAGTTATTCCTTTTTTTTTTGCACACATTTTTGGTGGCACTTCTCGAACGTTTTTGTAGAATCAACATTTAACTTGTTTTTCAGAGCATTCAGAAAGGTATCATAATGATGTAGCGATTGTGAGATGCAGGTGCGAACTGTTTTTAAACCCTTCTTGTCCAGGATTGTGCAACTGCGATTCCATGGAATTGGCAAAAGTGCTTTTTTTTATCATTACATGTTCTACTGGAGTCAATTTCAGGGGTCATTGCCCCTGTGGCGCAGTGCCAGACAAGGCCTCTTGGATGCTAACTGATCGACCAAGCTGTTGGTACCAGCCGCATGCAGACTGATGTATGCACCACAGCCTGGCTAATCAGTAACTGGCTTGAGGATTTTTTCAAGTTCCTTTTTGAAGACATCTAGGGGTTTGTTGGTAGTTCTTATGCATGAAGAGAAGGTGTCAACGAATCTTGGTCCTTCTCCACTTGGTGATGATTAAGATACATGTGTAGCAGTTGGGTTTCACCTACACAGTAGGCTTCTTCAGTCAGATACAGAGGCAGCAGGTGTAGTAGTGAAATGAAGATTATGTAATCAGTCCATCAACCCTGGAGTAAAGTATTTGAGGTGATCAGTCTCCATTACTATTTCTCCAACACATGACCAACAGTATCTTAATTTTGATGTTTAAGACACTGTTGCACATGTATCTTAATAATTAACTTCTCGGTATTTTATACTATTTTCAACATAAACTTCTACACTTACTGAGTTCTCTTCTAGCGTTCTCACTGAAAAGTGATTTCAGTGTGATGGTTTGAAACCAATCCCTTCATAATTTTTTAGGTGTAGATTATGGTTTCTTTCTCGCCTATGTTTTAGAGAGTAAAGTTCAAGGACCTTTCAGCATTCCTAGTAATTCGGATGCTTGGGCAAATGTTGACAAACAGTGAGGGTTCTCTCTACGTTCTGGAGTTCTGCTTGCCTTGGAGGAGGCTGTTAGTATACACTAATATTAAAGCCAGAATTAGTGGTCTGAAGAGAATCATTATTGATTTGGTATTTCTTGTTTGAATGTTCTAGTTATCTAGGATATTTTCCTTTGTGTTATCTTTGTTAGTTAAAAATTTATCTCTTCTCACTTTTCCAGTTCTTCTTTTTGCACGAAAATTGGGTATTACCAGCCCATGATCGTACTTGTGTGTACTACATTCGCATTTTGTTTGTCTTCCAGTGCATCCAAGACTGTTGCAGTGGTCCAGTAGTCTCGACAGACAGGAGTGACCTGCTATAAACCCATGTTGTCCTGGATCGTGCAGTTGTGAATCTTTGTGGTTACCGATCCTGCTTCTTAAAACTCTTTCAAAAAGTTTAATAATGTAGGTTATTATGGTGTAACTAGTAAACCAGAGTTCTTTGGTTAAATAATTATAGCAGTGGGCATGTTACGAGCTGACACCATGCTTCCACTCCCCATCCATTCTTCTCTTTATTCCTTGATAGTCATTCCTTATGATTTATTCGGAATTTATGGCCTATATTGCTTTGAGGGGTATGCATCACTCTAGGGGTACGCATCACTAGGGGTACGCATCACTATACCCACTAGACCACTTTGTAGTCCAGTGGGTAGAGTGATGCATACTTTTGTCCAGTTCTCACAGGGCTGGGCATGGCAGGATCGAGTCCTAGCTAGCCGCGGTTCTGTTTATTATTTTATATATATATATATATATATATATATATATATATATATATATATATATATATATATATATATATATATATATATATATATATATATATCACAACCGCCGTTTCCCACCAAGACAGGGTGACCAGAAATAAAAGAGGAAAGTTTAACCGTCACTCATTCAAGCACTGTCTTGCCAGAAGCATGCCAACATCACAGTTCAAATGGCCCTCCGAACTATAAGCATCCTTATTTCTTCTTCAGACTTTGGGCATTGTACTTCCTACCTCTAGGATTTAATTCCGGCGAACCTGTTTCCGTAAATCCCTTCGTATATGTTACCTTGCTTGCTCACATTCCTGGAGTACGCCCGTACTCGTCCCCATCCTCCTTCTGTCTATCTCACGGATCTTCTATTATTTAGATGTTTGAGGCACAGATGTGGTGATAATGGTGGTTAGAGGGGTTGTGGTGTTGTAGGGGGAGGTGCAGCAGGTTCCTGGGTGGTGGTGTAAACTAGTAAAAGAGTATGGTGGTTGGGTAGTAAAGAGAGTATGGCGGTTGGGTAGTAAAGAGAGTATGGCGGTTGGGTAGTAAAGAGAGTATGGTGGTTGGGTAGTAAAGAGAGTATGGTGGTTGGGTAGTAAAGAGAGTATGGTGGTTGGGTAGTAAAGAGAGTATGGTGGTTGGGTAGTAAGAGAGTATGGCGGTTGGGTAGTAAAGAGAGTATGGTGGTTGGGTAGTAAAGAGAGTATGGTGGTTGGGTAGTAAAGAGTATGTATGGTATGGTTGGGTAGTAAAGAGAGTATGGTGGTTGGGTAGTAAAGAGAGTATGGTGGTTGGGTAGTAAAGAGAGTATGGTGGTTGGGTAGTAAAGAGAGTATGGTGGTTGGGTAGTAAAGAGAGTAGTAAAGAGAGTATGGTGGTTGGGTAGTAAAGAGAGTATGGTGGTTGGGTAGTAAAGAGAGTATGGTGGTTGGGTAGTAAAGAGAGTATGGTGG
Source organism: Cherax quadricarinatus (assembly GCF_038502225.1). Lineage (NCBI taxonomy): Eukaryota > Metazoa > Arthropoda > Malacostraca > Decapoda > Parastacidae > Cherax > Cherax quadricarinatus. The sequence goes on from NC_091350.1 coordinate 7,270,223, forward strand.
TTGGGTAGTAAAGAGAGTATGGTGGTTGGGTAGTAAAGAGAGTATGGCGGTTGGGTAGTAAAGAGAGTATGGCGGTTGGGTAGTAAAGAGAGTATGGCGGTTGGGTAGTAAAGAGAGTATGGCGGTTGGGTAGTAAAGAGAGTATGGCGGTTGGGTAGTAAAGAGAGTATGGCGGTTGGGTAGTAAAGAGAGTATGGCGGTTGGGTAGTAAAGAGAGTATGGCGGTTGGGTAGTAAAGAGAGTATGGCGGTTGGGTAGTAAAGAGAGTATGGCGGTTGGGTAGTAAAGAGAGTATGGTGGTTGGGTAGTACTCAGCTCTTAAAGCTGACCCTCTCTTCCCGGCCCTATTGTAGCCTGGCAAATATTGTAAATACACTACACGCTTTTAACTTACCTGTATTGAACACTAGTGTGTGTGTGGGGGGTGATGCTGGTAGCAATGGTGGTTGCTGATCTACCTGCCTGCTGAATGTGATGCTGGTAGCAGTGGTGGTTGCAAAGTGGTCTACCTGCTGAGGGGAGTGGGGGTCTTGATTATGTTGATAGTAGTAGTAGTAGTAGTAGTAGTAGTTGCTGGTTTAACTGTTGAGGGGATGATGGGAAAATTTGGTGCTGGTCTACTTGGTGACGGGGTGAATCTTGGTGATGGTGGTTGCTGGTCTACTTGGTGACGGGGTGAATCTTGGTGATGGTGGTTGCTGGTCTACTTGGTGACGGGGTGAATCTTGGTGATGGTGGTTGCTGGTCTACTTGGTGACGGGGTGAATCTTGGTGATGGTGGTTGCTGGTCTACTTGGTGATGGGGTGAATCTTGGTGATGGTGGTTGCTGGTCTACTTGGTGACGGGGTGAATCTTGGTGATGGTGGTTGCTGGTCTACTTGGTGACGGGGTGAATCTTGGTGATGGTGGTTGCTGGTCTACTTGGTGACGGGGTGAATCTTGGTGATGGTGGTTGCTGGTCTACTTGGTGACGGGGTGAATCTTGGTGATGGTGGTTGCTGGTCTACTTGGTGACGGGGTGAATCTTGGTGATGGTGGTTGCTGGTCTACTTGGTGATGGGGTGAATCTTGGTGATGGTGGTTGCTGGTCTACTTGGTGATGGGGTGAATCTTGGTGATGGTGGTTGCTGGTCTACTTGGTGACGGGGTGAATCTTGGTGATGGTGGTTGCTGGTCTACTTGGTGACGGGGTGAATCTTGGTGATGGTGGTTGCTGGTCTATTTGGTGATGGGGTGAATCTTGGTGATGGTGGTTGCTGGTCTACTTGGTGACGGGGTGAATCTTGGTGATGGTGGTTGCTGGTCTACTTGGTGACGGGGTGAATCTTGACAAAGTTCTACACAATGAAAAATTACTTGATAAAACTCTATACAGAGTGAAACATGATAAAGCTCTATATAGAGTGGAACATCATGAAGCTGTATACAGAGTGAAACATCATAAAGCTCTTCATATCGAATCATAACATGATAAAGTTATCATTCGATCTTAAGAACACTTTGCCTAATTAATAGCCCAGCATTGTCTCTGCCTCAGTTCTGGGATGTTTTCCGTTTCGTCAAAATTTCCTGACACGGCTGATGAAACGGAACGATGTACAGATATTATGTAATGTAAAGGAATATTTGGAAGTTTTTCACTTTGTGATTATGATTTGTATGATTTTTTGTAATGTGATTTATATATTTTGTGCGTGAATTGTTAAGGAGAGTTGAGAGTGACAGTAAATATAGTAATGGTACTGTAATATTGATCATATTTATGACGATTTATGATATCTATTCTTGTTCTTCGTAAATATCAGTGAAACAAATGATCGGTTAGGCTGTTAGGTCAGGTTTGTCAGGAAACAGGACTGTTTCTTGACGTGAGTCTTAGTCATATGATGACCCGCAGCTGGAGCTTTTGGTCTTCTGACCGAGGCCTTCCACTGGCTTACCGGTCAACCCCTTTAAAAATTAAGGTAATGGTTATAACCATAGTATCTCCCCGCCCTTACCATACCTTTGACGGGTTTCGAGAGTTTTGTTACCCTTAGCCCGGCTCTAAGTCAGGCTTCCCTGGTGATGACTGCCAACAACTGTGGACGTACTTGTAGACTTGTCTTTTGAAGATTTCTACACTTCTTCCGACAGTGTTTCTGATATCTTGTGGTGAAGCCTCTGCTTTTCATAGGATTTATTTTGCATTTCATCCCTTGTCTTTCACTCTAAAATGTTATGGCAGTGTAGAGATTGGAGAGTAGACCCTCAAGTACCTCGCATATAACTGTTATCATGTATCTCTCTGCTCCAGTGAGTGCATTCCCAGTAATTAAAATGCGTTATTTACTCTGTTATGCCATAAATGATTTCAGAATTTCCAGCTCTGATATATCCCTTGCCCTGAAGGCAGCCGTCAGCACCCCGTCATTTTCCTGGATGTTGTTATATTTGCATTATTGTCTTCTTTAGAAAATAGGTCAGCTAACATTATTACACTACTGATTGAGGGACTTAAGTGTTCCCGGTAATTTAGGTACTTGAGTGAATCTTTGCATTCAGTTAAGGTTCTGTGCACATTCGTCGGGTATGCAGTATCACCTGCCTGTAACGAAGCTGCTGCAGTATAACAGTACTCCAGCCTAGAGGGAACTAGTGACTTGAAGAGTATCATCATTGGCTTGGCATCCGCTTATCGTTTTCCTTGCGTAGTGATAGTGACACCGTTGAGATGCTTGGAGGTGAGATCTGACCTGATCACTCCCACGTCATTAACAATACACTCTACGTATTGAGTAATTGGGGCTTGTTTTATATAACGTTCCTGGCTTTATTTGCTCGATCTTAGTCCTCGACATTAGTGCTTTTAAAGGTAATACGACCTGTATAACCTTCAGACGTAATGAAAATTTGGTCTGCATTCTCCACTCTGCTTTCATCAAGTGGATTACTTAGTATTGATTCATATTGGTCTTAGAATTTTGCTCATTTCATTGTTATGATCATTGTGAACGTCCCATCAATAATGGTCATGTTCGACACGATGTTCTTAACTTAGATTTTGACCGAATGTGTAGAAATAAACCATACCCCCGGCCGGGATTGAACCCGCGGTCATAGAGTCTCAAAACTCCAGCCGACTCTATGACCGCGGGTTTAATCCCGGCCGGGGTATGGTTTATTTGCAATCGTGTCATTACGATTTCTTGAGTAATGTGTAGAAATGTTTGGTGATTGTTGCAGTGTTGTTGTTGGTATTTGTTTTACTTTGTGTTTCTTGCCACCGCTGCCGCAACTCTACCTCTGCTTCCATCTATGTCCTGTTTCTCTTATGATTATCATAGTTTCTCTGAGTCTTCTCAAGCACTTCACTAATTATTTATCTTCTACATATATATGCGCACACTTCCACGCCCACACACTTCCACGCCCACACACTTCCACGCCCACACACACTTCCACGCCCACACACACTTCCACGCCCACACACACTTCCACGCCCACACACACTTCCACGCCCACACACACTTCCACGCCCACACACACTTCCACGCCCACACACACTTCCACGCCCACACACACTTCCACGCCCACACACACTTCCACGCCCACACACACTTCCACGCCCACACACACTTCCACGCCCACACACACTTCCACGCCCACACACACTTCCACGCCCACACACACTTCCCCGCCCACACACTTCCCCGCCCACACACATTGCCCCGCCCACACACACACTTCCCCGCCCAAACACACTTCCCCGCCCACAAACACACTTTCACGGCCACACACGTTCCCCCCCACACACACACTTCCCCGCCCACACACATTTTTCCCCGCCCACACACATATTTCCCCGCCCACACACACTGGCCCGCCCACACACACACACACACACACACACACACACACACACACACACACACACACACACACACTTCTGAGGGAGCTAGATACCTCAAAGGCAATGGGGCCAGATAACGTCTCCCCATGGGTCCTGAGAGAGGGAGCAGAGATGCTGTGTGTACCCCTAACAACAATATTCAATACATCTATCGAAACAGGGAGATTGCCTGAGGCATGGAAGACAGCAAATGTAGTCCCAATCTTTAAAAAAGGAGACAGACATGAAGCACTAAGCTACAGACCAGTGTCACTGACATGTATAGTATGCAAAATCATGGAGAAGATTATCAGAAGAGTGGTGGAACACCTAGAAAGGAATGATCTCATCAACAGCAGCCAACATGGTTTCAGGGACGGGAAATCCTGTGTCACAAACCTACTGGAGTTCTATGACATAGTGACAGCAGTAAGACAAGAGAGAGAGAGAGGGGTGGGTGGACTGCATATTCTTGGACTGCAAGAAGGCATTTGACACAGTTCCACACAAGAGATTCGTGCAAAAACTGGAGGACCAAGCAGGGATAACAGGGAAGGCACTACAATGGATCAGGGAATACTTGTCAGGAAGACAGCAGCGAGTCATGGTACGTGGCGAGATGTCAGAGTGGGCACCTGTGACCAGCGGGGTCCCACAGGGGTCAGTCCTAGGACCAGTGCTGTTTCTGGTATTTGTGAACGACATGACGGAAGGAATAGACTCTGAGGTGTCCCTGTTTGCAGATGACGTGAAGTTGATGAGAAGAATTTACTCGATCGAAGACCAGGCAGAACTACAAAGGGATTTGGACAGGCTGCAGACCTGGTCCAGCAATTGGCTCCTGGAGTTCAATCCCACCAAGTGCAAAGTCATGAAGATTGGGGAAGGGCAAAGAAGACCGCAGACGGAGTACAGTCTAGGGGGCCAGAGACTACAAACCTCACTCAAGGAAAAAAGATCTTGGGGTGAGTATAACACGAGGCACATCTCCTGAAGAGCACATCAACCAAATAACGGCTGCAGCATATGGGCGCCTAGCAAACCTCAGAACAGCATTCCGACATCTTAATAAGGAATCGTTCAGGACCCTGTACACCGTGTACGTTAGGCCCATATTGGAGTATGCGGCACCAGTTTGGAACCCACACCTAGCCAAGCACGTAAAGAAACTAGAGAAAGTGCAAAGGTTTGCAACAAGACTAGTCCCAGAGCTAAGAAGTATGTCCTACGAGGAGAGGTTAAGGGAAATCAACCTGACGACACTGGAGGACAGGAGAGATAGGGGGGACATGATAACGACATACTGAGGAATTGACAAGGTGGACAAAGACAGGATGTTCCAGAGATTGGACACAGTAACAAGGGGACACAGTTGGAAGTTGAAGACACAGATGAATCACAGGGATGTTAGGAAGTATTTCTTCAGCCACAGAGTAGTCAGGAAGTGGAATAGTTTGGGAAGCGATGTAGTGGAGGCAGGATCCATACATAGCTTTAAGCAGAGGTATGATAAAGCTCACGGTTCAGGGAGAGTGACCTAGTAGCGATCAGTGAAGAGGCGGGGCCAGGAGCTCGGACTCGACCCCTGCAACCTCAACTAGGTGAGTATACACACACACACACACACACACACACACACACACACACACACACACACACACACACACACACACACACACACACACACACACACACACACACACTTCCCGCCCACACACACTTCCCGCCCACACACACTTCCCGCCCACACACACTTCCCGCCCCAACACACTTCCCGCCCCAACACACTTCCCCGCCCACACACACTTCCCGGGCGTCCCAACCCCTTATGTTACCCAATTACCACCCACACAGCATGCCTCCGCCCACTGGCACTAACGGGCGCGCGCACACGCCCACGCGGCCCTCCCTGGCACCTAGGTCGCTCACACTGCTCAACGCCACCCACGCTAACCCCGCCCAATGTGTGTGTCACAGGTACAACATCTTCCTACCACGTCATTGTACCAGCAACACTGCCTCCTTGTACCAGCAACATTGCTTCATTGTACCAGCAACACTGCCTCATTGTACCATCAACACTGCCTCATTGTATAGTAACACAGCCTCATTGTACTAGCAACACAGCCTCATTGTACCAGCAGTACAGCCTCACTGTACCAGCAACACAGCCTCATTGTACCAGCAGTACAGCCTCATTGTATAGTAACACCGCCTCATTGTACCAGTAGTACAGCCTCATTGTACCAGCAACACAGCCTCATTGTACCAGCAACACTGCCTCATTGTATAGTAATACAGCCTCATTGTACTAGCAACACAACCTCATTGTACCAGCAACACAGCCTCATCGTCCCAGCAACACTGCCTCATTGTACCAGCAGTATGCCGCATTGTACTAGCAACACTGCCTCATTGTATAGTAACACAGCCTCATTGTACCAGCAGTACAGCCTCAGTTTACCAGCAACACAGCCTCATCGTCCCAGCAACACAACCTCATTGTACCAGCAGTACAGCCTCAGTTTACCAGCAACACAGCCTCATCGTCCCAGCAACACAGCCTCATTGTACCAGCAACAGTGCCTCATTGTACCAGCAACACAGCCTCATTGTACCAGCAACACAGCCTCATTGTACCAACACAGCCTCATTGTACCAGCAACACAGCCTCATTGTACCAGCAACACAGCCTCATTGTACCAGCAACACAGCCTCATTGTACCAGCAACAGTGCCTCATTATACCAGCAGCCTCAACATAGTGGTCCCAAGACTCTTCAACCTGCTACCAGTGAAGGTGAAAAACATTGTTGGAACAAGTGGAGACGCTTTCAAGATGAACATTTAACCTTGTTACAAGTACCAGGTTGTGTTACTACCTGTTACAAGTACCAGGTTGTGTCACTACCTGTTACAAGTACCAGGTTGTGTTACTACCTGTTACAAGTACCAGGTTGTGTCACTACCTCTTACAAGTACCAGGTTGTGTCACTACCTCTTACAAGTACCAGGTTGTGTCACTACCTATTACAAGTACCAGGTTGTGTCACTACCTCTTACAAGTACCAGGTTGTGTCACTACCTCTTACAAGTACCAGGTTGTGTCACTACCTATTACAAGTACCAGGTTGTGTCACTACCTCTTACAAGTACTAGATGTACCAAGTTGTGATAGCTAAGTGGGCCTGTGGGAGGCTGGTACCAACAGCCTGCTTGATAAGCCTGGCCGGGCTGTGTTGGGGTGGATATGGAGGTGAGGGTGTAGAGTGTGTGGGCGTGGGTGTGGTTGGGCGTGTGTGGGTGTGGGTGGGTGGTAGAGGCGAGAGTAATGCACTCGCCGCTGCTCCCACATTTAAGGACTTGATGTCCTCAAAGCTGTTATGATAAGTCGTTAAAAAGGAGCCAACATGACCATGGTCACGGGGTCACCGTGGAGGTCTAGGTCACGGGGTCACCGTGGTCTTGGTCACGGGGTCACCGTGGAGGTCTTGGTCACGGGGTCACCGTGGAGGTCTTGGTCACGGGGTCACCGTGGAGGTCTTGGTCACGGGGTCACCATGGAGGTCTAGGTCACGGGGTCACCGTGGAGGTCTTGGTCACGGGGTCACCGTGGAGGTCTTGGTCACAGGGTCACCGTGGAGGTCTAGGTCACGGGGTCACCGTGGAGGTCTTGGTCACGGGGTCACTGTGAGGTCTAGGTCACGGGGTCATCGTGGAGGTCTAGATCATGGGGTCATTGTGGAGGTGTAGATCACGGGGTCACCGTGGAGGTCTAGGTCACGTGGTCATCGCTACTTAGTGCCACCCTCTCACATCTTAGCACCTGACTACTGCCACTCTACATACTCTTGTCTTAGTTATCTCTGTATCAGGACAGAAGAAGTCACTCCTGATGAAACGTTTCCTGTATTAAACGTCCTGAACTGTACATAAGTGTCTTTTTCCACATCACGTTTTGCCATTTTTTTTTTAAATTGGCATCTCACCAACCTTTCAAAAACTGTGATGATGTATGATGTTAGTGATGCTGACATCACACACCAGAGATCTACCTCCTCCTTCATCCACAGCAACTCTCTCTCTCCACTTTTAATGGGCACGTAAGTACCCCCGTCTTCTAATAACACGTTCATATTTCCACTATAATCTACCTTGTCCATAATTACTATTGTATTTGCTTTGAGGACCTCTATAAGACAATTGTGTTAAGTTATACCATGAATTAAGGAAAGATCTCAGACTTCACTTTACGAAACAGACAAATATATGTGATAGTAATTATTGACAAGGTAGATTATGGTGGAAAAATGAATATCTTATTAGAAGACGGGGGAACTTAGGTCTACCTACCTGGAGGGTATTCCGGGGATCAAATCCCCCGTGGCCCGGTCCACGACCAGGCCTCCCCGGTGGATCAGGGCCTGATCAACCAGGCTGTTACTGGAAATAAATGGTATAAAATACCGACACAATGGAAATATAAACACATATCACATTATACTGCATATGTGTTTATATTTCCAGGCTGTTACTGCTGGCCGCACGTAGTCCAACGCACGAATCACAGCCCAGCTGATCCGGCACCGACTATAATATCTGTCCAGCTCCCTCTTGAAGTCAGCCAGGGGCCTATTGGTAATTCCTTAAGATGCCCCTTAAAGCCTCTTGTATTGCACCTAGAGGTGCAGAAAGCTCTGTCTGTAAAGAATACTGAATGCTGATACTGGTGGTATGTTGCAGTTGTTCATCAATATAGTCCCGTGCATCAGGCCCAGGTGCTGCATGTCTACAGGTCAATATAGTCCCGTGCATCAGGCCCAGGTGCTGCATGTCTACAGGTCAATATAGTCCCGTGCATCAGGCCCAGGTGCTGCATGTCTACAGGTCAATATAGTCCCGTGCATCAGGCCCAGGTGCTGCATGTCTACAGGTCAATATAGTCCCGTGCATCAGGCCCAGGTGCTGCATGTCTACAGGTCAATATAGTCCCGTGCATCAGGCCCAGGTGCTGCATGTCTACAGGTTTTCTATTAACGTTTTGAATTCTGGGTATTTGTGCTAATGTCAGATAGATGATTTGCATGATGGGCAGAAGTAAAGGACAGGTATCTAGTTCTTTACCGGGTTATTGAACATTGATTCATATTGATTTTCCAGGATTTCGCTTTTTTGTCATCATTGCATGAACCGTAAAGCTATACCCTGCTGTTGCACATGTGTCCTAATTATCAAGAGTGATACTTGTTATCATATCAAAGTTTGAACAAATATAGAGATAGTTTACAGCCTAGTGAAGCATTTAAATTACTAGGAACACCTTAAAGTCTTGTACTTGTACTCACTGGAGCGGAGGAGAGAGAGATACATGGATTCAGTGAAGTACTGACCGCTGTCACTGCCACCCAGGACTGGGTTCTGGGCAGTGCCATCCCCAGGCCTGCTCTTCTCTCCCCTCCAGCTTATTCCCTCTCCAATTCAATTCATTTGCAAAATACACTGTGACACCTGGACGGGGTGTGGGTACGGAGTGTTCTCTGTACTCACCCAGTTGTGTTTGCAGGGGGTCGAGGCTCTGTGCCTGACCCAGCCTCTCAGACTACTGTGCTCGCCATCACTAACCTCTTGGGTCTTATTATATTCCCCGTCTGTCTGTCTGTCTGTCTGTCTCTCTCTCTCTCTCTCTCTCTCTCTGTCTCTCTCTCTCTCTCTCTCTCTCTCTCTCTCTCTCTCTCTCTCTCTCTCTCTCTCTCTCTCTCTCTCTCTCTCTCTCTCTCTCTCTCTCTCTCTCTCTCTCTCTCTCTCTCTCCCTCTCCTTCCTGACACACACAGAGGCCATGTGTCTATCGACAAGTGCCGTTGACAAGTGTTTACAACTATACGCACACAGTAATAAGAGTCTGAGATGATACACAATATAAACAAGTGACGCCAAGAATACCAATACTCAGGTTCCATCTCTCGTATTTCCTGCACTTCCTCTATTATTGTTACTCCTTATATCTCTTGCCCTTTCTTTCTCCTCCTCCCCTTCTTATTATTCCTCCTCCTTTATCTTCTCCTTTTATTACACAAAGTCGGGTTTAGAGTTTTCTTGCGAATATAATTTTTTTAGTTAACAAAAAAATAAAAAATCAAGGAATTAAAAAAAGTTCAGTATCTAGTTGTGCAAATTGACTTTGTTTAATGTATTTTGTCCTAAATTTGGGTCCCTAAATTAGCTTTATACATGTTGGGCCCCTGAGTTTATTCAGGGGCCCCAAAATTTAGTTAGTGGTCATATGTTTGATATCTTGTATGGTCCAACTGGTGTTCTTATGAGAATATTGAAATTTGTGTGTTGGATGTGTGTCGTCTGTAGTAGTATGTTGGATGTGTGTCGTCTGCAGTAGTGTGTTGGATGTGTGTCGTCTGTAGTAGTGTGTTGGATGTGTGTCGTCTGTAGTAGTGTGTTGGATGTGTGTCGTCTACAGTAGTATGTTGGATGTGTGTCGTCTGCAGTAGTATGTTGGATGTGTGTCGTCTGTAGTAGTGTGTTGGATGTGTGTCGTCTGTAGTAGTGTGTTGGATGTGTGTCGTCTACAGTAGTATGTTGGATGTGTGTCGTCTGTAGTAGTGTGTTGGATGTGTGTCGTCAACAGTAGTGTGTTGGATGTGTGTCGTCTGCAGTAGTATGTTGGATGTGTGTCGTCTGTAGTAGTGTGTTGGATGTGTGTCGTCTGTAGTAGTGTGTTGGATGTGTGTCGTCTACAGTAGTGTGTTGGATGTGTGTCGTCTACAGTAGTATGTTGGATGTGTGTCGTCTACAGTAGTATGTTGGATGTGTGTCGTCTGTAGTAGTGTGTTGGATGTGTGTCGTCTGTAGTAGTGTGTTGGATGTGTGTCGTCTACAGTAGTGTGTTGGATGTGTGTCGTCTACAGTAGTATGTTGGATGTGTGTCGTCTACAGTAGTATGTTAGATGTGTGTCGTCTGTAGTAATGTGTTGGATGTGTGTCGTCTGTAGTAGTGTGTTGGATGTGTGTCGTCTACAGTAGTGTGTTGGATGTGTGTCGTCTACAGTAGTGTGTTGGATGTGTGTCGTCTGTAGTAGTGTGTTGGATGTGTGTCGTCTGTAGTAGTGTGTTGGATGTGTGTCGTCTGCAGTAGTATGTTGGATGTGTGTCGTCTGTAGTAGTGTGTTGGATGTGTGTCGTCTGTAGTAGTGTGTTGGATGTGTGTCGTCTACAGTAGTGTGTTGGATGTGTGTCGTCTACAGTAGTATGTTGGATGTGTGTCGTCTACAGTAGTATGTTGGATGTGTGTCGTCTGTAGTAGTGTGTTGGATGTGTGTCGTCTGTAGTAGTGTGTTGGATGTGTGTCGTCTACAGTAGTGTGTTGGATGTGTGTCGTCTGTAGTAGTGTGTTGGATGTGTGTCGTCTACAGTAGTATGTTGGATGTGTGTCGTCTGTAGTAGTGTGTTGGATGTGTGTCGTCTGTAGTAGTGTGTTGGATGTGTGTCGTCTGTAGTAGTGTGTTGGATGTGTGTCGTCTGTAGTAGTGTGTTGGATGTGTGTCGTCTGTAGTAGTGTGTTGGATGTGTGTCGTCTGTAGTAGTGTGTTGGATGTGTGTCGTCTGTAGTAGTGTGTTGGATGTGTGTCGTCTGTAGTAGTGTGTTGGATGTGTGTCGTCTGCAGTAGTGTGTTGGATGTGTGTCTGTGTGTTGGATGTGTGTCTGTAGTAGTGTGTTGGATGTGTGTCGTCTGTAGTAGTGTGTTGGATGTGTGTTGTCTGTAGTGTGTTGGATGTGTCGTCTGTAGTAGTGTGTTGGATGTGTGTCGTCTGATGTGTGTCGTCTGTAGTAGTGTGTTGGATGTGTGTTGTCTAGTGTGTTGGATGTGTGTCGTCCTGCAGTAGTGTGTTGGATGTGTGTCGTCTGCAGTAGTGTGTTGGATGTGTGTCGTCTGCAGTAGTGTGTTGGATGTGTGTCGTCTGTAGTAGTGTGTTGGATGTGTGTCGTCTGCAGTAGTATGTGTGTGTGTTGGATGTGTGTCGTCTGCAGTAGTGTGTTGGATGTGTGTCGTCTGCAGTAGTGTGTTGGATGTGTGTCGTCTGCAGTAGTGTGTTGGATGTGTGTCGTCTGCAGTAGTGTGTTGGATGTGTGTCGTCTGCAGTAGTGTGTTGGATGTGTGTCGTCTGCAGTAGTGTGTTGGATGTGTGTCGTCTGCAGTAGTGTGTTGGATGTGTGTCGTCTGCAGTAGTGTGTTGGATGTGTGTCGTCTGCAGTAGTGTGTTGGATGTCTGCAGTAGTGTGTTGGATGTGTGTCGTCTGCAGTAGTGTGTTGGATGTGTGTCGTCTGCAGTAGTGTGTTGGATGTGTGTCGTCTGCAGTAGTGTGTTGGATGTGTGCAGTAGTGTGTTGGATGTGTGTCGTCTGCAGTAGTGTGTTGATGTGTGTCGTCTGCAGTAGTGTGTTGGATGTGTGTCGTCTGCAGTAGTGTGTTGGATGTGTGTCGTCTGCAGTAGTGTGTTGGATGTGTGTCGTCTGCAGTAGTGTGTTGGATGTGTGTCGTCTGCAGTAGTGTGTTGGATGTGTGTCGTCTGCAGTAGTGTGTTGGATGTGTGTCGTCTGCAGTAGTGTGTTGGATGTGTGTCGTCTGCAGTAGTGTGTTGGATGTGTGTCGTCTGCAGTAGTGTGTTGGATGTGTGTCGTCTGCAGTAGTGTGTTGGATGTGTGTCGTCTGCAGTAGTGTGTTGGATGTGTGTCGTCTGCAGTAGTGTGTTGGATGTGTGTCGTCTGCAGTAGTGTGTTGGATGTGTGTCGTCTGCAGTAGTGTGTTGGATGTGTGTCGTCTGCAGTAGTGTGTTGGATGTGTGTGTCGTCTGCAGTAGTGTGTTGGATGTGTGTCGTCTGCAGTAGTGTGTTGGATGTGTGTCGTCTGCAGTAGTGTGTTGGATGTGTGTCGTCTGCAGTAGTGTGTTGGATGTGTGTCGTCTGCAGTAGTGTGTTGGATGTGTGTCGTCTACAGTAGTGTGTTGGATGTGTGTCGTCTGCAGTAGTGTGTTGGATGTGTGTCGTCTGCAGTAGTGTGTTGGATGTGTGTCGTCTGCAGTAGTGTGTTGGATGTGTGTCGTCTGCAGTAGTGTGTTGGATGTGTGTCGTCTGCAGTAGTGTGTTGGATGTGTGTCGTCTGCAGTAGTGTGTTGGATGTGTGTCGTCTGCAGTAGTGTGTTGGATGTGTGTCGTCTGCAGTAGTGTGTTGGATGTGTGTCGTCTGCAGTAGTGTGTTGGATGTGTGTCGTCTGCAGTAGTGTGGCCATCGTTTGTTATGTTGGTGCTTCCGCTGCTCTTAACGTGTGTCCTCCATACTTAGTAAAAAGACACATGTGCAGCTAATGCGACATTTTATTGTGACAACGTTTCGCTCTCCAGGAGCTTTGTCAAGACATTACAAATATTACAGGGACACAAGAGGGGTATATAGTAAGGTACTTTGTACCTCACTCTAATACTTATATATACTCCTCTGTGTCCTTATTTGTATTGCTTGACAAAGCTCCTGGAGAGCGAAACGTTGCCACAATAAAATGTCGTAATAGTTGCATATGTCTTTTTACCTAGCATATTGTTAGTAATTCTGCTAACATTAATGCATTGTTCTCCATGCTTAGTCTCCTGATTATAATGCTGCTGTGTTACAGTTATTTGATTATGATGTTATATGTTATAGACTTGTGGTGCAAGATTATTCAATATCTTATCATAAAATATCAGAAACACTCCTGGGACATGTGTAGAAATCTTCAGGAGGAAACTTAACAGATACAAAGATCGCTTACTGCCCGCATAGAGCCAGTAAAGCTTTTAAATTACTAGGAACGCCTTAAAGCCTTAAATATGTACTCACGAGTGGAGGAGAGAGATGATACATGATAATATATACCTGGAAAGTACTTGAAGGCCTGGTTCCAAATCTGCACACTGCCATTAGAACATACTGGAGCGAGAGATGAGGGAGGAAGTGCAGAATAAACCCAGTGAAAAGTTGAGGCGCGGTGGGCACAAGAAGGGAACACTGTATCAACATTCTTGGCCCCAGGTTATTCAGCATCTTACCAGAAGATATCAGAAACACTGTTGGGACAAGTGTAAAAGTCTTTCAGAAAAGAACTAAAGAAGTATCTTCACCAGGAGCCAGATCAACCAGTCTGTGATGGATATGTGGAGCAACTGGCCTCCGGCAGCAACAACTTGGTTGACCAGGCAAGCACCAGACGAGCCTGGCCCATGGCCGGGCTCCGAGAGAAGAAAAACTCGGAACTCATCAAAGGTATAAAAATATGTTATGTTCTACACGTTCTTTTTCACTGGAAATATTTTGCACCTTCTGATAGGTCTCTTGATATTGTATCAGGTGATGTCAGTCTGCAGGTTTGAGATGTATCCCCCGTAATCCAGAGGTCATACTGCAACTTTATACATCATTAGTAAGGCCTCACCTAGATTATGCAGCTCAATTCTGGTCTCCATATTACAGAATGGACATAAATTCGTTAGAAAACATTCAGCGTAGGATGACTAAATTAATACATAGCATTAGAAATCTTCCTTATGAAGAAAGATTGAAGACTCTTAAGTTACATTCACTTGTTAGACGAAGAATGAGGGGAGACCTGATCGAAGTGTATAAGTGGAAGATAGGTATTAATAAAGGGGATATTAACAAGGTCTTGAGGATATCTCTCCAAGAGAGAACTCGCAGTAATGGATTTAAATTAGATAAGTTTAGATTTAGAAAGGACATAGGAAAGTATTGGTTTGGAAATAGGGTAGTTGATGAGTGGAACAGTCTACCTAGTTGGGTTATTGAGGCTGGGACTTTGGGTAGTTTCAAATTTAGGTTGGATAAGTATATGAGTGGGAGGGGTTGGATTTGAGTGGGACTTGCACATCAGAGCTTATTTCTTGGGTAGCATTGAAAATTGGGTTGGTCAAATGTTTGTTAGTGGGATGAATTGTAAAGGACCTGCCTAGTATGGGCCAACAGGCCTGCTGCAGTGTTCCTCCTTTCTTATGTTCTTATGTCTGTTTTCCAGGGAGAACAGTTCAAGGGACTTCAAGTATTCCCAATAATTTAGGTGCTTGACCGAGTTTGCACGAGCAGTGGAGGTTCCCTGGACATTTCTCCAGTACTGCAAGTTCACCTACCATATAGGAGCTGTTACAGTCTAGAAGGAGTCTTCTACTAGTCCAGTCAGGTCCAGGATAGTAGCCATCGTAACCTCTTCTACTAGTCCAGTCAGGTCCAAGATAGTAGCCATCGTAACCTCTTCTACTAGTCCAGTCAGGTCCAGGATAGTAGCCATCGTAACCTCTTCTACTAGTCCAGTCAGGTCCAGGATAGTAGCCATCGTAACCTATTCTACTAGTCCAGTCAGGTCCAGGATAGTAGCCATCGTAGCCTATTCTACTAGTCCAGTCAGGTCCAGGATAGTAGCCATCGTAACCTATTCTACTAGTCCAGTCAGGTCCAGGATAGTAGCCATCGTAACCTATTCTACTAGTCCAGTCAGGTCCAGGATAGTAGCCATCGTAACCTCTTCTACTAGTCCAGTCAGGTCCAGGATAGTAGCCATCGTAACCTCTTCTGCTAGTCCAGTCAGGCTAGGATAGTAGCCATCGTGACCTCTTCTACTAGTCCAGTCAGGTCCAGGATAATAGCCATCGTAACCTCTTCTACTAGTCCAGTCAGGTCCAGGATAGTAGCCATCGTAACCTATTCTACTAGTCCAGTCAGGTCCAGGATAGTAGCCATCGTAACCTATTCTACTAGTCCAGTCAGGTCCAGGATAGTAGCCATCGTAACCTATTCTACTAGTCCAGTCAGGTCCAGGATAGTAGCCATCGTAACCTATTCTACTAGTCCAGTCAGGTCCAGGATAGTAGCCATCGTAACCTCTTCTACTAGTCCAGTCAGGTCCAGGATAGTAGCCATCGTAACCTCTTCTGCTAGTCCAGTCAGGCTAGGATAGTAGCCATCGTGACCTCTTCTACTAGTCCAGTCAGGTCCAGGATAGTAGCCATCGTAACCTCTTCTACTAGTCCAGTCAGGTCCAGGATAGTAGCCATCGTAACCTATTCTACTAGTCCAGTCAGGTCCAGGATAGTAGCCATCGTAACCTATTCTACTAGTCCAGTCAGGTCCAGGATAGTAGCCATCGTAACCTCTTCTACTAGTCCAGTCAGGTCCAGGATAGTAGCCATCGTAACCTATTCTACTAGTCCAGTCAGGCTAGGATAGTAGCCATCGTAACCTCTTCTCACTAGTAGTCGTAACCTCTTCTACTAGTCAGGTCCAGGATAGTAGCCATCGTAACCTCTTCTACTAGGCTAGGATAGTAGCCATCGTCACTAGGTCTAGGATAGTAACCTCTTCTACTAGCCATCAGGTCCAATAGTAGCCATCGTTATTCTACTAGTCCAGTCAGGTCCAGGATAGTAGCCATCGTAACCTATTCTACTAGTCCAGTCAGGTCCAGGATAGTAGCCATCGTAACCTATTCTACTAGTCCAGTCAGGTCCAGGATAGTAGCCATCGTAACCTATTCTACTAGTCCAGTCAGGTCCAGGATAGTAGCCATCGTAACCTCTTCTACTAGTCCAGTCAGGTCCAGGATAGTAGCCATCGTAACCTCTTCTACTAGTCCAGTCAGGCTAGGATAGTAGCCATCGTAACCTCTTCTACTAGTCCAGTCAGGTCCAGGATAGTAGCCATCGTAACCTCTTCTACTAGTCCAGTCAGGTCCAGGATAGTAGCCATCGTAACCTCTTCTACTAGTCCAGTCAGGTCCAGGATAGTAGCCATCGTAACCTCTTCTACTAGTCCAGTCAGGTCCAGGATAGTAGCCATCGTAACCTCTTCTACTAGTCCAGTCAGGCTAGGATAGTAGCCATCGTAACCTCTTCTACTAGTCCAGTCAGGTCCAGGATAGTAGCCATCGTAACCTCTTCTACTAGTCCAGTCAGGTCCAGGATAGTAGCCATCGTAACCTCTTCTACTAGTCCAGTCAGGTCCAGGATAGTAGCCATCGTAACCTCTTCTACTAGTCCAGTCAGGTCCAGGATAGTAGCCATCGTAACCTCTTCTACTAGTCCAGTCAGGTCCAGGATAGTAGCCATCGTAACCTCTTCTACTAGTCCAGTCAGGTCCAGGATAGTAGCCATCGTAACCTCTTCTACTAGTCCAGTCAGGTCCAGGATAGTAGCCATCGTAACCTCTTCTACTAGTCCAGTCAGGTCCAGGATAGTAGCCATCGTAACCTCTTCTACTAGTCCAGTCAGGCTAGGATAGTAGCCATCGTAACCTCTTCTACTAGTCCAGTCAGGTCCAGGATAGTAGCCATCGTATTAAATCTTCACTAACTTCTCTGTTTTCATAGTTGTAGTTCTCCAACCTATCATTTTCCTTGGACTTATAATAACATTGTTATGAGTGATTAGTGTGAGATCTTCTGTCATTCACTCCTGAGTCCTTCATATAAATTTTTCGGTCTAGTTTTTACTTCAGTTTTTTACATAGCGGAGCAACTGCAAGTTGTCCTCATTAAACACCATATTGTTGTCAGTGGACCACTGGAAGACTCCAGCTTTGAAGGCTCGATGTGTCCTCAGTATATCCCACTCTCGTAGAAATTCCAGCATTCTCTGCAAAAAATGATGCTGTGCTTCGATTTATGTAGATAAATGGCTCAGAGAACCGACAGCTTGATAAATTAGGCACATGTGCAACACTTGAGGAAACGTTTCGCCACACAGTGGCTTTATCGGTCCAAAACAGAGAAGAATGGAGGTGGTTTAGAAAGACACGTAAGCAAACACTATAACATATTTATTATAAACCGTTTCGGTCCTGGGACCTTCATCAAGTAATCAAGGTCCCAGGACCGAAACGTTTTCTAATAAATATGTTATAGTGTTTGCTTACGTGTCTTTCTAAACCAACTTGTCGGTATTTATTACCAAGGTTTATACCAAGAATGGAGGTAAATGGTATAAAATACCGACATGATGGAAAAAAATAAATGCAGATCTGTTTGTGACTTGATAAAGCCACTGTGTGGGCGAAATGTAGTCAATAAAGGATAGCATTATACTGAATTTGTGTTTATTTTTGCAGAGAGAGGAGAATGGTTGAAGATCAAGTGACTGAGGTAATCAGTCCCTCAGCCAGGCCTAGGGACTGATTTATGTCTCTATATAAAGTATTAGAAACATAAAGTACCGTGCCTTGAGAAACACACCTTCTTACTGTGACACTTTCTAATTTTGTTCACTATTACTCAAGTTCTCTCTACTCCTGAGTTAAATAACTATCTTCTGGGTCTCTTTCATTTATTTCCTTTGCATTTTGAGAGCTGTTATATACCAAGGTTTTTGTTGAGTCTATATTGTATAGTGTTGTGGTGGTTATAGTGCCCCTTTGATGATGCTATATATTGTATATTGTGTTTCTTGCACAAAATGGGCGTCCCTTGTGTACCTGGTGGGCGTGCGTGGTGCAGCAGCAGCAGCAGCAGCAGCGTACACTACTACTACGCTGCTGCTGCTGCTGCTGCAATATACGCTCCACCAATACTCTCAGCATGCTCTTTTTTACCTCTTTTCGGACTCACTCACTTTCCCCTCTTGCTCTCTACTGCTCCAGCCCGCCTCCCTCTCCCTATCTCTCCCTTCCCTACCCTCTCCAGCTTTCTCTCTCTCCCTTCCCTACCCTCTCCCCCCTCTCTCTCTCTCTCCATTCCCTACCCTCTCCTTCTCTCCCTTCAATCTCCCTTCCTTCTCCCTCTCTCCCTTCCCTCTCCCTCTCTCCCTACCTTACCTCACTCTCTCTCTCCCTACCTTACCTCTCCCTCTCTCCCTACCTTACCTCACCCTCTCTTTCCCTACCTTACTTCTCCCTCTCTCCCTACCTTACCTCTCCCTCTCTCCCTACCTTACCTCACCATCTCTCTCTACCTTACCTCACCCTTTCTCTCCCTACCTTAACTCTCTCTCTCTCCCTACCTTACCTCACCATCTCTCTCTCTACCTTACCTCACCCTCTCTCCCTACCTTACCTCACCCTCTCTCTCTCCCTACCTTACCTCTCCATCTCTCCCTACCTTACCTCACCATCTCTCTCTACCTTACCTCACCCTCTCTCTCCATACCTTACCTCTCCCTCTCTCCATACCTTACCTCACCCTCTCTCCCTACCTTACCTCAACATCTCTCTCCCTACCTTACCTCACCCTCTCTCTCTCCCTACCTTACCTCTTCCTCTCTTCCTACCTTACCTCACCCTCTCTCCCTACCTTAAATCTCCATCTCTCCCTACCTTACTTCACCATCTCTCTCTACCTTATCTCACCCTCTCTCTCCCTACCTTACCTCTCCCTCTCTTCCTACCTTACCTCACCCTCTCTCTCCCTACCTTACCTCACCCTCTCTCCCTACCTTACCTCACCATCTCTCTCCCTACCTTACCTCACCCTCTCTTCCTACCTTACCTCATCATCTCTCTCCCTACCTTACCTCACCCTCTCTCCCTACCTTACCTCTCCCTCTCTCCCTACCTTACCTCTCCCTCTCTCCCTACCTTACCTCTCCCTCTCTCCCTACCTTACCTATCCCTCTCTCCCTACCTTACCTATCCCTTTCTCCCTACCTTACCTATCCCTCTCTCCCTACCGTACTTCTCCCTCTCTCCCTACCTTACCTATCCCTCTCTCCCTACCTTACCTATCCCTCTCTCCCTACCGTACTTCTCCCTCTCTTCCTACCTTACCTCTCCCTCTTTCCACCATCTCTCCCTGTCTTCCCTAGTCCACTCTCCCTGGCTGGAATGCATCAAGTCTTACTATTGCTCCTCTCCTTGCTTTATCACCACCTCACTTCCACTTTTTCTTAGTGTTTTGCCCTTCTTTTCCCTCCCATCTACCTTCACTACCTCCCTCTCTCCCTAAATACATTGCTTTCCTTCGCACCTCCTTTATTCTCCCCTCCTCTCTTTCCATCTCTTCCTCTTCCTCTACTTCTGTTCCTGTCTTCCCTTCTGTTTATGTTTCTTTCTCTCCTCATGTCCCCATCCCGCTTGTTCTCCTTACATCCCTCCTACTCTCCTCTTCCAATGATGATTGTACTGTGAGGGACCCGGTAGATTGCCACACTGACCTCTCTCTCTCTCTCTCTCTCTCTCTCTCTCTCTCTCTCTCTCTCTCTCTCTCTCTCTCTCTATCTATCTATCTATCTATCTATCTATCTATCTATCTCTTTTACACAGAGTTTCACAAGGGTCTTAACTTTAATTACAAGCTAAGAGCTGTTACCTACATCATCATCTCTCTTTCCCTCTGTCTGTATGTCTCTCCTCTCTCTCTCTCTCTCTCTCTCTCTCTCTCTCTCTCTCTCTCTCTCTCTCTCTCTCTCTCTCTCTCTCTCTCTCTCTCTCTCTCTGTCTCTCTCTCTCTCTCTCTCTCACTCACCGAAGAAACATGGTTATCTCCTGGATTAAGACAAATATCGTTGCAATATCTACAAGTATATTTCATCTCAAAAGTTAATAATAAGTAATGTTCTGAGAGAGTGTGTAGCATTGTACACGAGGACAACCAGGCCAGTAATGTTCTGAGGGAGTGTGTAGCACTGTACACGAGGACAACCAGGCCAGTAATGTTCTGAGAGAGTGTGTAGCACTGTACACGAGGACAACCAGGCCAGTAATGTTCTGAGGGAGTGTGTAGCACTGTACACGAGGACAACCAGGTCAGTACTGAGGGAGTGTGTAGCATTGTACACGAGGACAACCAGGCCAGTAATGTTCTGAGAGAGTGTGTAGTGTACACGAGGACAACCAGGTCAGCAGAGAGTGTGTAGCACACGAGGACAACCAGGCCAGTAATGTTCTGAGGGAGTGTGTAGCATTGTACACGAGGACAACCAGGTCAGTAATGTTCTGAGAGAGTGTGTAGCATTGTACACGAGGACAACCAGGCCAGTAATGTTCTGAGGGAGTGTGTAGCATTGTACACGAGGACAACCAGGCCAGTAATGTTCTGAGGGAGTGTGTAGCACTGTACACGAGGACAACCAGGCCAGTAATGTTCTGAGGGAGTGTGTAGCATTGTACACGAGGACAACCAGGTCAGTAATGTTCTGAGGGAGTGTGTAGCACTGTACACGAGGACAACCAGGTCAGTAATGTTCTGAGGGAGTGTGTAGCACTGTACACGAGGACAACCAGGTCAGTAATGTTCTGAGGGAGTGTGTAGCACTGTACACGAGGACAACCAGGTCAGTAATGTTCTGAGGGAGTGTGTAGCACTGTACACGAGGACAACCAGGTCAGTAATGTTCTGAGGGAGTGTGTAGCACTGTACACGAGGACAACCAGGTCAGTAATGTTCTGAGGGAGTGTGTAGCATTGTACACGAGGACAACCAGGTCAGTAATGTTCTGAGAGAGTGTGTAGCATTGTACACGAGGACAACCAGGCCAGTAATGTTCTGAGAGAGTGTGTAGCACTGTACACGAGGACAACCAGGCCAGTAATGTTCTGAGGGAGTGTGTAGCACTGTACACGAGGACAACCAGGCCAGTAATGTTCTGAGGGAGTGTAGCATTGTACACGAGGACAACCAGGCCAGTAATGTTCTGAGGGAGTGTGTAGCACTGTACACGAGGACAACCAGGTCAGTAATGTTCTGAGGGAGTGTGTAGCATTGTACACGAGGACAACCAGGTCAGTAATGTTCTGAGGGAGTGTGTAGCACTGTACACGAGGACAACCAGGCCAGTAATGTTCTGAGAGAGTGTGTAGCACTGTACACGAGGACAACCAGGCCAGTAATGTTCTGAGAGAGTGTGTAGCATTGTACACGAGGACAACCAGGCCAGTAATGTTCTGAGGGAGTGTGTAGCATTGTACACGAGGACAACCAGGCCAGTAATGTTCTGAGGGAGTGTGTAACATTGTACACGAGGACAACCAGACCAGTAATGTTCTGAGAGAGTGTGTAGCATTGTACACGAGGACAATCAGGCCAGTAATGTTTTGAGAGAGTGTGTAGCATTGTACACGAGGACAACCAGGCCAATAATGTTCTGAGAGAGTGTGTAGCATTGTACACGAGGACAACCCGGTCAGTAATGTTCTGAGGGAGTGTGTAGCATTGTACACGAGGACAACCAGGCCAGTAATGTTCTGAGAGAGTGTGTAGCACTGTACACGAGGACAACCAGGTCAGTAATGTTCTGAGAGAGTGTGTAGCATTGTACACGAGGACAACCAGGTCAGTAATGTTTTGAGAGAGTGTGTAGCATTGTACACGAGGACAATCAGGTCAGTAATGTTTTGAGGGAGTGTGTAGCATTGTACACGAGGACAATCAGGCCAGTAATGTTTTGAGAGAGTGTGTAGCATTGTACACGAGGACAACCAGGCCAGTAATGTTTTGAGGGAGTGTGTAGCATTGTACACGAGGACAATCAGGCCCGTAATGTTTTGAGGGAGTGTGTAGCATTGTACACGAGGACAACCAGGCCAGTAATGTTTTGAGAGAGTGTGTAGCATTGTACACGAGGACAACCAGGTCAGTAATGTTCTGAGGGAGTGTGTAGCATTGTACACGAGGACAACCAGGTCAGTAATGTTCTGAGGGAGTGTGTAGCATTGTACACGAGGACAACCAGGCCAGTAATGTTCTGAGGGAGTGTGTAGCATTGTACACGAGGACAACCAGGCCAGTAATGTTCTGAGAGAGTGTGTAACATTGTACACGAGGACAACCAGGCCAGTAATGTTCTGAGGGAGTGTGTAGCATTGTACACGAGGACAACCAGGCCAGTAATGTTCTGAGAGAGTGTGTAGCATTGTACACGAGGACAACCAGGCCAGTAATGTTCTGAGGGAGTGTGTAGCATTGTACACGAGGACAACCAGGTCAGTAATGTTCTGAGGGAGTGTGTAGCATTGTACACGAGGACAACCAGGCCAGTAATGTTCTGAGGGAGTGTGTAGCATTGTACACGAGGACAACCAGGTCAGTAATGTTCTGAGGGAGTGTGTAGCATTGTACACGAGGACAACCAGGCCAGTAATGTTCTGAGAGAGTGTGTAGCACTGTACACGAGGACAACCAGGCCAGTAATGTTCTGAGAGAGTGTGTAGCATTGTACACGAGGACAACCAGGCCAGTAATGTTCTGAGAGAGTGTGTAGCATTGTACACGAGGACAACCAGGCCAGTAATGTTCTGAGGGAGTGTGTAGCACTGTACACGAGGACAACCAGGTCAGTAATGTTCTGAGGGAGTGTGTAGCATTGTACACGAGGACAACCAGGCCAGTAATGTTCTGAGAGAGTGTGTAGCATTGTACACGAGGACAACCAGGCCAGTAATGTTCTGAGGGAGTGTGTAGCATTGTACACGAGGACAACCAGGCCAGTAATGTTCTGAGAGAGTGTGTAGCATTGTACACGAGGACAACCAGGCCAGTAATGTTCTGAGAGAGTGTGTAGCATTGTACACGAGGACAACCAGGTAATGTTCAGTAATGTTCTGAGAGAGTGTGTAGCACTGTACACGAGGACAACCAGGCCAGTAATGTTCTGAGAGAGTGTGTATCATTGTACACGAGGACAACCAGGCCAGTAAAGTTCTGAGAGAGTTCTGAGAGAGTGTGAGGACAACCAGGCCAGTAATGTTCTGAGAGAGTGTGTAGCATTGTACACGTACACGAGGACAACCAGGCCAGTAATGTTCTGAGAGAGTGTGTAGCACTGTACACGAGGACAACCAGGCCAGTAATGTTCTGAGAGAGTGTGTAGCACTGTACACGAGGACAACCAGGCCAGTAATGTTCTGAGAGAGTGTGTAGCACTGTACACGAGGACAACCAGGCCAGTAATGTTCTGAGAGAGTGTGTAGCACTGAACACGAGTACAACCAGGCAGTAATGTTCTGAGAGAGTGTGTAGCAGTGTACACGAGGACAACCAGGTCAGTAATGTTCTGAGGGAGTGTGTAGCATTGTACACGAGGACAACCAGGCCAGTAATGTTCTGAGGGAGTGTGTAGCATTGTACACGAGGACAACCAGGCCAGTAATGTTCTGAGAGAGTGTGTAGCATTGTACACGAGGACAACCAGGTCAGTAATGTTCTGAGAGAGTGAGGACAACCAGGCCAGTAGCTGATTGTACACGTAGGACAACCAGGCCAGTAATGTTCTGAGAGAGTGTGTAGCATTGTACACGAGGACAACCAGGCCAGTAATGTTCTGAGGGAGTGTGTAGCATTGTACACGAGGACAACCAGGCCAGGCCAGTAATGTTCTGAGCGAGTGTGTAGCATTGTACACGAGGACAACCAGGCCAGTAATGTTCTGAGAGAGTGTGTAGCATTGTACACGAGGACAACCAGGCCAGTAATGTTCTGAGAGAGTGTGTAGCATTGTACACGAGGACAACCAGGCCAGTAATGTTCTGAGAGAGTGTGTAGCATTGTACACGAGGACAACCAGGCCAGTAATGTTCTGAGGGAGTGTGTAGCATTGTACACGAGGACAACCAGGCCAGTAATGTTCTGAGAGAGTGTGTAGCATTGTACACGAGGACAACCAGGCCAGTAATGTTCTGAGGGAGTGTGTAGCATTGTACACGAGGACAACCAGGCCAGTAATGTTCTGAGAGAGTGTGTAGCATTGTACACGAGGACAACCAGGCCAGTAATGTTCTGAGGGAGTGTGTAGCATTGTACACGAGGACAACCAGGCCAGTAATGTTCTGAGAGAGTGTGTAGCATTGTACACGAGGACAACCAGGCCAGTAATGTTCTGAGGGAGTGTGTAGCATTGTACACGAGGACAACCAGGCCAGTAATGTTCTGAGAGAGTGTGTAGCATTGTACACGAGGACAACCAGGCCAGTAATGTTCTGAGAGAGTGTGTAGCATTGTACACGAGGACAACCAGGCCAGTAATGTTCTGAGGGAGTGTGTAGCATTGTACACGAGGACAACCAGGCCAGTAATGTTCTGAGAGAGTGTGTAGCATTGTACACGAGGACAACCAGGCCAGTAATGTTCTGAGAGAGTGTGTAGCATTGTACACGAGGACAACCAGGCCAGTAATGTTCTGAGAGTGTGTAGCATTGTACACGAGGACAACCAGGCCAGTAATGTTCTGAGAGAGTGTGTAGCATTGTACACGAGGACAACCAGGTCAGTAATGTTCTGAGAGAGTGTGTACACACGAGGACAACCACGCCAGTAATGTTCTGAGAGTGTGTAGCACTGTACACGAGGACAACCAGGCCAGTAATGTTCTGAGAGTGTGTAGCATTGTACACGAGGACAACCAGGCCAGTAATGTTCTGAGAGAGTGTGTAGCATTGTACACGAGGACAACCAGGTCAGTAATGTTCTGAGGGAGTGTGTAGCATTGTACACGAGGACAACCAGGCCAGTAATGTTCTGAGAGTGTGTAGCATTGTACACGAGGACAACCAGGCCAGTAATGTTCTGAGAGTGTGTAGCACTGTACACGAGGACAACCAGGCCAGTAATGTTCTGAGAGTGTGTAGCACTGTACACGAGGACAACCAGGCCAGTAATGTTCTGAGAGTGTGTAGCATTGTACACGAGGACAACCAGGCCAGTAATGTTCTGAGGGAGTGTGTAGCATTGTACACGAGGACAACCAGGCCAGTAATGTTCTGAGAGTGTGTAGCATTGTACACGAGGACAACCAGGCCAGTAAAACCTCCTGAACCTCACACTCATGTTGCACTGGTTCCTCTTCTGGTGGCACCTTTGGCACCTGTGTCCAGTGGGACTGTTCATGTTGTTGTTTGGGGACTTTTTTTTTCTCTTATATTTATGTTATGTTTTATTGGTTTCTTCCTTTGTTGTGGTAGCCTATGTGGTCCAGTCCTCTGGTTCAGTCAGCCCCGCCTGGTCCAGTCCTCTGGTTCAGTCAGCCCCGCCTGGTCCAGTCCTCTGGTCTAGTCAGCCCCGCCTGGTCCAACCCTCTCTGGTACAGCCATCATCTGGTCCAGTCTTCTGATGAAGCCTCTGTGTATCTGTGACATATTTTGAGGGTTATTTTACCCTCTCTGCCTCGCCTGTGGGGTCAGGCGTCCCTGTTAACCGCCTGGTCATCTAGGCAGTTGGTGCTAGCAGCAAGCAGGCCCACCTATCCATCCCAATCCAGCTGATCAGGCACTTGCAGACTTGATAATTAAGAAACATGTGTATCAGTGGGTATCTTTATTGATGAAACCTACTGTGTAGGCTTCGTCAGTCGAATACAGAGGAAGCAGGTGTAATAGTGAATGAACATGATGTAATCAGTTCATCAACTTTGTGAAATAGTATTTGAGGTGGTCAGTCCCTCAGCCTGGAGAAGAGTTCAGCTCCATCATCTTCATTTCACCACTACACTTGCTGCTTCTGTATTTGTTCAAGAAGTCTAACCATACCCCCGGCCGGGATTGAACCCGCGGTCATAGAGTCTCAAAACTCCAGCCCGTCGCGTTAGCCACTAGACCAGCTAGCCACAATAAGATTCATCCAACGGCAGTGAAGGGACTTGAGCTAGAGTTCGTCACGGCCACGCTAGCTGGAGATTCGTCTGTAAAAACTTGCATTTGTGGTCACAGAGGTGCCTGTGCTAACCTTCCTATGGTGTAGAAATATACCTAGTTGGATGAATCTTATTGTGGCTAGCTGGTCTAGTGGCTAACGCGACGGGCTGGAGTTTTGAGACTCTATGACCGCGGGTTCAATCCCGGCCGGGGTATGGTTTGTTTGCAATCGTGTCATTACGATTTCTTAAGTTCAAGAAGTTACTGTGTAGGCGAAACGTTTCAACAATAAAGATACTCAGGTGTTGCACACGTGTCGTCATCATCAACTTGTCGGTATTTTATACCATTTCCAACATAACTTTCAGACTTGGTTCAGTTTCTTCTTGAAAGCTGCTGACTTCGTTCCAGGAACATTTCTGACATCTGCTGGCAGAACGATGAACAATGTTGACCCTGGATGCTGACACGTCTTCTCTAATGTTGCCTCTGCTTCACACTGCATTTATTACACACTTTTTGCCAGATTTTTTCACTCTTAATATATTGTTAAATCTGTGTGCAAGTTAGGGACCAGACCTCTCATACTGTGTGCAAGTTAGGGACCAGACCCTCATATTGTGTGCAAGTTACGGACCAGACCTATCATACTGTGTGCAAGTTAGGGACCAGACCCCTCATACTGTGTGCAAGTTAGGGACCAGACCCCTCATACTGTGTGCAAGTTAGGGACCAGACCTATCATACTGTGTGCAAGTTAGGGACCAGACCTATCATACTGTGTGCAAGTTAGGGACCAGACCCCTCATACTGTGTGCAAGTTAGGGACCAGACCCCTCATACTGTGTGCAAGTTAGGGACCAGACCTATCATACTGTGTGCAAGTTAGGGACCAGACCTATCATACTGTGTGCAAGTTAGGGACCAGACCCCTTATACTGTGTGCAAGATTGAGGTTCATAAGTGGAAGACAGGAATAAATAAAGGGGATGTAAATAGTGTGCTGATAATATCTAGCCTAGACAGGACTCGCAGCAATGGTTTTAAGTTGGAAAAATTCAGATTCAGGAGGGATATAGGAAAGTACTGGTTTGGTAATAGAGTTGTGGATGAGTGGAACAAACTCCCAAGTACCGTTATAGAGGCCAGAACGTTGTGTAGCTTTAAAAATAGGTTGGATAAATACATGAGTAGATGTGGGTGGGTGTGAGTTAGACCTGATAGCTTGTGCTAACGGGTCGGTTGCCGTGTTCCTCCCTTGAGTCAATGTGACCTGACCTGACTAGGTTGGGTGCATTGGCTTAAGCCGGTAGGGACTTGGACCTGCCTCGCATGGGCCAGTAGGCCTTCTGCAGTGTTCCTTCGTTCTTATGTTCTTATGTTCTTACTGTGTGCAAGTTAGGGACCAGACCTATCATACTGTGTGCAAGTTAGGGACCAGACCTCTCATACTGTGTGCAAGTTAGGGACCAGACCTATCATACTGTGTGCAAGTTAGGGACCAGACCTATCATACTGTGTGCAAGTTAGGGACCAGACCTATCATACTGTGTGCAAGTTAGGGACCAGACCTATCATACTGTGTGCAAGTTAGGGACCAGACCTATCATACTGTGTGCAAGTTAGGGACCAGACCTATCATACTGTGTGCAAGTTAGGGACCAGACCTATCATACTGTGTGCAAGTTAGGGACCAGACCTCTCATACTGTGTGCAAGTTAGGGACCAGACCTCTCATACTGTGTGCAAGTTAGGGACCAGACCTCTCATACTGTGTGCAAGTTAGGGACCAGACCTCTCATACTGTGTGCAAGTTAGGGACCAGACCTCTCATACTGTGTGCAAGTTAGGGACCAGACCTCTCATACTGTGTGCAAGTTAGGGACCAGACCTCTCATACTGTGTGCAAGTTAGGGACCAGACCTATCATACTGTGTGCAAGTTAGGGACCAGACCTCTCATACTGTGTGCAAGTTAGGGACCAGACCTCTCATACTGTGTGCAAGTTAGGGACCAGACCCCTCATATTGTGTGCAAGTTAGGGACCAGACCCCTCATATTGTGTGCAAGTTAGGGACCAGACCCCTCATATTGTGTGCAAGTTAGGGACCAGACCCCTCATACTGTGTGCAAGTTAGGGACCAGACCCTCATATTGTGTGCAAGTTAGGGACCAGACCCTCATATTGTGTGCAAGTTAGGGACCAGACCCCTCATACTGTGTGCAAGTTAGGGACCAGACCCTCATATTGTGTGCAAGTTAGGGACCAGACCCTCAAGTACCTTCCATGTATTTATTATCAGGTATTTCTCCCTCATCTGCTCCAGAGACAGCAGCCCAACTTTAGAGATTTTATTAAGTCTTAAGTGGGCAGTAAACGCTTACCCAGCTCATCTGTCTTCTGCCTTGAAAAACTCTTGTTTTCAAGTGGTGAGAGCACAAGTGATTTCAGTGGTACCGCCATTGGTATCTTATGTTTTAAAAGTTCTCATAACCCACCATCTTATATTACTGGTCTTCGATGTGGTCAGTCCATCAATCTTGAAGATTGATGGACTGACCACATCGACTCAAGGTTGAGGGACTGATTACCTCATTCTCCTCCTGTTCTTCAAGTTTATCCTTTGTTTGGACTGATGAAGCCACTGTGTGGTGAAACGTTTCCTCAATAAAGATACCCAAGAGTTGCACATGTGTTGGTAGAATTGCCGACAATATGTTAGGTAAAAAGACACAATTGCAACTAATGCGACATTTTATTTTGGCAACGTTTCGCTTTTTTGTTATGCTGTTACCGGCTTAACAAAGCTCCTGGAGAGCGAAACGTTGCCACAGTAAAATGTCGCATTAGTTACGCTTGTGTCTTTTCAAGTAACATTTGTCGGTAATTCTACCAATATTATTACGGTGATGATGCTTGTCAAGTTACTTGTTCTTTCCGGGATGAAATGCTACCGTCGACTAACAGCCTCCTTCAAGGCTGGAGACGTTGCTGTGATAAAAAACGTACCTTTGTAAATTCAAACATTTTTAACTACTGGGAGCGCTTGAAGTCTCTTGAACTGTACTCTTAGCAATATAGGCAATAAAGAAACATCATAATCTACACTTGCAAAATTATGGAAGGATTGATTCTAAACATGCACACACAAATGAATAAGTATGAAACCAAAAAGCTTGGCAGAAGGTACAGAATTTCCCTGATGAAAAGCAGGCGTGTGATGAATACTCGGAGATAATGTAAAGGGACCAAGACTGCTTAACACCCTCTCTCTCGATACGTATGAGAGAATACCAGAAATCCCCTATCCTTAGCTGTCTTCAAGAGAAATTTTCATAAGTTACTGAGGTCAGTTGCTGATCATCCGGGCTGTGGTGCATACGTTGGTGTGTGGGTGCAGCTAGTACCAACACCCTGGTTGATCATGGCAGCAGCCGGGAGGCCTGGTCTGGAACTGGGTCGCCGGGGGCGTTGACCCCTCGAAACTGACTGCAAGTAGCCTACCAGCGGAGTTGCTTGAGGTAGAATTATCCTCCAACCTTCTTCCTTCTTACTGTCATCTTCCCTCCCACCAGCACCCTCTCTACTTCCCACCAGCACCTTCTCTACTTCCCACCAGCACCCTCTCTACTTCCCACCAGCACCCTCTCTACTTCCCACCAGCACCCTCTCTACTTCCCACCAGCACCCTCTCTACTTCCCACCAGCACCCTCTCTACTTCCCACCAGCACCCTCTCTACTTCCCACCAGCACCCTCTCTACTTCCCACCAGCACCCTCTCTACTTCCCACCAGCACCCTCTCTACTTCCCACCAGCACCCTCTCTACTTCCCACCAGCACCCTCTCTACTTCCCACCAGCACCTTCTCTACTTCCCACCAGCACCCTCTCTACTTCCCACCAGCACCCTCTCTACTTCCCACCAGCACCCTCTCTACTTCCCACCAGCACCCTCTCTACTTCCCACCAGCACCCTCTCTACTTCCCACCAGCACCCTCTCTACTTCCCACCAGCACCCTCTCTACTTCCCACCAGCACCTTCTCTACTTCCCACCAGCACTTTCTCTACTTCCCACCAGCACCCTCTCTACTTCCCACCAGCACCTTCTCTACTTCCCACCAGCACTTTCTCTACTTCCCACCAGCACTTTCTCTACTTCCCACCAGCACCCTCTCTACTTCCCACCAGCACCCTCTCTACTTCCCACCAGCACCCTCTCTACTTCCCACCAGCACCCTCTCTACTTCCCACCAGCACCCTCTCTACTTCCCACCAGCACCCTCTCTACTTCCCACCAGCACCCTCTCTACTTCCCACCAGCACCTTCTCTACTTCCCACCAGCACCTTCTCTACTTCCCACCAGCACTTTCTCTACTTCCCACCAGCACCCTCTCTACTTCCCACCAGCACCTTCTCTACTTCCCACCAGCACTTTCTCTACTTCCCACCAGCACCCTCTCTACTTCCCACCAGCACTTTCTCTACTTCCCACCAGCACTTTCTCTACTTCCCACCAGCACCCTCTCTACTTCCCACCAGCACCCTCTCTACTTCCCACCAGCACTTTCTCTACTTCCCACCAGCACCCTCTCTACTTCCCACCAGCACTTTCTCTACTTCCCACCAGCACCCTCTCTACTTCCCACCAGCACCCTCTCTACTTCCCACCAGCACCTTCTCTACTTCCCACCAGCACTTTCTCTACTTCCCACCAGCACCTTCTCTACTTCCCACCAGCACTTTCTCTACCTCCCACCAGCACCCTCTTTACTTCCCATCAGCACTTTCTCTACTTCCCACCAGCACCCTCCCTCTCCCACCAGCACCCTCCCCCCAACCAACACCCTCCCTACCTCCCACAAGCACCCTCTCTCTCTCCCACCAGTACACTATCACCAACTAGCACCCTCTCTCCCTCCCTCCCACTAGCACCCTCCCTCTCCCACTAGCACCCTCCCTCCCACTAGTTCCCTCCCAGCACATTAAAACTCACCATGTCTAATAACATTAAGTGTAGCAGCACATTAGCTGTTGTACACGCGATATTAGGAAATTAGAGCAGAGCTCACTTTTCTGAGAGCCATCTTAATTAAGTGAGCAGTATGTACTGGCGGCGCTTAATATTCCTCGCTATACACTACAAGCAAGGTGCACTATAACAGATACTGACCAAGAATGTACTACACACCCAGTGTGTACTGTAACAGGTACTGACCGCAGGTGTAGTACGCACGCACGCGCACACACACACACACACACACACACACACACACACACACACACACACACACACACACACACACACACACACACACACACACACACACACACACACACACACATCATGGAGAAGATTATCAGGAGAAGAGTGGTGGAACACCTAGAAAGGAATGATCTCATCAACAGCAGCCAACATGGTTTCAGGGACGGGAAATCCTGTGTCACAAACCTACTGGAGTTCTATGACATGGTGACAGCAGTAAGACAAGAGAGAGAGGGATGGGTGGATTGCATATTCTTGGACTGCAAGAAGGCGTTTGACACAGTTCCACACAAGAGATTAGTGCAAAAACTGGACGACCAAGCAGGAATAACAGGGAAGGCACTACAATGGATCAGGGAATACTTGTCAGGAAGACAGCAGCGAGTCATGGTACGTGGCGAGGTGTCAGAGTGGGC
Source organism: Cherax quadricarinatus (assembly GCF_038502225.1). Taxonomy (NCBI): domain Eukaryota; kingdom Metazoa; phylum Arthropoda; class Malacostraca; order Decapoda; family Parastacidae; genus Cherax; species Cherax quadricarinatus. The sequence goes on from NC_091350.1 coordinate 7,302,380, forward strand.
ACCTGTGACCAGCGGGGTCCCACAGGGGTCAGTCCTAGGACCAGTGCTGTTTCTAGTATTTGTGAACATGACGGAAGGAATAGACTCCGAAGTGTCCCTGTTTGCAGATGACGTGAAGTTGATGAGAAGAATTCACTCAATCGAAGACCAGGCAGAACTACAAAGGGATCTGGACAGGCTGCAGACCTGGTCCAGCAATTGGCTCCTGGAGTTCAATCCCGCCAAGTGCAAAGTCATGAAGATTGGGGAAGGGCAAAGAAGACCGCAGACGGAGTACAGTATAGGAGGCCAGAGACTACAAACCTCACTCAAGGAAAAAGATCTTGGGGTGAGCATAACACCAGGCACATCTCCTGAAGCGCACATCAACCAAATAACGGCTGCAGCATATGGGCGCCTAGCAAACCTCAGAACAGCATTCCGACATCTTAATAAGGAATCATTCAGGACCCTGTACACCGTGTACGTTAGGCCCATATTGGAGTATGCGGCACCAGTTTGGAACCCACACCTAGCCAAGCACGTAAAGAAACTAGAGAAAGTGCAAAGGTTTGCAACAAGACTAGTCCCAGAGCTAAGAGGTATGTCCTACGAGGAGAGGTTAAGGGAAATCAACCTGACGACACTGGAGGACAGGAGAGATAGGGGGAACATGATAACGACATACTGAGGAATTGACAAGGTGGACAAAGACAGGATGTTCCAGAGATTGGACACAGTAACAAGGGGACACAGTTGGAAGTTGAAGACACAGATGAATCACAGGGATGTTAGGAAGTATTTCTTCAGCCACAGAGTAGTCAGGAAGTGGAATAGTTTGGGAAGCAATGTAGTGGAGGCAGGATCCATACATAGCTTTAAGCAGAGGTATGATAAAGCTCACGGTTCAGGGAGAGTGACCTAGTAGCGACCAGTGAAGAGGCGGGGCCAGGAGCTTGGACTCGACCCCTGCAACCTCAACTAGGTGAGTACACACACACACACACACGGATTTATGGAAGGCAAATCCTGTGTCACAAACCTACTGGAGTTTTGTGATAAGGTAACGGAAGTAAGACACGAGAGAGAAGGGTGGGTTGATTGCATTTTCTTGGACTGCAAGAAGGCCTTCGATACAGTTCCTCACAAGAGATTAGTGCAAAAGCTAGAGGATCAGGCACGTATAACAGGAAGGGCACTGCAATGGATCAAAGAATACCTAACAGGGAGGCAACAGCAAGTCATGGTACATGACGAGGTATAACAGTGGGCTTCTGTGACGAACGAGGTCCCACAGGGGTCAGTCCTGGGACCAGTGCTATTCTTGATATATGTGAACGACATGACGGAAGGGATAGACTCAGAAGTATCTCTGTTTGCAGATGATGTGAAGTTAACGAGGAGAATTAAATCAGATGCGGACCAGACAGGTCTACAAAGAGACCTGGACAAGCTGGATGCGCGGTCCAGCAACTGGCTCCTAGAATTTAACCCCGCCAAATGCAAAGTCATGAAGATCGGAGAAGGGCAAAGACGACCGCAGACAGAGTATAGGCTAGGAGGCCAAAGACTGCAAACCTCACTCAAGGAGAAAGATCTAGGAGTGAGTATAATACCGAGTACATCGCCAGAAGCACACATTAACCAGGTAACTGCTGCGGCATATGGGCACCGGGCAAACCTGAGAATAGCGTTCCGGTACCTCAGTAAGGAATCGTCCAAGACTTTATACACTGCGTACGTGAGGCCCATACTGGAGTACGCAGCACCAGTTCGGAACCCACACCTGGTCAAACACGTCAAGAAATTAGAGAAAGTGCAAAGGTTTGCAACAAGGCTGGTTCCAGAGCTAAGGGTAATGTCCTATGAAGAAAGGTTAAGGGAAATTGGTCTGACGACACTGGAGGACAGGAGGGTCAGGAGAGACATAATAACGACATACAAAATACTGCGTGGAATAGACAAGGTGGACAGAGACAGGATGTTCCAGGGAGGGGATACAGAAACAAGGGGTTCACAATTGGAAGCTGAAGACTCAGATGAGTCAAAGGGATGTTAGGAAGTATTTCTTCAGCCACAGAGTTGTTAGGAAGTGGAATAGTCTGACAAGCGATGAAGTGGAGGCAGGAACCATACATAGTTTTAAGACGAGGTATGATAAAGCTCATGGAGCAGGGAGAGGGAGGACTCAGTAGCGGCTAGTGAAGAGGCGGGGCCAGGAGCTGAATCTTGATCCCTGCAACCACAATTAGGTGAATACAAATAGGTGAGTACACACACACACACACACACACACACACACACACACACACACACACACACACACACACACACACACACACACACACACACACACACACACACACACACACCACACACACACACACCACACACACACACACACCACACACACACACACCACACACACACACCACACACACACCACACACACACCACACACACACCACACACACCACACACACACCACACACACACACACACACACACACACACACACACACACACACACACACACACACACACACACACACACACACACACACACACACACACACACACACCACACACACACACCACACACACACACACACCACACACACACACACCACACACACACACCACACACACACACCACACACACACCACACACACAACACACACACACCACACACACACACACACACACACACACACACACACACACACACACACACACACACACACACACACACACACACACCACACACACCACACACACACACACACACACACACACACACACACACACACACACACACACACACACACACACACACACACACACACACACGAGAGAGAGATAGAGAGAGAGAGAGAGAGAGAGAGAGAGAGAGAGAGAGAGAGAGAGAGAGAGAGAGAGAGAGAGAGAGAGAGAGAGAGAGAGAGAGAGAGAAGCAGGACTTGTATAAGAGAATCATATTGGTGGAGAAGTGTTGCAATAAATGATACAGTAGAAGTAATAACATAAGAAGGGTATTAAAGTGGAGAAGAAGACTAGTAATTACATGGGTCAACAATGGTATCAGTTCACGTTTTAAAACTGTGTTTCTAGCTAATTTATGCACGCTGAATTAAAATGTGAACTTAGTTGTGTTCTAACACGGACAGTTTGTGTGATGTGTGTGGATCAGTGTTTTCCACTAGACGGAAGTACGATACATATCATATATCTAACATAAGTACTTCTAAAACTTGGAAGGAAAATAAATATGTCGAGGCCTCTCGGTGGACCAGGGCCTGATTAACCAGGCTGTTACTGTTGGCGGCACGCAATCCAACGTACGAGCCACAGCCCGGCTGGTCAGGTACTGACTTTAGATGCCTGTCCAGCTCCGTCTTGAAGACAGCCAGGGGTGTATAGTGCTAGATACCTCGAACACAAGCACTTAGTCTTCTTAGAGAAAAAGTTGAGATCTATAAGAAATACCAACAGCATCACTAACATTACACATCTTTGAAAGGTTGGTGAGACGCAAATTATAAATTCAGTGGTAAAATATGACCTTCACAACCCCAGGTCAACCTGAATTTAGAACGAGATCCTTCTTGTCACAAGTAATAAATGATTATGGCAAAATTACGAAGGATTTGGAAATATTTAAGCGCAGAAATGTTCTACATGATCGTTAAGACATTAGAGAATGTTATCGTGGGGTTACTTCCTAAAATAAGGTCAGTAGGTATATCCTGATGAAAATTAGACAGGTGTAACATCTGAGTACCTTTATTGTATTTGTTTCACCATCCAGTGGCTTTATTAATACAAGGACGTAACGTGAACAATGTAGAATTATATACAAAATATGAAGTAATCAGTCTTGAAGATCACCGTAGTGTTGAAGACTCTGAAGCTCAGGTGAGAGAGGTGCAGCAGACGAAGGTATTGTCACTGGTAGCGGGATTCCCCGATGGAAGTACATCATACCCGAGGGATGGTACAACAGTGTTCCAGTCTTAAAGACTACGGTACATTATACCCGAGGGATGGTACAACAGTGTTCCAGTCTTCACGACTACGGTACATCATACCCGAGGGATGGTACAACAGTGTTCCAGTCTTCAAGACTACAGTACATCATACCCGAGGGATGGTACAACAGTGTTCCAGTCTTCAAGACTACGGTACATCATACCCGAGGGATGGTACAACAGTGTTCCAGTCTTCAAGACTACGGTACATTATACCCGAGGGATGGTACAACAGTGTTCCAGTCTTCAAGACTACGGTACATTATACCCGAGGGATGGTACAACAGTGTTCCAGTCTTCAAGACTACGGTACATCATACCCGAGGGATGGTACAACAGTGTTCCAGTCTTCAAGACTACGGTACATCATACCCGAGGGATGGTACAACAGTGCTCCAGTCTTCAAGACTACAGTACATCATACCCGAGGGATGGTACAACAGTGCTCCAGTCTTCAAGACTACAGTACATCATACCCGAGGGATGGTACAACAGTGCTCCAGTCTTCAAGACTACAGTACATCATACCCGAGGGATGGTACAACAGTGCTCCAGTCTTCAAGACTACGGTACATAATACCCGAGGGATGGTACAACAGTGTTCTAGTCTTCAAGACTACGGTACATCATACCCGAGGGATGGTACAACAGTGTTCCAGTCTTCAAGACTACGGTACATTATACCCGAGGGATGGTACAACAGTGTTCCAGTCTTCAAGACTACGGTACATCATACCCGAGGGATGGTACAACAGTGTTCCAGTCTTCAAGACTACGGTACATCATACCCGAGGGATGGTACAACAGTGTTCCAGTCTTCAAGACTATGGTACATCATACCCGAGGGATGGTACAACAGTGTTCCAGTCTTCAAGACTACGGTACATCATACCCGAGGGATGGTACAACAGTGTTCCAGTCTTCAAGACTACAGTACATCATACCCGAGGGATGGTACAACAGTGTTCCAGTCTTCAAGACTACGGTACATCATACCCGAGGGATGGTACAACAGTGTTCCAGTCTTCAAGACTACGGTACATCATACCCGAGGGATGGTACAACAGTGTTCCAGTCTTCAAGACTATGGTACATCATACCCGAGGGATGGTACAACAGTGTTCCAGTCTTCAAGACTATGGTACATCATACCCGAGGGATGGTACAACAGTGTTCCAGTCTTCAAGACTACGGTACATCATACCCGAGGGATGGTACAACAGTGTTCCAGTCTTCAAGACTATGGTACATCATACCCGAGGGATGGTACAACAGTGTTCCAGTCTTCAAGACTACGGTACATCATACCCGAGGGATGGTACAACAGTGTTCCAGTCTTCAAGACTATGGTACATCATACCCGAGGGATGGTACAACAATGTTCCAGTCTTCAAGACTACAGTACATCATACCCGAGGGATGGTACAACAGTGTTCCAGTCTTAAAGACTACAGTACATCATACCCGAGGGATGGTACAACAGTGTTCCAGTCTTAAAGACTACAGTACATCATACCCGAGGGATGGTACAACAGTGTTCCAGTCTTAAAGACTACAGTACATCATACCCGAGGGATGGTACAACAGTGTTCCAGTCTTCAAGACTACGGTACATCATACCCGAGGGATGGTACAACAGTGTTCCAGTCTTCAAGACTACGGTACATTATACCCGAGGGATGGTACAACAGTGTTCCAGTCTTCAAGAGTACAATACATCATACCCGAGGGATGGTACAACAGTGTTCCAGTCTTCAAGACTATGGTACATCATACCCGAGGGATGGTACAACAGTGTTCCAGTCTTCAAGACTATGGTACATCATACCCGAGGGATGGTACAACAGTGTTCCAGTCTTCAAGACTATGGTACATCATACCCGAGGGATGGTACAACAGTGTTCCAGTCTTCAAGACTACAGTACATCATACCCGAGGGATGGTACAACAGTGTTCCAGTCTTCAAGACTATGGTACATCATACCCGAGGGATGGTACAACAGTGTTCCAGTCTTCAAGACTACAGTACATCATACCCGAGGGATGGTACAACAGTGTTCCAGTCTTCACGACTACGGTACATCATACCCGAGGGATGGTACAACAGTGTTCCAGTCTTCACGACTACAGTACATCATACCCGAGGGATGGTACAACAGTGTTCCAGTCTTCAAGACTATGGTACATCATACCCGAGGGATGGTACAACAGTGTTCCAGTCTTCAAGACTACAGTACATCATACCCGAGGGATGGTACAACAGTGTTCCAGTCTTCAAGACTACGGTACATCATACCCGAGGGATGGTACAACAGTGTTCCAGTCTTCAAGACTATGGTACATCATACCCGAGGGATGGTACAACAGTGTTCCAGTCTTCAAGACTACGGTACATCATACCCGAGGGATGGTACAACAGTGTTCCAGTCTTCAAGACTACGGTACATCATACCCGAGGGATGGTACAACAGTGTTCCAGTCTTCAAGACTACAGTACATCATACCCGAGGGATGGTACAACAGTGTTCCAGTCTTCAAGACTATGGTACATCATACCCGAGGGATGGTACAACAGTGTTCCAGTCTTCAAGACTACGGTACATCATACCCGAGGGATGGTACAACAGTGTTCCAGTCTTCAAGACTACGGTACATCATACCCGAGGGATGGTACAACAGTGTTCCAGTCTTCAAGACTATGGTACATCATACCCGAGGGATGGTACAACAGTGTTCCAGTCTTCAAGACTACGGTACATCATACCCGAGGGATGGTACAACAGTGTTCCAGTCTTCAAGACTACAGTACATCATACCCGAGGGATGGTACAACAGTGTTCCAGTCTTCAAGACTACAGTACATCATACCCGAGGGATGGTACAACAGTGTTCCAGTCTTCAAGACTACGGTACATCATACCCGAGGGATGGTACAACAGTGTTCCAGTCTTCAAGACTACAGTACATCATACCCGAGGGATGGTACAACAGTGTTCCAGTCTTCAAGACTACAGTACATCATACCCGAGGGATGGTACAACAGTGTTCCAGTCTTCAAGACTACAGTACATCATACCCGAGGGATGGTACAACAGTGTTCCAGTCTTCAAGACTATGGTACATCATACCCGAGGGATGGTACAACAGTGTTCCAGTCTTCAAGACTACAGTACATCATACCCGAGGGATGGTACAACAGTGTTCCAGTCTTCAAGACTACGGTACATCATACCCGAGGGATGGTACAACAGTGTTCCAGTCTTGGCTAACCATCATGTACAACAAGAAATATATAAAATACTTGAATATAATAATGTCGGATAATATTTAATTTAGAGAACATAAAAGGCGTAAAGACGCTGACCTTTGATATACTTTTGATAAATTCCCAGCGTTTTTCTGCTCTCAAACCCCTCAAGGGAGGTTCCTTGACGCTGGTGAGGGGCTCTTGATCTAGGGAATTGGATCTGTGCTCCAGTTCCCTGAACTAAGCCTGAATACCTTCCATCCCTCCCACAGACGCTGTATAATCCTGCGAGTTTAGCGCTCCCCCGTGATTATAATAATAATCTACTGCCAGAGTCCTGCCATGGGCCAGACTCGTCTGGTGTTTTCCTGGTCAACCAGGCTGTTGCTACTGGTGGCCGCTAGGGCTCTATATGCCCACTAGAGTTGGACATTGGCGTAAAAGAATTGTCGTAAGGTAAGAGCAATAGTGAAAAATCAAGGTTTGTTATTGTGAACAACCTGTAATATTATAAAGGTTATATATTGTGGATAACTTGATAAGTAAGACACATGTGTCTTACTTATTGACGAAATATATTGCCTGTGGTGCAAGCTTCTTCACTCCAATACTGAGATAATTCATTTTGTGGAGACATCAGTGTTGGTGAAAGAGGAAGTGGAGAGGAGGTTTGATGTAGTGAGTCCTTCACTCTGCTGCAACATGATCACTCTCTTAGCCTAAAGCGAAAGTAATTGGTGAGGTGAAACAGCTGGGAGATAATGTGACAGGTGAACCGAGTCTACTAGTTGAAGTAAGTCATTGGCAACACTTGTTCACTAAAAGAGATAAGGTATCCCTTGTACCAAGATACCATGGTGGTGCACTGCCACACAAGTATCACATTACCAAGATACCATGATGGTGCACTCCCACACAAGTATCACATTACCAAGATACCATGGTGGTGCACTCCCACACAAGTATCACATTACCAAGATACCATGGTGGTGCACTCCCACACAAGTATCACATTACCAAGATACCATGGTGGTGCACTCCCACACAAGTATCACATTACCAAGATACCATGGTGGTGCACTCCCACACAAGTATCACATTACCAAGATACCATGGTGGTGCACTCCCACACAAGTATCACATTACCAAGATACCATGGTGGTGCACTCCCACACAAGTATCACATTACCAAGATACCATGGTGGTGCACTGCCACACAAGTATCACATTACCAAGATACCATGGTGGTGCACTGCCACACAAGTATCACATTACCAAGATACCATGGTGGTGCACTCCCACACAAGTATCACATTACCAAGATACCATGGTGGTGCACTCCCACACAAGTATCACATTACCAAGATACCATGGTGGTGCACTCCCACACAAGTATCACATTACCAAGATACCATGGTGGTGCACTCCCACACAAGTATCACATTACCAAGATACCATGGTAGTGCACTCCCACACAAGTATCACATTACCAAGATACCATGGTGGTGCACTCCCACACAAGTATCACATTATCAAGATACCATGGTGGTGCACTCCCACACAAGTATCACATTATCAAGATACCATGGTGGTGCACTCCCACACAAGTATCACATTACCAAGATACCATGGTGGTGCACTGCCACACAAGTATCACATTACCAAGATACCATGGTGGTGCACTGCCACACAAGTATCACATTACCAAGATACCATGGTGGTGCACTCCCACACAAGTATCACATTACCAAGATACCATGGTGGTGCACTCCCACACAAGTATCACATTACCAAGATACCATGATGGTGCACTCCCACACAAGTATCACATTACCAAGATACCATGATGGTGCACTCCCACACAAGTATCACATTACCAAGATACCATGGTGGTGCACTGGCACATAAGTATCACATTACCAAGATACCATGATGGTGCACTCCCACACAAGTATCACATTACCAAGATACCATGATGGTGCACTCCCACACAAGTATCACATTACCAAGATACCATGATGGTGCACTGGCACACAAATATCACATTACCAAGATCCCATGATGGTGCACTCCCACACAAGTATCACATTACCAAGATACCATGATGGTGCACTCCCACACAAGTATCACATTACCAAGATACCATGATGATGCACTGCCACACAAGTATCACATTACCAAGATACCATGATGGTGCACTGGCACACAAGTATCACATTACCAAGATACCATGGTGGTGCACTGGCACATAAGTATCACATTACCAAGATACCATGATGGTGCACTCCCACACAAGTATCACATTACCAAGATACCATGGTGGTGCACTGGCACATAAGTATCACATTACCAAGATACCATGATGGTGCACTCCCACACAAGTATCACATTACCAAGATACCATGGTGGTGCACTCCCACACAAGTATCACCTTACCAAGATACCATGATGGTGCACTCCCACACAAGCATCACATTATTAATAATAATAGTCACCTACATTTCTACAAGTATATGATACAACTTATAAAGACCATAGCTGACATCAGTAACATACTATATAAAAAAATCTCTTGTTATGCAGAGCATTTCAGGCAAATTAAGTTAATTTTGTCCCCAGGATGCGACCCCCACAGTCGGTTAACACCCAGATACCTACTTACTGCTAGGTGAACAGGGACAGGAGGTGTCTTAAGGAAACCCGTCCTAATGTTTCCACCGCTACAGGGGATCGAACCACGGACCTCAATGTGTGAGCTGAGTGCGCTACCAGCCGAGCTCCGGGACAACCTGATATATAAGCTTCTGATTAACTTGCTCTTAGGGTGATGGACTAATCGCATCAAACTACCTCTCTACTTCGTCTTCCACCAAAGTTGGCTCCAGAAGTGTGATTCATCTCTGCATTCGACTGATGAAGCCTGCAGCGCAGGCGAACGTTTCACCAATAATGATTGCTAGTGTTGCACATGCCTCATTTATCACTTCGCAGATCGTCGGGATACTTTGTGGACAAAAAGTAGAAACCCAAACTTCAGTGTATGAACAACCCAACTTGTTGTGTCCGTGGGTTTTGATGACTGTGGGATGACTCTTGTCCAGACTCTCCATAGGATATTTAAGGTGAACGTGATGGTGTCTTTTCGCAATGGCTGTTGAATATGGAGTTCCACGAGTCGGGGTCTTGGGCAGAGTGCTGGGGCATACTATCACTGGCTTCGTCAAAGTCGAGTGGGTTGTCAGAAAGTTTGGAGGTGTTGGTATACCTGGAATATATACCTGGAGGGTGTTCCGGGGGTCAATGCCCCCGCTACCCGGTCCATGACCAGGACTCAGTAGTCTTGTATCATAATTTTTTTTAGATTTATCAATCGCTTGTCAGATTACTGATCCACTCGGCACAGTAATATTGTCACCAGTATCTTGCTCATTTCCGATACTAAATGTGGTGTTTACCCTGAGTGGTCTGGGCGTGTTGGGGTTGGTCTGAACTTGCTTGGGATGATCAGGGGTTGCAGGGGATATGTGAACATGTTTGAGGAAGCATTTACCTTGAGCGTACACTAGGGAGGTTGGTTCTGGGATGGTCCTGGGCTGGTACTGGACTGGTCCTGGGCTAGTACTTGGATAGTACTGGGATGGTCGTGAGCTGGAACTAGGCTTGTACTGGGCTGGTACTGGGATGGTCCTGAGCTGGTAATAGGCTAGTACTGGGAATGGTCCTGGGCTGGTCCTGGGGTAGTCCTGGGCTGGTACTGGGCTGGTCCTGAGCTAGTACTGGGCTGGTCCTGGGCTAATACTGGGATGGTAGTTGGCTGGTCCTGGGCTAGTACTGGGCTGGTACTCGGCTGGTCTTGGGCTAGTCCTGGGCTGGTACTGGGTTGGTCTGGACTGGTACTGGGCTGATCCTGGGTTAGTACTGGGCTGGTCCTGGGCTAGTAATGGGCTGGTCCTTGGCTAGTAATGGGCTGGTCCTGGGCTAGTACTGGGCTGGTTCTGAGCTAGTACTGGGCTGGTCTGGGGTAGTATTGGGCTGGTCCTGAGCTAGTGCCGGGCTGGTCCTGGGCTAGTATTGGGCTGGTTCTGGGCTAGTACTGGGCTGCTACTGGGCTAGACCTGGGATGGTACTGGACTGGTCCTGGGCTAGTACTGGGCACGTACTGGGCAGGTACTGGGTTAGTCCTGGGCTGGTAATGGGCTAGTCCTGGGCTGGTACTGGGATGGTACTGGGCTGGTCCTAGGATGGTCCTGAGTTGGTAACCGCTGCTACATTCTTCCCATAATGCTCACCCATGCTTGGGGCAGGACACAGTGACCAAGGTACAACCCTGGAAACCGGTCACAGGTATGCCTCAGGGACCCCACTACTTGTTGTTGCTTCTTTTTCTTTTTCGTTTTCCTTTTCTTCTTAGTTTCGTCCTCCTTTCGTCTTCTTCCTTTCATCTTCATCTTATTTTTTTCAGTTTCTTGAATTAGGTGAGTTCTTGATCCAGGGAAAACGGGGCTGCCCCTTTCCCTTCCTCAGATGAACCCTCGTGACACACTGTACGAAAACTATCCATAGGCGTCCCTTTGTTAAAGCATGTACCAAATAAAGTTCCTTTGACGTCCGTCACTTGGGGTGATGGCGCCACCTGTTGAGCTACCAGTGTTGTTATTGTGTGTGTGTGTGTGTGTGTGTGTGTGTGTGTGTGTGTGTGTGTGTGTGTGTGTGTGTGTGTGTGTGTGTGACCAGTGACCGTTATGTTCATCACCTCTCATTCAATGATGCCCCAACAGTACCCTACCCTGCTCTGGTGTTCTATACCTTACTTTGTGCAACAAACTAGACCCTTGGGAACCTTTTCGGACCCTTGGGAACTTTTCTGAACCCTTCTGATCCTATCCAGACTTTGGTGATCCCATCCAGACTCCGGTGATCCCATCCAGACCCTGGTGATCCCTTCCAGACTGATGATCCCATCCAGACTCTGGTGATCCCTTCCAGGCTCTGGTGATCCCTTCCAGACTCTGGTGATCCCATCCAGACTCTGGTGATCCCTTCCAGACTAGTGATCCCATCCAGACTCTAGGGATCCCTTCCAGACTCTGGTGATCCCTTCCAGACTCTGGTGATCCCTTCAAGACTCTCCTGACCCTTTCCAGGCTATGCAGGACCTCTCTCAGCATCCTAGGACCTACCTCAGAATCCTAGGACCTACTTCAGCATCCTGTCACCTCACCCAGCATCCTGGCTCCAACCTCAGCATCCTAGGACCTCTCTCGGCGTCCTGAAACCTACCTCAGCATCCTAGGACCTCTCTTAGCATCCTGGGACCTACCTCAGAATCCTAGGACCTACCTCAGGATCCTAGGACCTACCTCAGCATCCTGTGGCCTCTCCCAGCATCCTGCGACTTATATCAGCATCCTAGGACCTCCCTCAGCATAATGGAACCTACCTCAGCATCCTAGGACCTACCTCAGAATCCTAGGACATACCTCAGGATCCTAGGACCTACCTCAGCATTCTGTGACATCTCTCAGCATCCTGGGACTTACCTCAGCATCCTAGGACCTCCCTCAGCATCCTGGAACCTACCTCAACATCCTATGACCTCCCTCAGCATCCTAAGACCTACCTCAGTAACTTGGGACCAACCTCAGCATCCTAGGACCTCCGTCAGCATCCTGGGACCTACCTCAGCATCCTAGGATCTACCTCAGCATCCTAGGACTTACCACAGCATCCTGGAACCTACCTCAGCATGATAGGACCTCCCTCAGCATTCTGCGACCTACCTCAGGATCCTAGGACCTCTCTTAGCATCCTAGGACCTCCCTCAGTGTCATGGGACCTCCCTCAGTATCATGGGGCCTCCCACAGCATCCTAGGACCTCAGCATTCTGGGACCTCCCTCAGCATCCTGGGACTCCTCTCAACATCCTAGGACCTCCCTCACCGCCCTAGGACCTCCCTCAGTATCCTAGGACCTCCCTCAGCATCCTAGGACCTCTCTCAGCATCCTGGGACCTCTCTCAGCATTCTAGAACCTCCCTCAGCATTCTGGGACCTTCCTCATCATCCTAGGATCTTCCTCATCATCCTAGGACCTTCCTCATCATCCTAGGACCTTCCTCATCATCCTAGAACCTCCTTCAGCATTTTGGGACCTCAGCATCCTAGGACCTCCCACAGCATTCTAGGACCTCCCTCAGCATACTAGAACCTCCCTCAGGATCTTAGAACCTCCCTCAGCATCCTAGGACCTCCCTCAGCATTCTGGGACCTCCCTCAGCATCCTAGGACCTCCCTCAGCATTCTGGGACCTCCCTCAGCATCCTAGGACCTCCCTCAGCATTTTGGGACCACCCTCAGCATCCTAGGACCTCCCTCAGCATCCTAATACCTCTCTCAGCATTCTGGGACCTCCCTCAGCATCCTAGGACCTCCCTCAGCATTCTGGGACCTCCCTCAGCATCCTAGGACCTCCCTCAGCATCCTAGGACCTCCCTCAGCATCCTAGGATCTCCTCAGCATCCTAGGACCTCCCTCAGCATTCTGGGACCTCCCTCAGCATCCTAGGACCTCCCTCAGCATCCTAGGACCTCCCTCAGCATCCTAGGACCTCCCCCAGCATCCTAGGACCTCCTTCAGCATCCTAGGACCTCCCTCAGCATCCTAGGACCTCTATGGAGACTTGTCTGCAGTTTTTACAGCAGCACATTACTGGTAGTCTATCCGTGGGGGGGGTAATAATAGCCCTCTCCATCCCCCCTCCTGAAGTCTGGTCCCAGACCAGACTTCCTGGTCGATGGCCCAATCAATCATTGTGATGGAAAGAGGAACTTACGATGACGTTTCGGTCCGACTTGGACCATTTACAAAGTGTAAAAGGTCCAAGTCGGACCGAAACGTCGTTGTAAACTTCTCTCTCCTTTGTGCGGGTTATTTGTGTATTGTTCCAGCCACTGTATTGTGCCTTTTTGTTCTTTATATTGTCAAAATCCATCGATCGGGTTAGATTTTGTTAAGGTAGACTGCGAGGGGCCAGCACTAACAGCCTGGTCACCATCCAGGAAGCCGCTGGGTCTGGCACCAGGCCTCGGGTTAATAAAAATCTGTACGGCTGAGTTACTAGCAGGCCTGGTTGCCTTAATTAGCATAATGTACAAATTGTTACTAACATAGGAACCTGAGGGAAATTTATTTGAATTAACAGTGTTATATATATATATATATATATATATATATATATATATATATATATATATATATATATATATATATATATATATATATATACACCACCTCTATAACTGGGGACCCTCATCCTCAGAGAAGACAATAAACGTACCTCAGGGAAAACTCAAGGTTCTCCCCGGAGCTGTTTGAATATTTTCTTCTGCTACCACCCCCTATGTTTTATATTCCACAGGAAAATTTATTAATAGAATACAATTACAGAAAACACAAACATGAATACAATGGTAGAATGTATTAAATATTATGAATTTCCTCCAGCTCCTCCGAAGCCGGACGTGAGCCAAGTGCGCAGCAAGCATTTCCCCTCTGGATGGCCATGCTGAGGTGCTCGAACATGAAAGTGGCTGCCCTTGGGTCCCTGGTGGTGTCAATGAGTCTGGAACCCAATTCTTTAAGGAAACGTGTGGCATTTTTTCCCCATGATCCCAAGGTCTCTGATCCCACTGGGACAAATTAATACTGTTGGCTTATGTCCCTGTACTTAAGAACATAAGAACATAAGAACGAAGGAACACTGCAGAAGGCCTACTGGCCCATGCGAGGCAGGTCCAAGTCTCCTACCGGCTTAAGCCAATGCACCCAACCTAGTCAGGTCAGGTCACATTGACTTAAGGGAGGAACACGGCAACCGACCTGGTAGCACAAGCTATCAGGTCCAACTCACACCCACCCACATCCACTCATGTATTTATCCAACCTATTTTTAAAGCTACACAACGTTCTGGCCTCTATAACGGTACTTGGGAGTTTGTTCCACTCATCCACAACTCTATTACCAAACCAGTACTTTCCTATATCCTTCCTGAATCTGAATTTTTCCAACTTAAAACCATTGCTGCGAGTCCTGTCTAGGCTAGATATTTTCAGCACACTATTTACATCCCCTTTATTTATTCCTGTCTTCCATTTATACACCTCAATCATATCCCCCCTAATTCTACGTCTTTCTAGAGAGTGCAGATTCAGGGCCCTTAGTCTATCCTCATAGGGAAGGTTTCTGATACATGGGATCAACTTTGTCATCCTCCTTTGTACATTTTCCAGAGAATTTATATCCATTCTGTAATAAGGTGACCAAAACTGTGCAGCATAATCTAAATGAGGCCTAACCAAGGATGTATAGAGTTGAAGAACAACCTGAGGACTCCTATTATTTATGCTTCTTGATATGAAGCCAAGGATTCTATTAGCTTTATTGCGAACACTTATGCACTGTTGTCTTGGTTTCAGATTACTGCTAACCAGAACTCCTAAATCTTTTTCGCAATCCGTAATATTAAGATCTACATTATTTAGTTTATATGTGGCATGATTATTGTCCTGTCCAACATTTAGAACTTTGCATTTGTCTATATTAAACTGCATCTGCCACTTCTCCGACCACTGCATCAGTCTATTCAAATCTTCCTGGAGTGCTCGAATGTCCTCGTCAGAATGAATTCGACGGCCTATTTTGGTGTCATCGGCAAACTTGCCGATGTCGCTCTTTATGCCCTCATCTATGTCGTTTATGTAGATTGTGAACAGCAGGGGGCCCAACACTGACCCCTGTGGAACACCGCTCGTGACACTTCCCCACTCTGATTTCTCCCCATTTATGCAAACTCTCTGCTGCCTATTTGTCAACCATGCCTCTATCCAGGACAAAATTTCTCCTCCTATTCCATGTGCTTTAATTTTCCTCAATAGTCTCTGATGTGGGACCCTGTCAAAAGCCTTACTGAAGTCCATATACACAATATCATATTCATTACCATGATCTACCTCCTCAAATACCTTAGTGAAAAAAGTTAATAAATTCGTAAGGCAGGAACGCCCCTTTGTAAAACCATGCTGAGATTCGTTGATTAATTTATGCTTTTCAAGGTGGCTACGAACTGCCTCGGCAATTATTGATTCCATAAATTTTCCCACTATGGAGGTTAGGCTTATTGGTCTATAGTTCGAAGCTAAGGACCTGTCACCTGTTTTGAAAATAGGTATCACATTTGCCATTTTCCACTTATCTGGCACCATGCCAGTTTGTAGTGATATGTTGAAAAGATTAGCCAAAGGTGTGCTAAGCTCCTCTTTACATTCCTTTAGAACCCTTGCATACAGTTCATCAGGGCCTGGGGATTTGTTAGGTTTTAATTTATCTATTTGCCTAAGGACCATGTCACTTGTGACCCTAATAGTACACAGTTTATTATCGTCCTGTTCTACATAATTTATCATTACTGGAATATCGCTGGTATCCTCCTGTGTAAAAACTGAGAGGAAGTATGTGTTAAAAATTCTACACATTTCCTTATCACTGTCAGTGAGCTGACCCGAGGAACTTTTGAGTGGGCCTATCTTGTCCCTGATCTTACTTCTGTATACCTGAAAGAATCCTTTTGGGTTAGTCTTCGATTCTCTTGCAACTTTAACCTCATAATCTCTTTTTGCTTTTCTAATTCCCTTTTTTATTTCTCTCTTTAACTGAATATATCGATTTCTCAATTGCCCCTCTCCTCTTTTGATTTGCCTATATATGCCTCTCTTTTGACCAATCAGATATTTTAATCTATTGTTCATCCATTTAGGATCATTTTTGTTTGATCTGATTTCCCTATTTGGAACATAATTTGACTGAGCAGCTAGAACTATGCCCTGGAAAGCATCATATCGGCAACCATCACCACCTACCTGACCCTTAGTCAGGTCATTCCAGTTCAGCCCACCTAAGTAATTTTTCAGTCCTATGAAATCAGCCAAGCGAAAGTCAGGGACGGAGACTTGATTGCCATTATTAGGGGAATTCCATGATATATTAAAACTGAGTGATTTGTGATCACTTTCCCCAAGCTCATCATTAACCTCAAGATTATTAATTAGTGTTTCCCTACTGGCAAGAACCAAGTCAAGGAGGTTATTTCCCCTAGTTGGCTCTGTCACAAACTGTTTTAAAAAACAATCCTGGATCGTATCAAGAAAGTCACCTGACTCTAAATTTCCTGTCAAATTGCTCCAGTCAATCTGTCTATAGTTGAAATCTCCCATTAGCACAACATTTTCGTATGTAGATGCCTTACGAATTTCGTCCCATAGAAGTTTACTGCACTCCCTATCAAGATTTGGGGCCCTGTAAATCACACCCAAAATTAGTTTTTCTCGGCCCTCGAGAAGCTGTAACCAAACAGATTCAGTGGCTGACGCTTCTAATTTAATATCTTGTCTAACACAACAATTTAAATTGTCTCTGACATACATCGCTACTCCACCACCTTTCCTGTTGACCCTGTCAGTGTGGAATAATTTATAGCCTTGTATGTGACATTCAGAGGGCATCTCTCTATCTTTCAGATTGAGCCAGGTCTCTGTTATAGCAATAATATCTATGTCTCCTGCACTTGCAATTAATCTTAGCTCATCTATCTTATTTCTTACACTCCTGCTATTAGTATAGTAAACCTTAAGGGAGCTAGTCCCTTGCTGCCCTCTGCTGTCCCCCTTTGTTTGCTGACCTGATCTATTGTCTTTATTTATAACTTCATGCTGAATGCCTTTTATACATTTACTGTTTCCAACCCAAGTGTTGCAACCTGCTTGTTTCCCACACACACCCATACCTCTATCTTCCATCAGTTTAAAATCATAGGCATTTCACCAATGGCCTTCTCAATCGAGTCTGCAAGTGCTACCACCCCAGCCCCAGAGAGATGTACCCCATCCCTTGCATACATATCATGTTTGCCATAAAAGTTGTTCCAGTTGTCAATGAATGGGATTGCATGTTCCTTGCAGTATCTGTCTAGCCAGCAATTTACACCAATTGCCCTAGACAACCATTCATTTCCTACTCCCCTTCTAGGCAAGATGCTACATATGATTGGGATCCCTCCCTTAGACTTAATGAAATCTATAGCTGACCTGTACTTATCTAGCAGCTCTTCTCTCCTACCCTTCCCAATATCATTTCCACCAGCACTGAGACAGATAATGGGCTTGCTCCCATTACCTGACATGATATTATCCAGCCTGTTGACAATGTCCCCAACACCAGCTCCAGGGAAGCACACTCTATCTCTCATCTTCTTATTCCTATTACAAAAAGCACGGTCAATGTATCTTACCTGAGAGTCACCAACCACAAGAATGCGCTTACCTCCATTAGCAGGGGCAGTAGTACCCTTACCTTCACTGGCCACTGAAGTACATTCATCCTGAAGAACAGAGAAGCGATTTCCTACTTTCAGATCTTCACTCTTAACTTTCCTTACTCTGATGCGCCTTCCATTACTGTGAACTACTCGCCACTTGTAGCAGGTGCTGGGCTGCACCTCGCTGCTGGTAGCCGTTGCTGCCACCCCAACTACAGCCTCCTCACAGCGAGAGACAGACTGCACCTCGCTGCTAGAAGCCTCATTCCCCACAACTCCAGCCACCTCACACTCTCTCCCAGACCCATTGAGGTGGACCTTAAGCCTCCTAATCTCCTCCTGGAGAAGCAAGACCTCCTCCTTCAACTCTCCAACCCCAATTTTTAAAACACTGCAGAAGCAAGCCATGCCTGTTTCCCGACACTGTGATGGATATAGGTGTCTGCCAGTGTGGACACACAGGTATAGTCCCATTCTTCCAAGGATAGATGGTTTCCCGTTGGGGCGGTTTGCTGGGTTGTGGGTATTGTTGGCTGCTAGTGATTGGGGCTTCCTCTCGGCTGGGCATCAAGCTGTAGCAAGGGTTCTCTTTATGATGTCGTTGACTTCATTGTGTCTTGCATGACAGCCTTAGTTTTGGAACAGTTAAGGCCATGTAGACCATATTGGTCGGCTTGGGCTACGCCGCAAATACATGCATATTCCGTGTGAATTGGGGCAGCAAGGCGCAGAGCCACTGCAATACGAAGGGTCTTAAGTTCGAGACGCGTTCCCATTGCCGATATGGGAACTGTTTGGAGGAAGTTCCCTTCTCTAGCATTTACACCAGACACACGCACATAAACAGTGAAAAGAAATATTCAGAGAGCTGGTAAAAAACTGTAAATATTTCTGACATATGCAAAAAACATTGACCCAGTACTCATACCAGGTTCATACAGTGACCCAGTACTTATACCAGGTTCATACATTGACTCAGTACTTATACCAGGTTCATACATTGACCCAGTACTTATACCAGGTTCATACATTGACCCAGTACTTATACCAGGTTCATACATTGACTCAGTACTTATACCAGGTTCATACATTGACCCAGTACTTATACCAGGTTCATACATTGACTCAGTACTTATACCAGGTTCATACATTGACCCAGTACTCATACCAGGTTCATACATTGACTCAGTACTTATACCAGGTTCATACATTGACCCAGTACTTATACCAGGTTCATACATTGACTCAGTACTTATACCAGGTTCATACATTGACCCAGTACTTATACCAGGTTCATACATTGACTCAGTACTTATACCAGGTTCATACATTGACCCAGTACTCATACCAGGTTCATACATTGACTCAGTACTTATACCAGGTTCATACATTGACTCAGTACTTATACCAGGTTCATACATTGACCCAGTACTTATACCAGGTTCATACATTGACCAAGTACTTATACCAGGTTCATACATTGATGATGATGAAGGTATGAGTGAAGCCCTGGGTGATCAATGTTCAACATCACACTCCTGGGTGATCAATGTTCAACACCACACTCCTGGGTGATCAGTGTTCAACATCACACTCCTGGGTGATCAATGTTCAACATCACACTCCTGGGTGATAAGTGTTCAACATCACACTCCTGGGTGATCAATGTTCAACATCACACTCCTGGGTGATCAGTGTTCAACATCACACTCCTGGGTGATCAATGTTCAACATCACACTCCTGGGTGATCAGTGTTCAACACCACACTCCTGGGTGATCAATGTTCAACATCACACTCCTGGGTGATCAATGTTCAACATCACACTCCTGGGTGATCAATGTTCAACATCACACTCCTGGGTGATCAATGTTCAACACCACACTCCTGGGTGATCAATGTTCAACATCACACTCCTGGGTGATCAATGTTCAACATCACACTCCTGGGTGATCAGTGTTCAACATCACACTCCTGGGTGATCAATGTTCAACATCACACTCCTGGGTGATCAGTGTTCAACATCACACTCCTGGGTGATCAATGTTCAACATCACACTCCTGGGTGATCAATGTTCAACATCACACTCCTGGGTGATCAATGTTCAACATCACACTCCTGGGTGATCAATGTTCAACACCACACTCCTGGGTGATCAGTGTTCAACACCACACTCCTGGGTGATCATTGTTCAACATCACACTCCTGGGTGATCAATGTTCAACACCACACTCCTGGGTGATCAATGTTCAACATCACACTCCTGGGTGATCAATGTTCAACATCACACTCCTGGGTGATCAGTGTTCAACATCACACTCCTGGGTGATCAGTGTTCAACACCACACTCCTGGGTGATCAATGTTCAACATCACACTCCTGGGTGATCAGTGTTCAACATCACACTCCTGGGTGATCAGTGTTCAAGATCACACTCCTGGGTGATCAATGTTCAACATCACACTCCTGGGTGATCAATGTTCAACATCACACTCCTGGGTGATCAGTGTTCAACATCACACTCCTGGGTGATCAGTGTTCAACATCACACTCCTGGGTGATCAGTGTTCAACATCACACTCCTGGGTGATCAATGTTCAACATCACACTCCTGGGTAATCAATGTTCAACATCACACTCCTGGGTGATCAGTGTTCAACACCACACTCCTGGGTGATAAGTGTTCAACATCACACTCCTGGGTGATCAATGTTCAACATCACACTCCTGGGTGATCAGTGTTCAACACCACACTCCTGGGTGATCAATGTTCAACATCACACTCCTGGGTGATCAGTGTTCAACACCACACTCCTGGGTGATCAATGTTCAACACCACACTCCTGGGTGATCAATGTTCAACACCACACTCCTGGGTGATCAATGTTCAACACCACACTCCTGGGTGATAAGTGTTCAACACCACACTCCTGGGTGATCAATGTTCAACACCACACTCCTGGGTGATCAGTGTTCAACATCACACTCCTGGGTGATCAATGTTCAACACCACACTCCTGGGTGATCAATGTTCAAAACCACACTCCTGGGTGATAAGTGTTCAACATCACACTCCTGGGTGATAAGTGTTCAACATCACACTCCTGGGTGATCAATGTTCAACATCACACTCCTGGGTGATCAGTGTTCAACACCACACTCCTGGGTGATCAGTGTTCAACACCACACTCCTGGGTGATCAATGTTCAACATCACACTCCTGGGTGATCAATGTTCAACATCACACTCCTGGGTGATCAATGTTCAACACCACACTCCTGGGTGATAAGTGTTCAACACCACACTCCTGGATGATCAATGTTCAACATCACACTCCTGGGTGATCAGTGTTCAACATCACACTCCTGGGTGATCAGTGTTCAACATCACACTCCTGGGTGATCAATGTTCAACATCACACTCCTGGGTGATCAATGTTCAACACCACACTCCTGGGTGATCAGTGTTCAACATCACACTCCTGGGTGATCAGTGTTCAACACCACACTCCTGGGTGATCAATGTTCAACATCACACTCCTGGGTGATCAGTGTTCAACATCACACTCCTGGGTGATCAATGTTCAACATCACACTCCTGGGTGATAAGTGTTCAACATCACACTCCTGGGTGATCAATGTTCAACATCACACTCCTGGGTGATCAGTGTTCAACACCACACTCCTGGGTGATCAGTGTTCAACACCACACTCCTGGGTGATCAATGTTCAACATCACACTCCTGGGTGATCAATGTTCAACATCACACTCCTGGGTGATCAATGTTCAACACCACACTCCTGGGTGATAAGTGTTCAACACCACACTCCTGGATGATCAATGTTCAGCATCACACTCCTGGGTGATCAGTGTTCAACATCACACTCCTGGGTGATCAGTGTTCAACATCACACTCCTGGGTGATCAATGTTCAACATCACACTCCTGGGTGATCAATGTTCAACACCACACTCCTGGGTGATCAGTGTTCAACATCACACTCCTGGGTGATCAGTGTTCAACACCACACTCCTGGGTGATCAATGTTCAACATCACACTCCTGGGTGATCAGTGTTCAACATCACACTCCTGGGTGATCAATGTTCAACATCACACTCCTGGGTGATCAGTGTTCAACACCACACTCCTGGGTGATCAATGTTTAACATCACACTCCTGGGTGATCAGTGTTCAACACCACACTCCTGGGTGATCAGTGTTCAACATCACACTCCTGGGTGATCAGTGTTCAACACCACACTCCTGGGTGATCAATGTTCAACACCACACTCCTGGGTGATCAATGTTCAACATCACACTCCTGGGTGATCAGTGTTCAACATCACACTCCTGGGTGATCAATGTTCAACATCACACTCCTGGGTGATCAATGTTCAACACCACACTCCTGGGTGATAAGTGTTCAACATCACACTCCTGTGTGATCAGTGTTCAACATCACACTCCTGGGTGATAAGTGTTCAACATCACACTCCTGGGTGATCAATGTTCATCATCACACTCCTGGGTGATCAGTGTTCAACATCACACTCCTGGGTGATCAATGTTCAACATCACACTCCTGGGTGATCAATGTTCAACATCACACTCCTGGGTGATCAATGTTCAACACCACACTCCTGGGTGATAAGTGTTCAACATCACACTCCTGTGTGATCAGTGTTCAACATCACACTCCTGGGTGATAAGTGTTCAACATCACACTCCTGGGTGATCAATGTTCAACATCACACTCCTGGGTGATAAGTGTTCAACATCACACTCCTGTGTGATCAGTGTTCAACATCACACTCCTGGGTGATAAGTGTTCAACACCACACTCCTGGGTGATCAATGTTCAACATCACACTCCTGGGTGATCAGTGTTCAACATCACACTCCTGGGTGATCAATGTTCAACATCACACTCCTGGGTGATAAGTGTTCAACATCACACTCCTGGGTGATCAATGTTCAACATCACACTCCTGGGTGATCAGTGTTCAACACCACACTCCTGGGTGATCAGTGTTCAACACCACACTCCTGGGTGATCAATGTTCAACATCACACTCCTGGGTGATCAATGTTCAACATCACACTCCTGGGTGATCAATGTTCAACACCACACTCCTGGGTGATAAGTGTTCAACACCACACTCCTGGATGATCAATGTTCAACATCACACTCCTGGGTGATCAGTGTTCAACATCACACTCCTGGGTGATCAGTGTTCAACATCACACTCCTGGGTGATCAATGTTCAACATCACACTCCTGGGTGATCAATGTTCAACACCACACTCCTGGGTGATCAGTGTTCAACATCACACTCCTGGGTGATCAGTGTTCAACACCACACTCCTGGGTGATCAATGTTCAACATCACACTCCTGGGTGATCAGTGTTCAACATCACACTCCTGGGTGATCAATGTTCAACATCACACTCCTGGGTGATAAGTGTTCAACATCACACTCCTGGGTGATCAATGTTCAACATCACACTCCTGGGTGATCAGTGTTCAACACCACACTCCTGGGTGATCAGTGTTCAACACCACACTCCTGGGTGATCAATGTTCAACATCACACTCCTGGGTGATCAATGTTCAACATCACACTCCTGGGTGATCAATGTTCAACACCACACTCCTGGGTGATAAGTGTTCAACACCACACTCCTGGATGATCAATGTTCAACATCACACTCCTGGGTGATCAGTGTTCAACATCACACTCCTGGGTGATCAGTGTTCAACATCACACTCCTGGGTGATCAATGTTCAACATCACACTCCTGGGTGATCAATGTTCAACACCACACTCCTGGGTGATCAGTGTTCAACATCACACTCCTGGGTGATCAGTGTTCAACACCACACTCCTGGGTGATCAATGTTCAACATCACACTCCTGGGTGATCAGTGTTCAACATCACACTCCTGGGTGATCAGTGTTCAACACCACACTCCCGGGTGATCAATGTTTAACATCACACTCCTGGGTGATCAATGTTCAACACCACACTCCTGGGTGATCAGTGTTCAACATCACACTCCTGGGTGATCAGTGTTCAACACCACACTCCTGGGTGATCAATGTTCAACACCACACTCCTGGGTGATCAATGTTCAACATCACACTCCTGGGTGATCAGTGTTCAACATCACACTCCTGGGTGATCAATGTTCAACATCACACTCCTGGGTGATCAATGTTCAACATCACACTCCTGGGTGATCAGTGTTCAACATCACACTCCTGGGTGATCAATGTTCAACACCACACTCCTGGGTGATCAATGTTCAACATCACACTCCTGGGTGATCAATGTTCAACATCACACTCCTGGGTGATCAGTGTTCTACATCACACTCCTGGGTGATCAGTGTTCAACATCACACTCCTGGGTGATAAGTGTTCAACATCACACTCCTGAGTGATCAATGTTCAACATCACACTCCTGGGTGATCAGTGTTCAACATCACACTCCTGGGTGATCAATGTTCAACATCACACTCCTGGGTGATAAGTGTTCAACATCACACTCCTGGGTGATCAATGTTCAACATCACACTCCTGGGTGATCAATGTTCAACATCACACTCCTGGGTGATCAATGTTCAACATCACACTCCTGGGTGATCAATGTTCAACATCACACTCCTGGGTGATCAGTGTTCAACATCACACTCCTGGGTGATCAGTGTTCAACATCACACTCCTGGGTGATCAATGTTCAACATCACACTCCTGGGTGATCAATGTTCAACATCACACTCCTGGGTGATCAGTGTTCAACATCACACTCCTGGGTGATCAGTGTTCAACATCACACTCCTGGGTGATCAATGTTCAACATCACACTCCTGGGTGATCAATGTTCAACATCACACTCCTGGGTGATCAATGTTCAACATCACACTCCTGGGTGATCAGTGTTCAACATCACACTCCTCGGTGATCAATGTTCAACACCACACTCCTGGGTGATCAATGTTCAACACCACACTCCTGGGTGATCAGTGTTCAACATCACACTCCTGGGTGATCAATGTTCAACACCACACTCCTGGGTGATCAGTGTTCAACACCACACTCCTGGGTGATCAATGTTCAACATCACACTCCTGGGTGATCAATGTTCAACATCACACTCCTGGGTGATCAATGTTCAACATCACACTCCTGGGTGATCAATGTTCAACACCACACTCCTGGGTGATCAATGTTCAACATCACACTCCTGGGTGATAAGTGTTCAACATCACACTCCTGGGTGATCAGTGTTCAACACCACACTCCTGGGTGATCAATGTTCAACATCACACTCCTGGGTGATCAATGTTCAACATCACACTCCTGGGTGATCAGTGTTCAACACCACACTCCTGGGTGATCAATGTTCAACATCACACTCCTGGGTGATCAATGTTCAACATCACACTCCTGGGTGATCAATGTTCAACATCACACTCCTGGGTGATCAGTGTTCAACATCACACTCCTGGGTGATCAATGTTCAACACCACACTCCTGGGTGATCAGTGTTCAACATCACACTCCTGGGTGATCAATGTTCAACATCACACTCCTGGGTGATCAATGTTCAACACCACACTCCTGGGTGATAAGTGTTCAACACCACACTCCTGGGTGATCAATGTTCAACATCACACTCCTGGGTGATAAGTGTTCAACACCACACTCCTGGGTGATCAATGTTCAACATCACACTCCTGGGTGATAAGTGTTCAACATCACACTCCTGGGTGATCAATGTTCAACATCACACTCCTGGGTGATCAATGTTCAACATCACACTCCTGGGTGATCAATGTTCAACACCACACTCCTGGGTGATCAATCTTCAACATCACACTCCTGGGTGATAAGTGTTCAACACCACACTCCTGGGTGATCAATGTTCAACATCACACTCCTGGGTGATCAGTGTTCAACATCACACTCCTGGGTGATCAATGTTCAACATCACACTCCTTTGTGATAAGTGTTCAACATCACACTCCTGGGTGATCAATGTTCAACACCACACTCCTGGGTGATCAATGTTCAACATCACACTCCTGGGTGATAAGTGTTCAACACCACACTCCTGGGTGATCAATGTTCAACATCACACTCCTGGGTGATCAGTGTTCAACATCACACTCCTGGGTGATCAATGTTCAACATCACACTCCTGGGTGATCAGTGTTCAACACCACACTCCTGGGTGATCAATGTTCAACATCACACTCCTGGGTGATCAATGTTCAACATCACACTCCTGGGTGATCAGTGTTCAACATCACACTCCTGGGTGATCAATGTTCAACACCACACTCCTGGGTGATCAGTGTTCAACATCACACTCCTGGGTGATCAGTGTTCAACATCACACTCCTGGGTGATCAATGTTCAACATCACACTCCTGGGTGATCAGTGTTCAACACCACACTCCTGGGTGATCAATGTTCAACATCACACTCCTGGGTGATCAATGTTCAACATCACACTCCTGGGTGATCAGTGTTCAACATCACACTCCTGGGTGATCAGTGTTCAACATCACACTCCTGGGTGATAAGTGTTCAACACCACACTCCTGGGTGATCAATGTTCAACATCACACTCCTGGGTGATCAATGTTCAACACCACACTCCTGGGTGATAAGTGTTCAACATCACACTCCTGGGTGATCATTGTTCAACACCACACTCCTGGGTGATCAATGTTCAACATCACACTCCTGGGTGATAAGTGTTCAACACCACACTCCTGGGTGATCAATGTTCAACACCACACTCCTGGGTGATCAGTGTTCAACACCACACTCCTGGGTGATCAATGTTCAACATCACACTCCTGGGTGATAAGTGTTCAACACCACACTCCTGGGTGATCAATGTTCAACATCACACTCCTGGGTGATCAGTGTTCAACACCACACTCCTGGGTGATCAATGTTCAACATCACACTCCTGGGTGATCAGTGTTCAACATCACACTCCTGGGTGATCAGTGTTCAACATCACACTCCTGGGTGATCAGTGTTCAACACCACACTCCTGGGTGATCAATGTTCAACATCACACTCCTGGGTGATCAATGTTCAACATCACACTCCTGGGTGATCAGTGTTCAACATCACACTCCTGGGTGATCAATGTTCAACACCACACTCCTGGGTGATCAATGTTCAACATCACACTCCTGGGTGATCATTGTTCAACACCACACTCCTGGGTGATCAATGTTCAACATCACACTCCTGGGTGATAAGTGTTCAACACCACACTCCTGGGTGATCAATGTTCAACACCACACTCCTGGGTGATCAGTGTTCAACACCACACTCCTGGGTGATCAATGTTCAACATCACACTCCTGGGTGATAAGTGTTCAACACCACACTCCTGGGTGATCAATGTTCAACATCACACTCCTGGGTGATCAGTGTTCAACATCACACTCCTGGGTGATCAATGTTCAACATCACACTCCTGGGTGATCAGTGTTCAACACCACACTCCTGGGTGATCAATGTTCAACATCACACTCCTGGGTGATCAATGTTCAACATCACACTCCTGGGTGATCAATGTTCAACATCACACTCCTGGGTGATCAGTGTTCAACATCACACTCCTGGGTGATCAATGTTCAACATCACACTCCTGGGTGATCAATGTTCAACATCACACTCCTGGGTGATCAGTGTTCAACATCACACTCCTGGGTGATCAATGTTCAACATCACACTCCTGGGTGATCAGTGTTCAACATCACACTCCTGGGTGATCAATGTTCAACATCACACTCCTGGGTGATCAGTGTTCAACACCACACTCCTGGGTGATCAATGTTCAACATCACACTCCTGGGTGATCAATGTTCAACATCA
Source organism: Cherax quadricarinatus (assembly GCF_038502225.1). Taxonomy (NCBI): domain Eukaryota; kingdom Metazoa; phylum Arthropoda; class Malacostraca; order Decapoda; family Parastacidae; genus Cherax; species Cherax quadricarinatus. Next base: position 7,330,918 of record NC_091350.1, read on the forward strand.
CACTCCTGGGTGATCAATGTTCAACATCACACTCCTGGGTGATCAGTGTTCAACATCACACTCCTGGGTGATCAGTGTTCAACATCACACTCCTGGGTGATCAATGTTCAACATCACACTCCTGGGTGATCAGTGTTCAACATCACACTCCTGGGTGATCAATGTTCAACATCACACTCCTGGGTGATCAGTGTTCAACATCACACTCCTGGGTGATCAATGTTCAACATCACACTCCTGGGTGATCAGTGTTCAACATCACACTCCTGGGTGATCAATGTTCAACATCACACTCCTGGGTGATCAATGTTCAACACCACACTCCTGGGTGATCAGTGTTCAACACCACACTCCTGGGTGATCAGTGTTCAACATCACACTCCTGGGTGATCAATGTTCAACACCACACTCCTGGGTGATCAGTGTTCAACATCACACTCCTGGGTGATCAATGTTCAACACCACACTCCTGGGTGATCAATGTTCAACATCACACTCCTGGGTGATCAATGTTCAACATCACACTCCTGGGTGATCAATGTTCAACACCACACTCCTGGGTGATCAGTGTTCAACATCACACTCCTGGGTGATCAATGTTCAACATCACACTCCTGGGTGATCAGTGTTCAACATCACACTCCTGGGTGATCAATGTTCAACATCACACTCCTGGGTGATCAATGTTCAACATCACACTCCTGGGTGATCAATGTTCAACACCACACTCCTGGGTGATCAATGTTCAACATCACACTCCTGGGTGATCAATGTTCAACATCACACTCCTGGGTGATCAGTGTTCAACATCACACTCCTGGGTGATCAGTGTTCAACATCACACTCCTGGGTGATCAATGTTCAACATCACACTCCTGGGTGATCAATGTTCAACATCACACTCCTGGGTGATCAGTGTTCAACATCACACTCCTGGGTGATCAATGTTCAACATCACACTCCTGGGTGATCAATGTTCAACATCACACTCCTGGGTGATCAGTGTTCAACATCACACTCCTGGGTGATCAATGTTCAACATCACACTCCTGGGTGATCAGTGTTCAACATCACACTCCTGGGTGATCAATGTTCAACACCACACTCCTGGGTGATCAATGTTCAACATCACACTCCTGGGTGATCAATGTTCAACACCACACTCCTGGGTGATCAATGTTCAACATCACACTCCTGGGTGATCAATGTTCAACACCACACTCCTGGGTGATCAATGTTCAACATCACACTCCTGGGTGATCAATGTTCAACATCACACTCCTGGGTGATCAATGTTCAACATCACACTCCTGGGTGATCAATGTTCAACATCACACTCCTGGGTGATCAATGTTCAACATCACACTCCTGGGTGATCAATGTTCAACATCACACTCCTGGGTGATAAGTGTTCAACATCACACTCCTGGGTGATCAATGTTCAACATCACACTCCTGGGTGATCAATGTTCAACATCACACTCCTGGGTGATCAATGTTCAACATCACACTCCTGGGTGATAAGTGTTCAACATCACACTCCTGGGTGATCAATGTTCAACATCACACTCCTGGGTGATCAATGTTCAACATCACACTCCTGGGTGATAAGTGTTCAACATCACACTCCTGGGTGATCAATGTTCAACATCACACTCCTGGGTGATCAATGTTCAACATCACACTCCTGGGTGATCAATGTTCAACATCACACTCCTGGGTGATCAATGTTCAACATCACACTCCGTGAAACGATGCATGAGATGACAGGATGCTTAAGGGATGCTTCCGATCAGTGCCTCCTCGCCCCGGTCCCAGAGCACTTGTCTCCTGGTGGATCTAGTCCTGATCAACTAGGCTGTTACTTGCAGCTGCACAAAGTCTAACGTACAAACCACAGCCCAACCAGTTAGTATAGTTGAGATGACAAGATAATTGAGATGACAGGATAGTTAAGGTGACAAGATAATTGAGATGACAATATAGTTAAGATGACAAGATAATTGAGATGACAGGATAGTTAAGGTGACAAGATAATTGAGATGACAATATAGTTAAGATGACAATATAATTGAGATGACAATATAGTTAAGATGACAAGATAATTGAGATGACAATATAGTTAACATGACAATATAATTGAGATGACAATATAGTTAAGATGACAATATAATTGAGATGACAATATAGTTAACATGACAATATAATTGAGATGACAATATAGTTAACATGACAATATAATTGAGATGACAATATAGTTAAGATGACAAGATAATTGAGATGACAATATAGTTAAGATGACAATATAATTGAGATGACAATATAGTTAAGATGACAAGATAATTGAGATGACAGTATAGTTAAGATGACAAAATAATTGAGATGACAATATAAATGAGATGACAGTATAGTTGAGATAACAGGATACTTAAGGTGACAAGATAATTGAGATGACAATATAGTTAAGATGACAAGATAATTGAGATGACAATATATTTAAGATGACAAGATAATTGAGATGACAATATAGTTAAGATGACAAGATAATTGAGATGACAATATAGTTAAGATGAGAAGATAATTGAGATGACAATATAGTTAAGATGACAAGATAATTGAGATGACAATATAGTTAAGATGACAAGATAATTGAGATGACAGTATAAATGAGATGACAGTATAGTTGAGATAACAGGATACTTAAGGTGACAAGATAATTGAGATGACAGTATAGTTAAGATGACAAAATAATTGAGATGACAGTATAAATGAGATGACAGTATAGTTGAGATAACAGGATACTTAAGGTGACAAGATAATTGAGATGACAGTATAGTTAAGATGACAAAATAATTGAGATGACAGTATAGTTAAGATGACAAAATAATTGAGATGACAATATAAATGAGATGACAGTATAGTTGAGATAACAGGATACTTAAGGTGACAAGATAATTGAGATGACAGTGTAGTTGAGATGACAGTATAGATGAGATGACAGCATATTTGAAATGACAGTATAGTTGAGATGACAGTATATTTGAGATGACAGTATAGTTGAAATGACGGTATAGATGAAAATCCACTAGTGTAAGGTCATGCCTGTAGGTTAGTCAAGCGTAGAAGAATTCCCTGTATCAGGGACTGACTACTTCAAACTCCTTATCTCCCACCGTCCTTCTGTATGTTGGACTGAAGAAGCCAATGGCTGGCGTAACGTTTCTTCAATAAAGATTCTCAAATGTTGCACAAGTGTCTCATGCAGGTGTTAGTAAAAAACAGTATTCTTGTCTGGAGATAATGAGCGACTTTGACCTTCATTATTGGCTCATTATCTCTTATTTTGTTTGCTCTAATTATCCAGTGTATTATTTTTCTTGCGGTTGCAATACCAACATTGCTGTGAACCCTGAACGTGAGTTGAACTCTCACTCCCAAGTCTCGAACACTGACCTGCTGCTTATTGAATAATTCTAGTATTCCATTTCAGTTTTTATAACGTTAACGATTCCATAGCGGAGTAACTCAAATTTGTCCTCGTTGAACACCTGGCTGCTGCAACACCTTCAGGTGGCTGCTGCAACACTCGCTTGGCTGCAGCAGCACCTTCACCTGGCTGCAGCAGCACCATCACCTGGCTGCAGCAGCACCTTCACCTGGCTGCAGCAGCACCTTCACCTGGCTGCAGCAGCACCTTCACCTGACTGCAGCAGCACCATCACCTGGCTGCAGCAGCACCTTCACCTGGCTGCAGCAGCACCATCACCTGGCTGCAGCAGCACCATCACCTGGCTGCAGCAGCACCATCACCTGGCTGCAGCAGCACCTTCACCTGGCTGCAGCAGCACCTTCACCTGGCTGCAGCAGCACCTTCACCTGACTGCAGCAGCACCATCACCTGGCTGCAGCAGCACCTTCACCTGGCTGCAGCAGCACCTTCACCTGACTGCAGCAGCACCATCACCTGGCTGCAGCAGCACCTTCACCTGGCTGCAGCAGCACCTTCACCTGGCTGCAGCAACACCATCACCTGGCCACAACAGCACCTTCACCTGGCTGCAGCAGCACCATCACCTGGCTGCAGCAGCACCTTCACCTGGCCACAACAACACCTTCACCTGGCCACAACAGCACCTTCACCTGGCTGCAGCAGCACCATCACCTGGCTGCAGCAGCACCTTCACCTGGCCACAACAGCACCATCACCTGGCTGCAGCAGCACCATCACCTGGCTGCAGCAGCACCTTCACCTGGCCACAACAACACCTTCACCTGGCCACAACAACACCTTCACCTGGCCACAACAGCACCTTCACCTGGCTGCAGCAGCACCATCACCTGGCTGCAGCAGCACCTTCACCTGGCCACAACAGCACCATCACCTGGCTGCAGCAGCACCATCACCTGGCTGCAGCAGCACCTTCACCTGGCCACAACAACACCTTCACCTGGCCACAACAGCACCTTCACCTGGCTGCAGCAGCACCATCACCTGGCTGCAGCAGCACCTTCACCTGGCCACAACAGCACCTTCACCTGGCTGCAGCAGCACCTTCACCTGGCTGCAGCAACACCATCACCTGGCCACAACAGCACCTTCACCTGGCTGCAGCAGCACCTTCACCTGGCTGCAGCAGCACCTTCACCTGGCTGCAGCAGCACCTTCACCTGGCCACAACAGCACCTTCACCTGGCTGCAGCAGCACCTTCACCTGGCTGCAGCAACACCATCACCTGGCCACAACAGCACCTTCACCTGGCTGCAGCAGCACCTTCACCTGGCTGCAGCAGCACCATCACCTGGCCACAACAGCACCTGCACCTGGCTGCAGAAGCACCTTCACCTGGCTGCAGCAACACCATCACCTGGCCACAACAGCACCTTCACCTGGCTGCAGCAGCACCTTCACCTGGCTGCAGCAGCACCTTCACCTGGCTGCAGCAGCACCTTCACCTGGCTGCAGCAGCACCTTCACCTGGCTGCAGCAGCACCTTCACCTGGCTGCAGCAGCACCTTCACCTGGCTGCAGCAGCACCTTCACCTGGCCACAACAGCAACATCACCTGGCTGCAGCAGCACCTTCACCTGGCTGCAGCACCACCATCACCTGGCCACAACAGCACCATCACCTGGCTGCAGCAGCACCATCACCTGGCCACAACAGCACCTTCACCTGACTGCAGCAGCACCTTCACCTGGCTGCAGCAGCACCTTCACCTGGCTGCAGCAGCACCTTCACCTGGCTGCAGCAGCACCTTCACCTGGCTGCAGCAGCACCTTCACCTGGCTGCAGCAGCACCTTCACCTGGCTGCAGCAGCACCTTCACCTGGCTGCAGCAGCACCTTCACCTGGCTGCAGCAGCACCTTCACCTGGCTGCAGCAGCACCTTCACCTGGCTGGGTAATTCTCTGGCAGTGAGCTGGGAGCGCTGGAGGCCACTTTTACTGCTCCTTTTATTTCTTTTATTTAGCTCCAGCGTATGGCGGTGGCTGTGCGGGGAGGGAGGGGGGTCAAGGGGGACTTGTTATGGGGGTGAGGGGGTGCATTATGGGGATGAGGTGGTGTGTTATATATAGTAGGGGAAGTTATAGGTGTGAAGGGGGGGGGGTTGTTAGGGGTCATACCACCTTATCCCTTACAGACGATAATAGAATCTGCATGATAGTGACATCTGTTGAGGACGCAGCAAACCTCTGATATAAACAAAGTCTTGTAGTGAGTCAGGATGTGATGAATATGTTGGGCAGCGGGTTTACCAGCAGCAACAGCCTGGTTGACGAGGCAATCACCAGACGAACCTGACCCATGGCCGGACTCCGGGAGTAGAAAGATTCTGGGAACACATCTAAGGTAAACATATATCAAAGAGTCACTGACAGTATGATATTCAGTGAGGACAAGTTTAGGTTTCTCTGCTATGGAAAGATATGAGGAAATAAAAAAAGGAACAGATTATAAAACAAATTCGAATCACTCACTAGAGCGTAAGACGTAGCCGGACAAATGACCGACGGACACTGGCCGACAGACATTTGACCGAAGGACAATTGACCGAACGAACATTGCGCCGACAGCCTTTTGGACGAACGGACAATAGATCGAACTGATAATTAGGTTAGGTGAATGCCAGTTGGGCTATATGTCCATCCGGTGAAATGTCTGTCGGCGAACTGGCCGTCGGCCAAATGTCCCGGAGCCGCGTAAGACTAATGTGAAAGACGTACCTGAAAAAATATCTGAAGGATTCTTTCGGGGGGGAGGGGGGTCAGCGCCCCCGCAGCTCCCTCCCAGAGCAGGCCACCTGGTGGGTGAAGGCCGAGTCTCGCTCTCGGGGGAAGTGATTTGTGTGTAGATTTTGGACCAGTACCTCCAGGATTTTCCAGGTGTAAATTATGATGCATCTTTCTTGCCTTCGTTCAGAGGAGTTCAGGTCAAGGAACTTCGAGTGCCAGATCAATCAGGCTGTGATGGATATGTGGAACACTGGGCCTGCCTTACCTTACCTTACCTTTGATGAGTTCCGAGAGTTATCTACTCCCAGTGCCCGGCCTCATCTAGTGTTAGGATTTACTCGGATTTTCAACCCGGAAGGTTAGTCGCCCAGGATAACTTAATAAAGTCAGTACGACATCGAAGACTGTCTATCTCTTTTTTTCCATTGTGGTGCCTTAATCTTGTCCCCCCCCCCAAGATGCGACCCACACCAGTCAACTAACACCCAGGTATCTACTTACTGCTAGGTAAACGGGGACAGCAGGTAGGAGGAAACATTTCCAGTGTTTCCACCTGTGCCGGGGATTGTACCACGGACATTTAGTGTGAGGTGAATGCATTGCCAGGGGAGCCACGGGACGCCGGCAGTTGGTCGATCAGGCAAGCACTAGATAACCTGGCCCAGGGCCAGGATGCGAGAGTTGGAAAACTCTCGAAACTCTTCAAAGGTATATCAAAGATAATTGTTTGATTGAACTTATACGTGCAGTGAAGATCTGTAAATTCACCTGAGTGAAAAGGGCAGACTATAATAATGGTATACAATACCCACAAGTTGATAAGGGAAGTGTGTAACAGTTAGGTATCTTTATTCCGAAACGTTTCGCCTACATAGTAGGCTTCTTCAATCGAGTACAGAGGAGGCAGCAGAAGCAGTACAGTTGTAAAGACATGTAATCAATCCATCACTCTTGAAGACGTAGTTTTGAGGTGGTCAATTTTGAGGGACTGACCACCTCAAAACTACGTCTCCAAGAGTGAGGAACTGATTAAATCGTCTTTACATCTCTACTGCTTCTGCTGGCTCCACTGTACTCAACTGAAGAAGCCTACTATTTAGGCGAAACGTTTCGGAATAAAGATACCTAGCTGTTGCACACGTGTCTTATTAAGTCTAGACAGAATAAGTGACTTAAAGAGGATCATCAGTGGCTTGGCATCCCCTGTTCGAAAGTTTTCCTTATCAGTCCTGTCAGTTATATGGCGGGTTTGTAGATGAATGGTTCAGAGAACCGACATGTTGATAAATTAGACACATGTGCAACTCTTGGGTATTTTTATTGAGGAAACGTTTCGCCACACAGTTGCTTCATCAGTCCATACAAAGGAGAATCTTGAAGAACAGGAGGAGAATGAGGTAATCAGTCCCTCAACCTTGAGTCGATGTGGTCAGTCCATCAATCTTGAATAGAATACGGCATACGTGCTGAGAAGGAGCTTATAAACCGTTGGCAGGAGAGGTGCAGCAGTCATAGGTCGTGTAACATTTGTTCAATGTGGAAGTAGGTCGTGCCCAAGAATTAGGCAAGCGAAGAATTCCCAAGTATTAAGATCCCAAGAAGTTGCAGTGTCTGACAGATTTGTAGATGAATGGTTCAGAAACGTTTCCTCAATAAAGATACCCAAGAGTTGTACATGTGTCTAATTTATCAACATGTCGGTTCTCTGAACCATTCATCTACAAACCTGTCAGACTGTTAGGTAAGACACATATGCAACAGTTAGGTATCTTTATTATGAAACGTTTCGCCTACACAGTAGGCTTCTTCAGTCAAGTACAGAAAAGTTGATAGAAGCAGAAGATACTTGAAGACGATGTAATCAGTCCATCACCCTTAAAGTTTTGAGGTGGTCAGTCCCTCAGTCTGGAGAAGAGCATTGTTCCATAGTATGAAACAATATGGAGATGAAGTGACAGAATGGAGCTTTTTATAGCGCCAAGAGGTGAGACGTAGGCCACTGGGAGAGGTAAGAACTCAGATGTTGAAAGGTCAGGTCCCTCTCAAATCCAGCCGCTCTCACTAGTGGAAGTTGTCGAAGTTGATTGCAGGTCTGTACCAAGATACCCTTGTGTTGCAGTGTCTTGGGATCTTAATACTTGGGAATTCTTCGCTTGCCTAATTCTTGGGCACGACCTACTTCAACATTGAACAAATGTTACACGACCTATGACTGCTTCACCTCTCCTGCCAACGGTTTATAAGCTCCTTCTCAGCACGTATGCCGTATTCTATTCAAGATTGATGGACTGACCACATCGACTCAAGGTTGAGGGACTGATTACCTCATTCTCCTCCTGTTCTTCAAGATTCTCCTTTGTATGGACTGATGAAGCCACTGTGTGGCGAAACGTTTCCTCAATAAAAATACCCAAGAGTTGCACATGTGTCTAATTTATCAATATGGCGGGTTGTAATAATGACACTGTTGTGATCCTTGAAAGTGACATCCTCTGAAATTATCACTGCTAAATACTTCACGTTAGTTTGTTGCTCTGTTAAGTGGTTAAGAGTGATTAGGGCAGAAGATTTCATCTTCAGGGATCACAACAGTGTCACAACCGCAAGGAAAATGATAGGCTGGATCTAGATTACAGGGAACCACTGAAGTCCCTCGATCAGTACTCATTTGAACGTAAGCGAGAGTGAACATCAAAATGGTATACAATACCGACAGGTTGTTAGGTAAGACACATATGCAACAGTTAGACAACTTTATTCCGAAACGTTTCGCCTACACAGTAGGCTTCTTCAGTCGAATACAGAAAGTAGGCAGGAACAGTAGAGATGTGAAGACGATGTAATCAGTCCATCACCCTTAAAGTCGTAGAATTTGAGGTTGTCAGTCCCTCGGCCTGGAGAAGTTCAGTTCCATAGTCAGGAACTATCTGAAGATCAAGCGACAGTGCGGAGACTTAAATACTGTCGGAAGGATAGGTGCAGGGTAGTAGTAGTAGTAGTAGTAGTAGTAGTAGTAGTAGTGAGAGGCAACTGAGAGGTCATGTCCCTCTCAGATCCAACCCTTCTCACTTGAAAAGTTTGTCCAAGGTGTTTTCTGTACCAAGATGCCACGTGTTGCAGTGTCTGACAAGATGAACATCAAAATGGTATACAATACCGACAGGTTGTTAGGTAAGACACATATGCAACAGTTAGACAACTTTATTCCGAAACGTTTCGCCTACACAGTAGGCTTCTTCAGTCGAATACAGAAAGTAGGCAGGAACAGTAGAGATGTGAAGACGATGTAATCAGTCCATCACCCTTAAAGTCGTAGAATTTGAGGTTGTCAGTCCCTCGGCCTGGAGAAGTTCAGTTCCATAGTCAGGAACTATCTGAAGATCAAGCGACAGTGCGGAGACTTAAATACTGTCGGAAGGATAGGTGCAGGGTAGTAGTAGTAGTAGTAGTAGTAGTAGTAGTGAGAGGCAACTGAGAGGTCATGTCCCTCTCAGATCCAACCCTTCTCACTTGAAAAGTTTGTCCAAGGTGTTTTCTGTACCAAGATGCCACGTGTTGCAGTGTCTGACAAGATGAACATCAAAATGGTATACAATACCGACAGGTTGTTAGGTAAGACACATATGCAACAGTTAGACAACTTTATTCCGAAACGTTTCGCCTACACAGTAGGCTTCTTCAGTCGAATACAGAAAGTAGGCAGGAACAGTAGAGATGTGAAGACGATGTAATCAGTCCATCACCCTTAAAGTCGTAGAATTTGAGGTTGTCAGTCCCTCGGCCTGGAGAAGTTCAGTTCCATAGTCAGGAACTATCTGAAGATCAAGCGACAGTGCGGAGACTTAAATACTGTCGGAAGGATAGGTGCAGGGTAGTAGTAGTAGTAGTAGTAGTAGTAGTAGTAGTAGTGAGAGGCAACTGAGAGGTCATGTCCCTCTCAGATCCAACCCTTCTCACTTGAAAAGTTTGTCCAAGGTGTTTTCTGTACCAAGATGCCACGTGTTGCAGTGTCTGACAAGATGAACATCAAAATGGTATACAATACCGACAGGTTGTTAGGTAAGACACATATGCAACAGTTAGACAACTTTATTCCGAAACGTTTCGCCTACACAGTAGGCTTCTTCAGTCGAATACAGAAAGTAGGCAGGAATAGTAGAGATGTGAAGACGATGTAATCAGTCCATCACCCTTAAAGTCGTAGAATTTGAGGTTGTCAGTCCCTCGGCCTGGAGAAGTTCAGTTCCATAGTCAGGAACTATCTGAAGATCAAGCGACAGTGCGGAGACTTAAATACTGTCGGAAGGATAGGTGCAGGGTAGTAGTAGTAGTAGTAGTAGTAGTAGTGAGAGGCAACTGAGAGGTCATGTCCCTCTCAGATCCAACCCTTCTCACTTGAAAAGTTTGTCCAAGGTGTTTTCTGTACCAAGATGCCACGTGTTGCAGTGTCTGACAAGATGAACATCAAAATGGTATACAATACCGACAGGTTGTTAGGTAAGACACATATGCAACAGTTAGACAACTTTATTCCGAAACGTTTCGCCTACACAGTAGGCTTCTTCAGTCGAATACAGAAAGTAGGCAGGAACAGTAGAGATGTGAAGACGATGTAATCAGTCCATCACCCTTAAAGTCGTAGAATTTGAGGTTGTCAGTCCCTCGGCCTGGAGAAGTTCAGTTCCATAGTCAGGAACTATCTGAAGATCAAGCGACAGTGCGGAGACTTAAATACTGTCGGAAGGATAGGTGCAGGGTAGTAGTAGTAGTAGTAGTAGTAGTAGTAGTAGTAGTGAGAGGCAACTGAGAGGTCATGTCCCTCTCAGATCCAACCCTTCTCACTTGAAAAGTTTGTCCAAGGTGTTTTCTGTACCAAGATGCCACGTGTTGCAGTGTCTGACAAGATGAACATCAAAATGGTATACAATACCGACAGGTTGTTAGGTAAGACACATATGCAACAGTTAGACAACTTTATTCCGAAACGTTTCGCCTACACAGTAGGCTTCTTCAGTCGAATACAGAAAGTAGGCAGGAACAGTAGAGATGTGAAGACGATGTAATCAGTCCATCACCCTTAAAGTCGTAGAATTTGAGGTTGTCAGTCCCTCGGCCTGGAGAAGTTCAGTTCCATAGTCAGGAACTATCTGAAGATCAAGCGACAGTGCGGAGACTTAAATACTGTCGGAAGGATAGGTGCAGGGTAGTAGTAGTAGTAGTAGTAGTAGTAGTAGTAGTAGTGAGAGGCAACTGAGAGGTCATGTCCCTCTCAGATCCAACCCTTCTCACTTGAAAAGTTTGTCCAAGGTGTTTTCTGTACCAAGATGCCACGTGTTGCAGTGTCTGACAAGATGAACATCAAAATGGTATACAATACCGACAGGTTGTTAGGTAAGACACATATGCAACAGTTAGACAACTTTATTCCGAAACGTTTCGCCTACACAGTAGGCTTCTTCAGTCGAATACAGAAAGTAGGCAGGAACAGTAGAGATGTGAAGACGATGTAATCAGTCCATCACCCTTAAAGTCGTAGAATTTGAGGTTGTCAGTCCCTCGGCCTGGAGAAGTTCAGTTCCATAGTCAGGAACTATCTGAAGATCAAGCGACAGTGCGGAGACTTAAATACTGTCGGAAGGATAGGTGCAGGGTAGTAGTAGTAGTAGTAGTAGTAGTAGTAGTAGTAGTGAGAGGCAACTGAGAGGTCATGTCCCTCTCAGATCCAACCCTTCTCACTTGAAAAGTTTGTCCAAGGTGTTTTCTGTACCAAGATGCCACGTGTTGCAGTGTCTGACAAGATGAACATCAAAATGGTATACAATACCGACAGGTTGTTAGGTAAGACACATATGCAACAGTTAGACAACTTTATTCCGAAACGTTTCGCCTACACAGTAGGCTTCTTCAGTCGAATACAGAAAGTAGGCAGGAACAGTAGAGATGTGAAGACGATGTAATCAGTCCATCACCCTTAAAGTCGTAGAATTTGAGGTTGTCAGTCCCTCGGCCTGGAGAAGTTCAGTTCCATAGTCAGGAACTATCTGAAGATCAAGCGACAGTGCGGAGACTTAAATACTGTCGGAAGGATAGGTGCAGGGTAGTAGTAGTAGTAGTAGTAGTAGTAGTAGTAGTAGTGAGAGGCAACTGAGAGGTCATGTCCCTCTCAGATCCAACCCTTCTCACTTGAAAAGTTTGTCCAAGGTGTTTTCTGTACCAAGATGCCACGTGTTGCAGTGTCTGACAAGATGAACATCAAAATGGTATACAATACCGACAGGTTGTTAGGTAAGACACATATGCAACAGTTAGACAACTTTATTCCGAAACGTTTCGCCTACACAGTAGGCTTCTTCAGTCGAATACAGAAAGTAGGCAGGAACAGTAGAGATGTGAAGACGATGTAATCAGTCCATCACCCTTAAAGTCGTAGAATTTGAGGTTGTCAGTCCCTCGGCCTGGAGAAGTTCAGTTCCATAGTCAGGAACTATCTGAAGATCAAGCGACAGTGCGGAGACTTAAATACTGTCGGAAGGATAGGTGCAGGGTAGTAGTAGTAGTAGTAGTAGTAGTAGTAGTGAGAGGCAACTGAGAGGTCATGTCCCTCTCAGATCCAACCCTTCTCACTTGAAAAGTTTGTCCAAGGTGTTTTCTGTACCAAGATGCCACGTGTTGCAGTGTCTGACAAGATGAACATCAAAATGGTATACAATACCGACAGGTTGTTAGGTAAGACACATATGCAACAGTTAGACAACTTTATTCCGAAACGTTTCGCCTACACAGTAGGCTTCTTCAGTCGAATACAGAAAGTAGGCAGGAACAGTAGAGATGTGAAGACGATGTAATCAGTCCATCACCCTTAAAGTCGTAGAATTTGAGGTTGTCAGTCCCTCGGCCTGGAGAAGTTCAGTTCCATAGTCAGGAACTATCTGAAGATCAAGCGACAGTGCGGAGACTTAAATACTGTCGGAAGGATAGGTGCAGGGTAGTAGTAGTAGTAGTAGTAGTAGTAGTAGTAGTAGTGAGAGGCAACTGAGAGGTCATGTCCCTCTCAGATCCAACCCTTCTCACTTGAAAAGTTTGTCCAAGGTGTTTTCTGTACCAAGATGCCACGTGTTGCAGTGTCTGACAAGATGAACATCAAAATGGTATACAATACCGACAGGTTGTTAGGTAAGACACATATGCAACAGTTAGACAACTTTATTCCGAAACGTTTCGCCTACACAGTAGGCTTCTTCAGTCGAATACAGAAAGTAGGCAGGAACAGTAGAGATGTGAAGACGATGTAATCAGTCCATCACCCTTAAAGTCGTAGAATTTGAGGTTGTCAGTCCCTCGGCCTGGAGAAGTTCAGTTCCATAGTCAGGAACTATCTGAAGATCAAGCGACAGTGCGGAGACTTAAATACTGTCGGAAGGATAGGTGCAGGGTAGTAGTAGTAGTAGTAGTAGTAGTAGTAGTAGTAGTGAGAGGCAACTGAGAGGTCATGTCCCTCTCAGATCCAACCCTTCTCACTTGAAAAGTTTGTCCAAGGTGTTTTCTGTACCAAGATGCCACGTGTTGCAGTGTCTGACAAGATGAACATCAAAATGGTATACAATACCGACAGGTTGTTAGGTAAGACACATATGCAACAGTTAGACAACTTTATTCCGAAACGTTTCGCCTACACAGTAGGCTTCTTCAGTCGAATACAGAAAGTAGGCAGGAACAGTAGAGATGTGAAGACGATGTAATCAGTCCATCACCCTTAAAGTCGTAGAATTTGAGGTTGTCAGTCCCTCGGCCTGGAGAAGTTCAGTTCCATAGTCAGGAACTATCTGAAGATCAAGCGACAGTGCGGAGACTTAAATACTGTCGGAAGGATAGGTGCAGGGTAGTAGTAGTAGTAGTAGTAGTAGTAGTAGTAGTAGTGAGAGGCAACTGAGAGGTCATGTCCCTCTCAGATCCAACCCTTCTCACTTGAAAAGTTTGTCCAAGGTGTTTTCTGTACCAAGATGCCACGTGTTGCAGTGTCTGACAAGATGAACATCAAAATGGTATACAATACCGACAGGTTGTTAGGTAAGACACATATGCAACAGTTATTTAAGTCTCACGCTGTCCTTGATCTTCGGTGGTTCACGACTATGGAACTGGTCTGCTCCGAGCCGAGAACAGTAACTCAATTACGGCTGAGATGAACTGATACATCGTCTTCATCTCTGTTCCTGCCTGCTGTATTCGACTGAAAGCACTACTGTGTAGGCAAAACGTTTCGGGCAAAGACCGTCTGCTGTTGCATATGTCTTACTAACAACGTGACAATATGCCGGCCACGATGTTCGTCTTCATCGAACACTGCAACGTGTTATCTGTGCAAACACCTTGAACAAACTTTTCCGAAATGGCGGAAGGAGTTGGATCTGAGGAGGGACATGTTCCTCGGTTGCCTTCTCACTGCCTGCTGCTACTGCCTGCTCTTTTTTGCCCTGCCCACATCGCTCGACGTGTTAAGTCTCCGCACTGTTAACGATCTCGGATGATTCTGACTATGGAACTGAACATATCGAGCCGAGACTGTTTTAACCTCAAATTCACTACGACTTTAAAGAGTGATGGACTGTTACATCGTCTTCACATCTCTACTATTCCTGCCCTGCTCTGTATTCGACTGAAAAGCCTATGTGAGCGAAACATTTCGAGTAAAGACTGTCTGCTGTTGCATATGTGTCTTACCTAACAACCTGTCATTATTAATATGCCGACACGATGTTCATCTTGAACACTGCAACACATCGTATCTGTGCAAGCGCAGCGGACTGGCTTTCAGTGGAAGGATGGATCTGGGAGGACATGATCTCGTTAGCACTGCTGCTGCTGCTGCTGCTGCTGCCTGCTGCACTGCCCTGCCTATCGCTCCGACGGCTGAAGTCTCCACGCTGTCGCTGATGTCGAATGGATTCTGACTATGGAACTGAACTTTCTCAGGCGAAGACCTCAGGTCTGCGACTGGATGATGGACTGTTACATCGTCCTCTACTGTTCCTGCTTGCTTTCTGTGTTCGACTGGAAAGCACTGTGTGAGCGAGCATTCGGGCAAAGGTTGTAACTGGCGCGTATTGTCTGCCTGGCGACCTGTCGATATGCCATTTGATGTTCATCTTGTCGGTTGCTGCAACACGTGGCCTTGTTGCAGAAAGCTGCAACGGACAAACTTTCGAAGGAGTTGAGCACACTAAATTTTCTGCTGCTACTGCTACTACTGCTACTACCCTGCCTGTCCGACGTATTTGTGCACTGTCTGTTCTTCGGGCGGATTTTGACTGCGAACTGAACTCTCCGGGCGAGACTTGTTTTAACGCAAATTCTACGACACAGGAAGTGATGGACTGACCTGCCACCTACTTTCTTTGAAGAAGCCTGCAATGTGAGCGAAGCGTTTCAGAATGAGTTTGTTGCGCTATGTGCTAACGACTGTCGTATTGGCTATGCCGACACGATGTTCATCTTGTCGAACGCTGCAGCTTTGCATGTTATCTTGTGCAGAAAACACCTTTGAACAAACTTTCGAGATGAAGGGTTGGACGAGAGGAACATGACCTCTCGGTGCCTCTCCTGCTGCTACTGCTACTGCTGCCTGCACTGTCGCTCGACGGTATTCAAGTCTCCCTTGCTGTCTTGAAATCCTAAGATTCCTGACGAACAATTCTCCAGGCCGAAAACAACCTCAAATTCTGTTTCAGTGGACTGTTACATCGTCTTCACATCTCTACTATTCCTGCCTGCTGTATTCGCTGAAACACTGCGTGTGAGCCAGCGGAATAAAGTGACGCTGTTGCGTATGTGTCTTGCCTAACAACCTGTCGGTATTAATATACCGTACGATGTTCATCTTGTCGGCACTGCAGCTTGCGGCGCGTGGCGCGCACCTTGAACAAACTTTTTCAGTGAGGAAGGACGGATCTGAGAGGACGCCATTTCGGTGCCTGCTACCGCCTGCTACTACTGCTACTGCCCTGCCACCTGCTCTTCCGACAGTATTTAAGTCTCGCACTGTCAAGCGATCTTCGAATGATTCCTGACGCCAGGCGAACTCTCGAGCCGAGAGTTTGACAACCTCCAAATTCTACGACTTTGGTGATGAACTGGGTATCGTCTTCCTCTACTTGTTCCTGCCTGCTGTATTCGACTGAAGAAAACACACTGTGTCGACGAGCATTTCTGAGTAAGTGTCTGGCTGTTACATAGCGTGATGCTTACTAACAACCTGTCGTGTGTACCGGCACGGATGTTCGCTGTGTCGACACTGCGACACGTGGCATGGCCTGGCTGCCCATTCTGGCTTTCGAAGTGCGAGGGTTGGATGGAGGGATCATGATCTCTCGGTGCCTCTCACTGCTACTACTGCTGCTGCTACTGCACTACCCACTGCTATCTTGCTTATTGACCCGTCTCCACTGTCGCGATCTCGAAATGATTCCTGACATAATTCCGAACTTCCGAGCCGAGACTGACAACCTCAAATTCTACGACAAGGGTGATGAACTGTTATCGTCGGCTACATCTTCTGCTGTTCCTACCTTTCTGTATTCGACTGAAGAAAATGTGAGCGAGCATTCGGGCAAAGACGATACGCTTTCTTGCGCTGTGTCTTGCCTAACAACCTGTCGACATTACCGACCACGATGTTCGTCTTGTCGAACTGCTGCGGCGCGTGGCGCATCTTGTGCAAAGCGCAGCGAACAAGCGGATCTGGAGGACGCCGACTCTGGTGCCGCTACTGCTGCTGCTGCTACTGCTGCTACTACTACTACCCTGCGCTATCGCTCCGACAGTATTCGCACTGTCTTGATCTTTCAGATAGTTCTGACTATGGAACAATTTCTTCAGGCGAAGAGGACTTATTTAACCTCAAATTCTACGACTTCAAGTGATGAACTGGAGCCATCGTCTTCTATCTACTGTTCCTGCTTACTGTATTCGACAACCTGTGTGACGTTCGGGTGAATGATAACTTTATTTGCGTAATGTCTTGTCGGTATTGGCTATACTGCGACACGATGTTTAAATGTATCATTTGCGCGTAATCTGGCCGCAAGAAAAACGCAGCGGACAAACGTGAGGAAGGGTTGGATCTGGAGGGACGCTGATGCTCGGTTGCGCTACTACTGCTGCTGCTGCTACTGCTGCTACTACTACCACTGCCCCTGTCGGCTGGGCGGTATTTGAGTCTCCCGCTGTCGCGATCTTCGAATGGTTCTGACTGGAACTGAACACTCGAGCCGGCAACAAATTCTACGACAGGTGATGGACTGATTACATCGTCTTCACATCTCTACGACTACCTTACTACTTTCTGTATTCATTTGAAGAGCCTGCTGAAAACGAAAACATTCGAGCAAAGTTATCTTAACTGTTGCATATGTGTCTTACCTAACAACTGTCGTGTGTATGCGATACGATGTTCTCTTGTCGAACGCTGCAACAACTATCTTGTGCAACACCTTGAACAAGCTTTCGAAGTGAATTTGGACTCTGAAGGACATGACCTCTCGGTGCCTCTCACTGCTACTGCTACTACTACTACTACTACTACTACCCTGCACCTATCCTTCCGACGTATTCGTCTTCGCACTGTCGCGATCTTCAATTCTGACGCTGAACGAACTGCGAGCCGAGACTGACAACTCAAATTCTACGACAAGTGATGAACTGATTACATCGTCTTCACATCTCTGCATTCTGCTACTCTGTATGTTCGACTGAAGAAAGCTTTGTGTGAAGCGAACATTCGGAAACTCATTATTGCATATGTGTCTTACTAACAACCTGTTATTAACATACCGACACGATATTCATGTATCGTTGCTGCAACGTGTCTTTAACACAAGCACACAACAGACAAGCTTTCGAAATGAGAAAAGTTGAATTTGAAGGACATGTTGATCTCACTACTACTACTACTACTACTACTACTACCTGCGCCTGTCGGCACCGACAATGTTGGTCTCACTGTCTTGATCTGGGTCTTCTGACTATGAACAACGACAGAGAACTGACAACCTCAAATTCTGCGACTGGGAGTGATGGACTGATTACATCGTATTACATCGTCTTCACATCTCTACTGTTCCTGCCTACTTTCTGTATTCGACTGAAGAAGCCTACTGTGTAGGCGAAACGTTTCGGAATAAAGTTGTCTAACTGTTGCATATGTGTCTTACCTAACAACCTGTCGGTATTGTATACCATTTTGATGTTCATCTTGTCAGACACTGCAACACATGGCATCTTGGTACAGAAAACACCTTGGACAAGCTTTTCAAGTGAGAAGTGTTGGATCTGAGAGGGACATGACCTCTCAGTGGCTACATTTCTCACTACTACTACTACTACTACTACTCTGCACCTCTCCTTCCGAGAGTATTTAAGTCTCCGCACTGTCGCTTGATCTTCAGATAGTTCCTGACTATGGAACTGAACTTCTCCAGGCCGAGGGACTGACAACCTCAAATTCTACGACTACAAGGGTGATGGACTGATTACATCGTCTTCACATCTCTACTGTTCCTGCCTACTTTCTGTATTCGACTGAAGAAGCCTACTGTGTAGGCGAAACGTTTCGGAATAAAGTTGTCTAACTGTTGCATATGTGTCTTACCTAACAACCTGTCGGTATTGTATACCATTTTGATGTTCATCTTGTCAGACACTGCAACACATGGCATCTTGGTACAGAAAACACCTTGGACAAGCTTTTCAAGTGAGAAGTGTTGGATCTGAGAGGGACATGACCTCTCAGTGGCTACATTTCTCACTACTACTACTACTACTACTACTACTACTACTCTGCACCTCTCCTTCCGAGAGTATTTAAGTCTCCGCACTGTCGCTTGATCTTCAGATAGTTCCTGACTATGGAACTGAACTTCTCCAGGCCGAGGGACTGACAACCTCAAATTCTACGACTACAAGGGTGATGGACTGATTACATCGTCTTCACATCTCTACTGTTCCTGCCTACTTTCTGTATTCGACTGAAGAAGCCTTCTGTGTATTCGAAAAGTTTCGGAATAAAGTTGTCTAACTGTTGCATATGTGTCTTACCTAACAACCTGTCGGTATTGTATACCATTTTGATGTTCATCTTGTCAGACACTGCAACACATGGCATCTTGGTACAGAAAACACCTTGGACAAGCTTTTCAAGTGAGAAGTGTTGGATCTGAGAGGGACATGACCTCTCAGTGGCTACGTTTCTCACTACTACTACTACTACTACTACTACTACTACTACTCTGCACCTCTCCTTCCGAGAGTATTTAAGTCTCCGCACTGTCGCTTGATCTTCAGATAGTTCCTGACTATGGAACTGAACTTCTCTAGGCCGAGGGACTGACAACCTCAAATTCTACGACTACAAGGGTGATGGACTGATTACATCGTCTTCACATCTCTACTGTTCCTGCCTACTTTCTGTATTCGACTGAAGAAGCCTACTGTGTAGGCGAAACGTTTCGGAATAAAGTTGTCTAACTGTTGCATATGTGTCTTACCTAACAACCTGTCGGTATTGTATACCATTTTGATGTTCATCTTGTCAGACACTGCAACACATGGCATCTTGGTACAGAAAACACCTTGGACAAGCTTTTCAAGTGAGAAGTGTTGGATCTGAGAGGGACATGACCTCTCAGTGGCTACATTTCTCACTACTACTACTACTACTACTACTACTACTACTACTCTGCACCTCTCCTTCCGAGAGTATTTAAGTCTCCGCACTGTCGCTTGATCTTCAGATAGTTCCTGACTATGGAACTGAACTTCTCCAGGCCGAGGGACTGACAACCTCAAATTCTACGACTACAAGGGTGATGGACTGATTACATCGTCTTCACATCTCTACTGTTCCTGCCTACTTTCTGTATTCGACTGAAGAAGCCTTCTGTGTACTCGAAACGTTTCGGAATAAAGTTGTCTAATTGTTGCATATGTGTCTTACCTAACAACCTGTCGGTACTGTATACCATTTTGATGTTCATCTTGTCAGACACTGCAACACATGGCATCTTGGTACAGAAAACACCTTGGACAAGCTTTTCAAGTGAGAAGTGTTGGATCTGAGAGGGACATGACCTCTCAGTGGCTACGTTTCTCACTACTACTACTACTACTACTACTACTACTACTACTACTACTCTGCACCTCTCCTTCCGAGAGTATTTAAGTCTCCGCACTGTCGCTTGATCTTCAGATAGTTCCTGACTATGGAACTGAACTTCTCTAGGCCGAGGGACTGACAACCTCAAATTCTACGACTACAAGGGTGATGGACTGATTACATCGTCTTCACATCTCTACTGTTCCTGCCTACTTTCTGTATTCGACTGAAGAAGCCTACTGTGTAGGCGAAACGTTTCGGAATAAAGTTGTCTAACTGTTGCATATGTGTCTTACCTAACAACCTGTCGGTATTGTTTACCATTTTGATGTTCATCTTGTCAGACACTGCAACACATGGCATCTTGGTACAGAAAACACCTTGGACAAGCTTTTCAAGTGAGAAGTGTTGGATCTGAGAGGGACATGACCTCTCAGTGGCTACATTTCTCACTACTACTACTACTACTACTACTACTACTACTACTCTGCACCTCTCCTTCCGAGAGTATTTAAGTCTCCGCACTGTCGCTTGATCTTCAGATAGTTCCTGACTATGGAACTGAACTTCTCCAGGCCGAGGGACTGACAACCTCAAATTCTACGACTACAAGGGTGATGGACTGATTACATCGTCTTCACATCTCTACTGTTCCTGCCTACTTTCTGTATTCGACTGAAGAAGCCTACTGTGTAGGCGAAACGTTTCCGAATAAAGTTGTCTAACTGTTGCATATGTGTCTTACCTAACAACCTGTCGGTATTGTATACCATTTTGATGTTCATCTTGTCAGACACTGCAACACATGGCATCTTGGTACAGAAAACACCTTGGACAAGCTTTTCAAGTGAGAAGTGTTGGATCTGAGAGGGACATGACCTCTCAGTGGCTACATTTCTCACTACTACTACTACTACTACTACTACTACTACTACTCTGCACCTCTCCTTCCGAGAGTATTTAAGTCTCCGCACTGTCGCTTGATCTTCAGATAGTTCCTGACTATGGAACTGAACTTCTCCAGGCCGAGGGACTGACAACCTCAAATTCTACGACTACAAGGGTGATGGACTGATTACATCGTCTTCACATCTCTACTGTTCCTGCCTACTTTCTGTATTCGACTGAAGAAGACTACTGTGTAGGCGAAACGTTTCGGAATAAAGTTGTCTAACTGTTGCATATGTGTCTTACATGTAATCAGTCCATCACCCTTAAAGTCGTAGAATTTGAGGTTGTCAGTCCCTCGGCCTGGAGAAGTTCAGTTCCATAGTCAGGAACTATCTGAAGATCAAGCGACAGTGCGGAGACTTACCTAACAACCTGTCGGTATTGTATACCATTTTGATGTTCATCTTGTCAGACACTGCAACACGTGGCATCTTGGTACAGAAAACACCTTGGACAAGCTTTTCAAGTGAGAAGTGTTGGATCTGAGAGGGACATGACCTCTCAGTGGCCTCTCACTACTACTACTACTACTACTACTACTACTACTACTACCCTGCACCTCTCCTTCCGACAGTATTTAAGTCTCCGCACTGTCGCTTGATCTTCAGATAGTTCCTGACTATGGAACTGAACTTCTCCAGGCCGAGGGACTGACAACCTCAAATTCTACGACTTTAAGGGTGATGGACTGATTACATCGTCTTCACATCTCTACTGTTCCTGCCTACTTTCTGTATTCAACTGAAGAAGCCTACTGTGTAGGCGAAACGTTTCGGAATAAAGTTGTCTAACTGTTGCATATGTGTCTTACCTAACAACCTGTCGGTATTGTATACCATTTTGATGTTCAACCTGGAATTTGTATTGATAAAGCCACTGGATGGCGAAACGTCTACAATAAAGATACCCAGATGTTGCACATGTGTCTTAATTTCATCATACAATACTGACAAGATGAAGAATTAGATTGAACATTAAAATGGTATAAAATACCGACAGATTGTTAGGTAAGACACATATGCAACAGTTAGGTATCTTTATTTCGAAACGTTTCGCCTACACAGTAGGCTTCTTCAGTCGAGTACAGAAATGTTGATAGAAGCAGAAGATACTTGAAGACGATGTAATCAGTCCATCACCCTTAAAGTTTTGAGGTGGTCAGTCCCTCAGTCTGGAGAAGAGCATTTTTTTTTTTTTTTTTTTTTTTGTTTTTTTTTTTGTTTTTTTTTTGTTTTTTTTTCCATTCTATGGAACAATGCTCTTCTCCAGACTGAGGGACTGACCACCTCAAAACTTTAAGGGTGATGGACTGATTACATCGTCTTCAAGTATCTTCTGCTTCTATCAACTTTTCTGTACTCGACTGAAGAAGCCTACTGTGTAGGCGAAATGTTTCGAAATAAAGATACCTAACTGTTGCATATGTGTCTTACCTAACAACCTGTCGGTATTTTATACCATTTTAATGTTCAAACAAGGGAGATATTAATAAAGTACTGAGGGTGTCGAACCAGGTAAGAACCAGGAATAATGGATTTAAGTTGGATAAATTTAGATTTAGGAGGGACATAGGTAAGTACTGGTTTTCTAACAGAGTTGTAGATGCGTGGAACAGTCTTCCCAGTGGGGTGATAGAGGCTAGGACCTTGTGTAGCTTTAAGAAGAGACTGGACAAATATATGAGTGGGAGGGGCTGGGTTTGATTGGTGTCATTGGGTACGGGAGTTATTTCTAGGGAAGCTTCAACATCCGGGGTCCCAGACTTTTCAACATCTTACCAGAAGATATCAGAAACACGACTGGAACAAGTGTAGAAGCCTTCAAGAGGAAACTGGACAAGTATCTTCACCAGGTGCCAGATCAACCAGGCTGTAATTGGTATGTGGGGCAGCGGACCTCCAGCAGCAACAGCCTGGGTGATTAGGCAAGCACCGGACGAGCCTGGCCCATGGCCGGGCTCCGAGAGTAGTTAAACTCTCGAAACTTCAAAGCTATATCAAAGGTACCCGGAAGGTGGCCCGGGGGTCAACGCCCCCGCGGCCCAGTCCTGTAGTGGGTTCTCTTACCTGTTGATGCATAGCTAATTGGTTTCCAAGAACTGTTTCTGGTACAGTTCTGTGATGTTCCAAGAGCCGTTCTGGTACAGCACTGTGATGTTCCAAGAACTGTTTCTGGTACAACACTGATGTTCCAATAACTCTTCCTTAACTGATCTGTAAAGTCCTCAGTCATTGCTGACGGTGGTTTATATACCACCATGATTACTAGATTCCGGTTCTTCATTTTAACATCTAGAACGAGACATCTCCAAAATTTCCGACATAATGCTACCTCCACTTAATAATAATAATAATAATAATAATAATAATAATAATAATAATAATAATAATAATAATATCTTTATTTCTACAAGTATACAGACCATAGCTGACATCAGTGACATACTACTATATAGAAAGGCGCAAATTAGGTCAGTTTTGCCCCAGGATGCGACCCACACCAGTCGACTGACACCCATTTTACTGATGGGGGAACATAAACAACCGATGTAAAGAAACACGCCTAATGTTTCTACCCTTGCCAGGAATCAAACTCGGACCCTCGCCGTGTGAAGCGAGAGCTTTAGCCACCAGACCACGGGGCACCATTGGCAGCATGTACCCCAGGCCCAGACTCTTGGAACTCCGTAGTCATCAAGAACGGCAGGAAACTTGTTACGTACCCTAAATATTTTATGAAACTGGATCCTAGACATGTGTTATCCTAGATCCTAGACAGCTGTTAAAAACAGCGGATATAACAAACTCTACAAAGCAGTAACAACGAACTAATGAACTCTAGACCAGTAGTACTTATGTCCCGTATCATAGAAAAGTATTAGAAATACAAGCAAGCCACGGTTGATACATCCGAGTCACAGTTGTGCTGGCTGTAGAGTCATTCTGCTGTAAGCTCTGTGACCGAGTGGTTACAGCGTAGGGGTTAATATATTCAAGGACCATGGTTCGAGTACCCTCTTCTAGTATTCTGTTTATTTATTGACAGTCGTGCATTACGAATATATATATGTCGTACCGAATAGGTAAAACTTGCGATTTTGGCTTAAATAGCAACGTTCTTCTTGCCAAATAAGGCAAGCGAAGATTTGTGTACGCAATAATTTCACAAAAATCATTCTAAACCTAACGAAAAAAAATATATTTCATCGTGTTTGTTTATTATTAAGTTAATTGTTAACTTATCTAAAATATATTTAGTTGGATTGGGCTAAATTAATTAAATTGGGCTTGTTATAATGAAGTTAGGTAACTCTTCTAAGGTTCTTTTGGTACAATATTATTATCTTTTACATTAACATAAATGAAAAAATGGTGTCTTTAAACGTATAAGAGAACATTTTAGAAAGGACTTAATTTTTAATGAGTTCTTGATAATTGACCAGTTTTACCACACACACACACACACACAACTGCAGGAGGCCAAGAGAGGAAAATGATGAGTGCAACAGAGCAATGGTGGACACACTTGCTGAGGTGGCAAGAAGGGCTCACTGAGTAAAGCGAAGTTACTGGTTATGGGCAACTTCAACCACAGGAAGATTGAGTGGGAAAACCTGGAGCCACAGGGGGCTCCTGAAACATAGAGAGCCAAGATGATGGATGTGGTACTTGCAAACCTCATGCACCAACATGTTAAGGACACTACCAGAGAGAGAGGGGAGGATGAACCAGCAAGACTGGACCTTGTGTTCACCCTGAGTAGCTCAGACATTGAGCACATCACATGTAAAAGGCCCCTTGGAGCTAGTGACCACATGTTTCTGAGCTTTGAATACATCGTGGAGCTAAAAATGGAGAGGTTAACAGGAGTAGAAAGGGAGAAGCCAAACTATAAAAAGGGGGAGTACACAGGATGAGGACCTTCCTGCAGGAGGTTCAGTGGGAACGGGAGTTGGTAGGAAAGTCAGCAAATGAAATGATGGACTTCGTAACAACAAAATGCAAAAAGGCAGAGGAATGTTTGTTCCCAAGGGTAACAAATAATGGGAAGAACAGAACGAGCCCTTGGTTTACCCGAAGGTGTAGGGAGGCAAAAACTAAGTGCTCTAGAGAATGCAAAAAATACAGAAGGAAAAGGACTCAGGATTAATAAAGAGATTAGTTGACAAGCCAGAAACGAGTATGCACAGATAAGGAGGGAGGCCCAGCGGCAGTATGAAAACGACATAGCATCGCAAGTCAAGTCTGACCCGAAACTGCTTTACAGCTATATCAGGAGGAAGACAGCAGTCAAGGACCAGGTAATGAGGCTGAGGAAAGAAGGTGGGGAGCTCACAAGAAATGACCAAGAAGTATGTGAGGAGCTTAACATGTGATTTCAGGAAGTATTTACAGTAGAGGCCGAAGGAACACTGGGAAGACAAAAGGTGGGGTACACCAACAAGGGATATGCCAACAAGTGTTGGATGAATTACACACAACTGAGGAGGAGGTGAAGTTCCTAAGTGACCTTTTTACCTCAGAGGCGGTGGGACTGGACATCTCTCCATGGGTCCTTAGAAAGGGAGCAGAGACACTACATGTGCCACTTACCAAAATCTTCAACACTTCCCTTGAAACTGGGCAACTACCTGAAGTATGGAAGAGGGCAAATGTAGTCCTCATCTTTAAGAAAGGAGACAGAACTGAAGCACTAAACTATAGACCTGTGTCACTGACGTGTATATTATGCAAAGTCATGGAGAAGATTATCAGGAGGAGAGTGGTGGAGCACCTGGAGTGGAACAAGATTAAAAACGACAGCCAGCACGGATTCATGGAAGGCAAATCCTGTATCACAAACCTACTAGAGTTTTATGACAAGGTAACTGAAGTAAGAAATGAAAGAGAGGGGTGGACTGATTGCATTTTCTTGGGCTGCAAGAAGGCCTCCGACACAGTTCCCCACAAGAGATTAGTACAGAAGCTAGAGGATCAGGCACATATAACAGGAAGGGACTGCAATGGATCAGAGAATACCTAACAGGGAGGCAACATCGAGTCGTGGTCCGTGATGAGGTATCACAGTGGGCGACTGTGACGAGCGGGATCCCACAGGGGTCAGTCCTGGGACCAGTACTATTCTTGGTATATGTGAACGACATGATGGAAGGGATAGACTCAGAAGTGTCCCTGTTTGCAGATGATGTGAAGTTATTGAGGATAATTAAATCAGATGCGGACCAGGCAGGTTTACAAAGAGACCTGGACAAGCTGGATGCGTGGTCCAGCAACTGGCTCCTAGAATTTAACCCCGCCAAATGCAAAGTCATGAAGATCGGAGAAGAGCAAAGACGACCGCAGACAGAGTATAGGCTAGGAGGCTAAAGACTGCAAACCTCACTCAAGGAGAAAGATCTAGGAGTGAGTATAATACCAAGTACATCGCCAGAAGCACACATTAACCAGGTAACTGCTGCGACATATGGGCGCCGGGCAAACCTGAGAATAGCGTTCCGGTACCTCAGTAAGGAATCGTCCAAGACTTTATACACTGCGTACGTGAGGCCCATACTGGAGTACGCAGCACCAGTTCGGAATCCACACCTGGTCAAACACGTCAAGAAATTAGAGAAAGTGCAAAGGTTTGCAACAAGGCTGGTTCCAGAGCTAAGGGGAATGTCCTATGAAGAAAGGTTAAGGGAAATCGGTCTGACGACACTGGAGGACAGGAGGGTCAGGGGAGACATGATAACGACATACAAAATACTGCGTGGAATAGACAAGGTGGACAGAGACAGGATGTTCCAGAGATGGGACACACAAACAAGGGGTCATAATTGGAAGCTGAAGACTCAGATGAGTCAAAGGGATGTTAGGAAGTATTTCTTCAGCCATAGAGTTGTTAGGAAGTGGAATAGTCTGGCAAGCGATGTAGTGGAGGCAGGAACCATACATAGTTTTAAGACGAGGTACGATGAACCTCATGGAGCAGGGAGAGGGAGGAGGACCCAGTAGCGGTCAGTGAAGAGGCGGGGCAAGGAGCTGAGTCTCGACCCCTGCAACCACAATTAGGTGAGTATGTAGGTAGGTTAGACTGGTACATAAAGACAAGGAGCTACGTAGGAGGATACATAAGCCAGGGTTACACACGGAAATTACCCAGGCACCAGGAGATGTTAAGGCAGTAGCAGCCACATAGAAGTTATGGTGCGTGAGCCCTGGTGGGTGACCTAGGGGTGGGTTAGCCCTGGTGGGTGACCTAGGGGTGGGTTAGCCCTGGTGGGTGACCTAGGGATGGGTTAGCCCTGGTGGGTGACCTAGGGATGGGTTAGCCCTGGTGGGTGACCTAGGGATGGGTTAGCCCTGGTGGGTGACCTAGGGGTGGGTTAGCCCAAGTGGAGACCTAGGGGTATGTTAGCCCTGGTGGGTGACCTAGGGGTGGGTTAGCCCTGGTGGGTGACCTAGGGATGGGTTAGCTCTGGTGGGTGACCTAGGGGTGGGTTAGCCCTAGTGGAGACCTAGGGGTATGTTAGCCCTGGTGGGTGACCTAGGGGTGGGTTAGCCCTGGTGGGTGACCTAGGGGTGGGTTAGCCCTGGTGGGTGACCTAGGGGTATGTTAGCCCTGGTGGGGACCTAGGGGTATGTTAGCCCTGGTGGGTGACCTAGGGGTGGGTTAGCTCATGGGTGACCTAGGGGTGGGTTAGCCCTGGTGGGTGACCTAGGAGTGGGTTAACCCTGGTGGGTGACCTAGGGGTGGGTTAGCCCTCATGGGTGACCTAGGGGTGGGTTAGCCCTCATGGGTGACCTAGGGGTGAGTTAACCCTGGTGGATGACCTAGAGGTAGGTTTGCCCTAGTGGGTGGGTATGGAAGTGTAGGAAAACGTACAAAGGAGGATGACAAAGTTGATCCTATATATCAGAAATCTTCCCTATGAGGATAGGTTGAGGGCCCTGAATCTGCACTCTCTAGAAAGGCGTAGAATTAAGATGGATATGATTGAGGTGTATAAATGGAAAGCAGGAATAAATAAAGGGGATGTAAAAAGGCGTAGAATTAAGATGGATATGATTGAGGTGTATAAATGGAAAGCAGGAATAAATAAAGGGGATGTAAATAGTGTACTAAAAATATCTAGCATAGACAGGACTCGCAGCAATGGCTTTAAGTTGGAAATATTCAGATTCAGGAAGGATATAGGAAAGCACTAGTTTGGTAATAGAGTTGTGGATGAGTGGAACAAACTCCCAAGTACAATTATAAAGGCTAAAACGTTGTGTAGTTTTAAAATAGGTTAGATAATTACTTGAGTAGGTGTAAGTTGGACCTGACTAGCTTGTGCTACTAGGTCAGATGCCGTGCTCCTTAAGTGAATGTGACCTAACCTGACTATGTTAGGGCATTGGCTTAAGCCGGTGGGAGACTTGGACGTGCCTCGCATGGGCCATTAGGCCTGTTGAGTGTTCCTTCTTATGTTCGTATGTTCTTATCCTCATCCCCCCCCCATCTACGCAGTTACGGGGCTCACTAGTACCACCCGTCACCCGCCAGAGCTGCCGTCTTACTATAACTTCTCTCCCATTCTTCCTTACTCGTCTATCACGCCTTTCAAGTGGTGGGTGATGTGTCCCTGGGTGGGTGGTGGTGGTAGCCTGGATACAGGTGTGTAACCTGGATACAGGTGTGTAGCCTTGATAAAAGTGTGTAGCTTGGATAGAGATGTGTAGCCTAGATACAGGTGTGTAGCCTTGATGCAAGTGTGTAGCCTGGATACAGGCGTGTAGCCTGGACACAGGCGTGTAGCCTGGACACAGGCGTGTAGCCTGGATACAGGCGTGTAGCCTGGATACAGGCGTGTAGCCTTGATACACGTGTGTAGCCTGGATACAGGCGTGTAGCCTGGACACAGGCGTGTAGCCTGGATACAGGCGTGTAGCCTGGATACAGGCGTGTAGCCTGGATACAGGCGTGTAGCCTGGATACAGGTGTGTAGCCTGGATACAGGCGTGTAGCCTGGATACAGGCGTGTAGCCTGGATACAGGTGTGTAACCTGGATACAAGTGTGTAACCTGAATACAGGTGTGTAGCCTGGATACAGATGTGTAGCCTGGATACAGGTGTGTAGCCTTGATAGAAGTGTGTAGCCTGGATACAGGCGTGTAGCCTGGATACAGGTGTGTAGCCTGGATACAAGTGTGTTGTCTTGATAAAAGTGTGTAGACTGGATACAGGCGTGTAGCCTGGATACAGGTGTGTAGCCTGGATACAAGTGTGTAGTCTGGATAGAGGTGTGTATCCTGGATACAAGTTTGTAGCCTGGATACATATGTATAGCCTGGATACAAGTGTGTAGCCTGGATACAGGTGTGTAGCCTGGATACAGTTGTGTAGCCTGGATACAAGTGTGTACCCTGGATACAGGTGTGTATCCTGGATACAAGTATGTATCCTGGATGCAGGTGTGTAGCTTGGATACAGGTATGTAGCCTGGATACAAGTGTGTAGCCTGGATATAGGTATGTAGCCTAGATACAGGTGCGTAGCCTGGATACAGGTGTGTAGCCTTGATACAAGTGTGTAACCTAGATACAGATGTGTAGCATGGATACCTGGAGGTTATTCCGGGGATCAACGCCCTCGCGGCCCGGTCCATTACCAGGCCTCCCGGTGGATCAGGGCCTGATCAACTAGGCTGTTACTGCTGGCCACACGCAGTCCAACGTACGAGCCACAGCCCGGCTGATCCGGCACTGACTTTAGGTATCTGTCCAGCTCTCTCTTAAAGGCAGCCAGGGGGTTATTGGCAATTCCCCGAATGCTTGATGGGAGGCTGTTGAATAGTCTTGGGCACCGGACACTTATGGTGTTTTCCCTTAGTGTACCAATGGCGCCCCTACTTTTAATTGGGGGCATTTTGCATCGCCTGCCCAGTCTTTTACTTTCGTAGGGAGTGATTTCTGTGTGCAGATTCGGGACCATTCCTTCCAAGATTTTCCAAGTGTAGATTATGATATATCTCTCTCTCCTGCGTTCCAACGAGTACAAGTCAAGTGCTTCCAAGCGTTCCCAGTAGTTAAGGTGCTTGACAGAACTTATACGTGCAGTAAAGGATCTCTGTACACTCTCTAGATCTGCGATTTCACCTGCTTTGAATGGAGATGTTAATGTACAGCAGTATTCCAGCCTAGAGAGAACAAGTGATTTGAAAAGAACATAAGAACGAAGGAACACTGCAGAAGGCCTACTGGCCCATGCGAGGCAGGTCCAAGTCTCCTACCGGCTTAAGCCAATGCACCCAACCTAGTCAGGTCAGGTCACATTGACTTAAGGGAGGAACACGGCAACCGACCTGGTAGCACAAGCTATCAGGTCTAACTCACACTCACCCACATCTACTCATGTATTTATCCAACCTATTTTTAAAGCTACACAACGTTCTGGCCTCTATAACTGTACTTGGGAGTTTGTTCCACTCATCCACAACTCTATTACCAAACCAGTACTTTCCTATATCCTTCCTGAATCTGAATTTTTCCAACTTAAAACCATTGCTGCGAGTCCTGTCTAGGCTAAATATTTTCAGCACACTATTTACATCCCCTTTATTTATTCCTGTCTTCCATTTATACACCTCAATCATATCCCCCCTAATTCTACGTCTTTCTAGAGAGTGCAGTTTCAGGGCCCTTAGTCTATCCTCATAGGGAAGGTTTCTGATACATGGGATCAACTTTGTCATCCTCCTTTGTACATTTTCCAGAGAATTTATATCCATTCTGTAATACGGTGACCAAAACTGTGCAGCATAATCTAAATGAGGCCTAACCAAGGATGTATAGAGTTGAAGAACAACCTGAGGACTCCTATTATTTATGCTTCTTGATATGAAGCCAAGGATTCTATTAGCCATGTATCATTGGCTTGGCATCTCTCTACAGGTGTGTAGCCTTGATACAAGTTCGTAGCCTGGATACAGGCTATAAACAGACATAAACAGAGATATACACCACAGGACCGTATCATCCTTTGCGGATGATACTAGGATCTGCATGAGGCTGTCATCTGCTGAGGACGCGGTTAACCTCCAAGAAGATATAAACAAAGTTTTCCAGTGGGCCACGGTAAACAATATGATGTTCAATGAGGACAAATTCCAACTACTCCGTTATGGAAAACTGGAGGAGATAATAACTAGAACAGAGTATACTACTGACTCCGGCCATACAATAGAGCGGGAAAATAATGTAAGGGACCTGGGAGTAGTAATGTCTGAGGATCTCACTTTCAAGGATCACAACAGTGCCACGATCACAAGTGCAAAGAAAATGATAGGATGGATAATGAGAACTTTCAAAACGAGAGATGCCAAGCCCATGATGATCCTTTTCAAATCACTTGTTCTCTCTAGGCTGGAATACTGCTGTACATTAACATCTCCATACAAAGCAGGTGAAATCGCAGATCTAGAGAGTGTACAGAGATCCTTTACCGCACGTATAAGTTCTGTCAAGCACCTTAACTACTGGGAACGCTTGAAAGCACTTGACTTGTACTC
Organism: Cherax quadricarinatus; assembly: GCF_038502225.1. NCBI lineage: Eukaryota > Metazoa > Arthropoda > Malacostraca > Decapoda > Parastacidae > Cherax > Cherax quadricarinatus. Next base: position 7,362,788 of record NC_091350.1, read on the forward strand.
GTTGGAACGCAGGAGGAGAGATATATCATAATCTACACTTGGGAAATCTTGGAAGTAATGGTCCCAAATCTGCACACAGAAATCACTCCCTACGAAAGTAAAAGACTGGGCAGGCGATGCAAAATGCCGCCAATAAAAAGTAGGGGCGCCATTGGTACACTAAGAGAAAACACCATAAGTGTCCGGGGCCCAAAACTGTTCAACAGCCTCCCATCAAGCATTAGGGGAATTGCCAATAAACCCCTGGCTGCCTTCAAGAGAGCTGGACAGATACCTAAAGTCAGTGCCGGATCAGCCGGGCTGTGGCTCGTACGTCGGACTGCGTGCGGCCAGCAGTAACAGCCTAGTTGATCAGGCCCTGATCCATCGGGAGGCCTGTAGCCTGGATACAGGTGTGTAGCCTTGATAGAAGTGTGTAGCCTGGATACAGGTGTGTAGCCTGTATACAGGTGTGTAACCTGGATACAAGTGTGTAGCCTGGATACAGGTGTGTAGCCTGGATACAAGTGTTTAGCCTGGATACAGGTGTGTAGCCTGGATACAGGTGTGTAGCCTGGATACAAGTGTTTAGCCTGGATACAGGTGTGTAGCCTGGATACAGGTGTGTAGCCTGGATACAAGTGTGTAGCCTGGATACAGGTGTGTAGCCTGGATACAGGTGTGTAGCCTGGATACAAGTGTTTAGCCTGGATACAGGTGTGTAGCCTGGATACAAGTGTTTAGCCTGGATACAGGTGTGTAGCCTGGATACAGGTGTGTAGCCTGGATACAGGTGTGTAGCCTGGATACAAGTGTTTAGCCTGGATACAGGGTGTGTACCTGGATACAGGTGTGTAGCATGGATACAGGCGTGTAGCCTGAATGCAATTGTGTAGCCTGGATACAGGTGTGTAGCCTGGATACAGGTGTGTAGCCTGGATACAGGTGTGTAGCCTGGATACAGGTGTGTAGCCTGGATACAAGTGTGTAGCCTGGATACAGGTGTGTAGCCTGGATACAGGTGTGTAGCCTGGATACAGGTGTGTAGCCTGGATACAAGTGTGTAGCCTGGATACAGGTGTGTAGCCTGGATACAGGTGTGTAGCCTGGATACAGCATGGTGGTGGATGCATCATGGTTGCAGTACTCCGGCAACCTTCTCCACCAGGCTGCCATATCGTTCCCTATGCTGCTCTTGTCTGGATTTTGTATTGTTGGAGTTGAGGTGTTTGTGTGTGTTGGTGTTTGTGTTGGAGTGGTTGGTGGTAGAGTTGTGAGTGTGTGTGGGGGAACGTGTGTGTGTGTGGGGGGGTGAGCGTGCGGGTGTGGGCATGTGAATGCCATCTGGTGGCTCACACTGGTACTACTGCGTCCCCTTTCCTTTATCCCCCCTCCCTCCTACCCTTCCTCTCCTCTACCCCTCCACTACCTCCGACTCCAACCCTGTTGTTGTGGTGGTCACGGCCCTATGTTCCTTCCTCCCTCCCTCCTCTCCCTTCTTCATCCCCCCTCTCTCTCTCCCCCTCCCTCCCTCCTTACCTCCCTCCCTCTCTCCCTCCTCCCCCTGTTTATCCTCACTGGTCTACCTATTATCCTTCCCTACACTTGCCCTTCACCATTGCTCCTCCTTCACCTCCCCACCCCTACCTTCTCCCCTCTACACCTCTTCCTCCTCCCCTTCCCACTCCACCACCTCTCCTCTCCCCCTCCCCATCTCCCTCAACCTAACACTCCTTGTGCCTCCTCTCCCTTCTCTCCTCTTTCATCCTTCTCTACTTTTCCCTCTCCTTCCTTTCCTTCTCCTCTTTTCTCTCCCCCTCTTCTCCGCAGCCATTATTACCCCCCTTCCCTTTAATATTTCCCTCGTTTTGTTGCTCTCTTCGTCTTCCTCTCTCCTTCCATTCCTTTTCTTCCTGTACTGCTCCTCATTTCTTCGTCTTCCTCTTTATATCTCTCTCTCGCTCTCTCTCTCTCTCGCTCTCTCTCTCTCTCTCTCTCTCTCTCTCTCTCTCTCTCTCTCGCTCTCTCTCTCTCTCTCGCTCTCTCTCTCCCTCTCTCTCTCTCTCTCTCTCTCTCTCTCGCTCGCTCTGTCTCTCTTCCTCTTTATCCTCCTCTTCCTCTTTCTCTCCATCATCTCCCTCTCTGTCCTTCTCTTCCTCTCTGTCCTTCTCTTCCTCTCTGTCCTTCTCTTCCTCTCTGTCCTTCTCTTCCTCTCTGTCCTTCTCTACCTCTGTCCTTCTCTTCCTCTCTGTCCTTCTCTTCCTCTCTGTCCTTCTCTTCCTCTCTGTCCTTCTCTTCCTCTCTGTCCTTCTCTTCCTCTCTGTCCTTCTCTTCCTCTCTGTCCTTCTCTTCCTCTCTGTCCTTCTCTTCCTCTCTGTCCTTCTCTTCCTCTCTGTCCTTCTCTTCCTCTCTGTCCTTCTCTTCCTCTCTGTCCTTCTCTTCCTCTCTGTCCTTCTCTTCCTCTCTGTCCTTCTCTTCCTCTCTGTCCTTCTCTACCTCTCTGTCCTTCTCTTCCTCTCTGTCCTTCTCTTCCTCTCTGTCCTTCTCTTCCTCTCTGTCCTTCTCTTCCTCTCTGTCCTTCTCTTCCTCTCTGTCCTTCTCTTCCTCTCTGTCCTTCTCTTCCTCTCTGTCCTTCTCTTCCTCTCTGTCCTTCTCTTCCTCTCTGTCCTTCTCTACCTCTCTGTCCTTCTCTTCCTCTCTGTCCTTCTCTTCCTCTCTGTCCTTCTCTACCTCTCTGTCCTTCTCTTCCTCTCTGTCCTTCTCTTCCTCTCTGTCCTTCTCTTCCTCTCTGTCCTTCTCTACCTCTCTGTCCTTCTCTTCCTCTCTGTCCTTCTCTTCCTCTCTGTCCTTCTCTTCCTCTCTGTCCTTCTCTTCCTCTCTGTCCTTCTCTTCCTCTCTGTCCTTCTCTTCCTCTCTGTCCTTCTCTACCTCTCTGTCCTTCTCTTCCTCTCTGTCCTTCTCTTCCTCTCTGTCCTTCTCTTCCTCTCTGTCCTTCTCTTCCTCTCTGTCCTTCTCTTCCTCTCTGTCCTTCTCTTCCTCTCTGTCCTTCTCTTCCTCTCTGTCCTTCTCTTCCTCTCTGTCCTCCTCTCCCTCTCTGTCCTTCTCTTCCTCTCTGTCCTTCTCTCCCTCTCTGTCCTTCTCTTCCTCTCTGTCCTTCTCTTCCTCTCTGTCCTTCTCTTCCTCTCTGTCCTTCTCTTCCTCTCTGTCCTTCTCTTCTGTCCTTCTCTACCTCCTCTCTGTCCTTCTCTTCCTCTCTGTCCTTCTCTTCCTCTCTGTCCTTCTCTTCCTCTCTGTCCTTCTCTTCCTCTCTGTCCTTCTCTTCCTCTCTGTCCTTCTCTTCCTCTCTGTCCTTCTCTACCTCTCTGTCCTTCTCTTCCTCTCTGTCCTTCTCTTCCTCTCTGTCCTTCTCTTCCTCTCTGTCCTTCTCTTCCTCTCTGTCCTTCTCTTCCTCTCTGTCCTTCTCTTCCTCTCTGTCCTTCTCTACCTCTCTGTCCTTCTCTTCCTCTCTGTCCTTCTCTTCCTCTCTGTCCTTCTCTTCCTCTCTGTCCTCCTCTCCCTCTCTGTCCTTCTCTTCCTCTCTGTCCTTCTCTTCCTCTCTGTCTTTCTCTTCCTCTCTGTCCTTCTCTTCCTCTCTGTCCTTCTCTTCCTCTCTGTCCTTCTCTTCCTCTCTGTCCTTCTCTTCCTCTCTGTCCTTCTCTTCCTCTCTGTCCTTCTCTTCCTCTCTGTCCTTCTCTACCTCTGTCCTTCTCTTCCTCTCTGTCTTTCTCTTCCTCTCTGTCCTTCTCTTCCTCTCTGTCCTTCTCTTCCTCTCTGTCCTTCTCTTCCTCTCTGTCCTTCTCTTCCTCTCTGTCCTTCTCTTCCTCTCTGTCCTTCTCTTCCTCTCTGTCCTTCTCTTCCTCTCTGTCCTTCTCTTCCTCTCTGTCCTTCTCTACCTCTCTGTCCTTCTCTTCCTCTCTGTCTTTCTCTTCCTCTCTGTCCTTCTCTTCCTCTCTGTCCTTCTCTTCCTCTCTGTCCTTCTCTTCCTCTCTGTCCTTCTCTTCCTCTCTGTCCTTCTCTTCCTCTCTGTCCTTCTCTTCCTCTCTGTCCTTCTCTTCCTCTCTGTCCTTCTCTTCCTCTCTGTCCTTCTCTTCCTCTCTGTCCTTCTCTTCCTCTCTGTCCTCTTCCTCTGTGTCCTTCTCTTCCTCTCTGTCCTTCTCTTCCTCTCTGTCCTTCTCTTCCTCTCTGTCCTTCTCTTCCTCTCTGTCCTTCTCTTCCTCTCTGTCCTTCTCTTCCTCTCTGTCCTTCTCTTCCTCTCTGTCCTTCTCTTCCTCTCTGTCCTTCTCTACCTCTCTGTCCTTCTCTTCCTCTCTGTCCTTCTCTTCCTCTCTGTCCTTCTCTTCCTCTCTGTCCTTCTCTTCCTCTCTGTCCTTCTCTTCCTCTTTGTCCTCCTCTCCCTCTCTGTCCTTCTCTTCCTCTCTGTCCTTCTCTTCCTCTTTGTCCTCCTCTCCCTCTCTGTCCTTCTCTTCCTCTCTGTCCTTCTCTTCCTCTTTGTCCTCCTCTCCTCTCCCTTCTCTACCTCTCTGTCCTTCTCTTCCTCTCTGTCCTTCCTCTCTGTCCTTCTCTGTCCTCTCTCCTTCTCTCCTCTGTCCTTCTCTTCCTCTCTGTCCTTCTCTTCCTCTCTGTCCTTCTCTTCCTCTCTGTCCTTCTCTTCCTCTCTGTCCTTCTCTTCCTCTCTGTCCTTCTCTTCCTCTCTGTCCTTCTCTTCCTCTCTGTCTTCTCTGTCCTTCTCTTCCTCTCTGTCCTTCTCTTCCTCTCTGTCCTTCTCTTCCTCTCTGTCCTTCTCTTCCTCTCTGTCCTTCTCTTCCTCTCTGTCCTTCTCTCTTCTCTTCCTCTCTGTCCTTCTCTACCTCTCTGTCCTTCTCTTCCTCTCTGTCCTTCTCTTCCTCTCTGTCCTTCTCTGTCCTTCTCTTCCTCTCTGTCCTTCTCTGTCCTTCTCTACCTCTCTGTCCTTCTCTTCCTCTCTGTCCTTCTCTTCCTCTCTGTCCTTCTCTACCTCTTCTGTCCTTCTCTTCCTCTCTGTCCTTCTCTCTCTCTGTCCTTCTCTTCCTCTCTGTCCTTCTCTTCCTCTCTGTCCTTCTCTTCCTCTCTGTCCTTCTCTTCCTCTCTGTCCTTTCTCTACCTTCTCTGTCCTTCTCTTCCTCTCTGTCCTTCTCTTCCTCTCTGTCCTTCTCTTCCTCTCTGTCCTTCTCTTCCTCTCTGTCCTTCTCTACCTCTCTGTCCTTCTCTTCCTCTCTGTCCTTCTCTTCCTCTCTGTCCTTCTCTCCTCTCTGTCCTTCTCTTCCTCTCTGTCCTTCTCTTCCTCTCTGTCCTTCTCTTCCTCTCTTCTCTGTCTTTCTCTTCCTCTCTGTCCTTCTCTTCCTCTCTGTCCTTCTCTTCCTCTCTGTCCTTCTCTTCCTCTCTGTCCTTCTCTACCTCTCTGTCCTTCTCTTCCTCTCTGTCCTTCTCTTCCTCTCTGTCCTTCTCTTCCTCTCTGTCCTTCTCTTCCTCTCTGTCCTTCTCTTCCTCTCTGTCTTTCTCTTCCTCTCTGTCCTTCTCTACCTCTCTGTCCTTCTCTTCCTCTCTGTCTTTCTCTTCCTCTCTGTCCTTCTCTACCTCTCTGTCCTTCTCTACCTCTCTGTCCTTCTCTTCCTCTCTGTCCTTCTCTTCCTCTCTGTCCTTTCTCTCTCTGTCCTTCTCTTCCTCTCTGTCCTTCTCTTCCTCTCTGTCCTTCTCTACCTCTCTGTCCTTCTCTTCCTCTCTGTCTTTCTCTACCTCTCTGTCCTTCTCTTCCTCTCTGTCCTTCTCTTCCTCTCTGTCCTTCTCTTCCTCTCTGTCCTTCTCTTCCTCTCTGTCCTTCTCTACCTCTCTGTCCTTCTCTTCCTCTCTGTCCTTCTCTTCCTCTCTGTCCTTCTCTTCCTCTCTGTCCTTCTCTACCTCTCTGTCCTTCTCTACCTCTCTGTCCTTCTCTTCCTCTCTGTCCTTCTCTTCCTCTCTGTCCTTCTCTTCCTCTCTGTCCTTCTCTACCTCTCTGTCCTTCTCTACCTCTCTGTCCTTCTCTACCTCTCTGTCCTTCTCTACCTCTCTGTCCTTCTCTTCCTCTCTGTCCTTCTCTTCCTCTCTGTCCTTCTCTTCCTCTCTGTCCTTCTCTACCTCTCTGTCCTTCTCTTCCTCTCTGTCCTTCTCTACCTCTCTGTCCTTCTCTTCCTCTCTGTCCTTCTCTTCCTCTCTGTCCTTCTCTTCCTCTCTGTCCTTCTCTTCCTCTCTGTCCTTCTCTTCCTCTCTGTCCTTCTCTTCCTCTCTGTCCTTCTCTTCCTCTCTGTCCTTCTCTTCCTCTCTGTCCTTCTCTACCTCTCTGTCCTTCTCTTCCTCTCTGTCCTTCTCTTCCTCTCTGTCCTTCTCTTCCTCTCTGTCCTTCTCTTCCTCTCTGTCCTTCTCTTCCTCTCTGTCCTTCTCTTCCTCTCTGTCCTTCTCTTCCTCTCTGTCCTTCTCTTCCTCTCTGTCCTTCTCTACCTCTCTGTCCTTCTCTTCCTCTCTGTCCTTCTCTTCCTCTCTGTCCTTCTCTACCTCTCTGTCCTTCTCTTCCTCTCTGTCCTTCTCTTCCTCTCTGTCCTTCTCTACCTCTCTGTCCTTCTCTTCCTCTCTGTCCTTCTCTTCCTCTCTGTCCTTCTCTACCTCTCTGTCCTTCTCTACCTCTCTGTCCTTCTCTTCCTCTCTGTCCTTCTCTTCCTCTCTGTCCTTCTCTACCTCTCTGTCCTTCTCTACCTCTCTGTCCTTCTCTTCCTCTCTGTCCTTCTCTTCCTCTCTGTCCTTCTCTACCTCTCTGTCCTTCTCTTCCTCTCTGTCTTTCTCTACCTCTCTGTCCTTCTCTCTGTCCTTCTCTTCCTCTCTGTCCTTCTCTTCCTCTCTGTCCTTCTCTCTTCCTCTCTGTCCTTCTCTACCTCTCTGTCCTTCTCTTCCTCTCTGTCCTTCTCTTCCTCTCTGTCTTCTCTCTTCTGTCCTTCTCTCCTCTCTGTCCTTCTCTTCCTCTCTGTCCTTCTCTTCCTCTCTTCTCTTCCTCTCTGTCTTTCTCTACCTCTCTGTCCTTCTCTTCCTCTCTGTCCTTCTCTACCTCTCTGTCCTTCTCTTCCTCTCTGTCCTTCTCTTCCTCTCTGTCCTTCTCTTCCTCTCTGTCCTTCTCTTCCTCTCTGTCCTTCTCTTCCTCTCTGTCCTTCTCTTCCTCTCTGTCCTTCTCTTCCTCTCTGTCCTTCTCTTCCTCTCTGTCCTTCTCTTCCTCTCTGTCCTTCTCTTCCTCTCTGTCCTTCTCTTCCTCTCTGTCCTTCTCTACCTCTCTGTCCTTCTCTTCCTCTCTGTCCTTCTCTACCTCTCTGTCCTTCTCTTCCTCTCTGTCCTTCTCTTCCTCTCTGTCCTTCTCTTCCTCTCTGTCCTTCTCTACCTCTCTGTCCTTCTCTTCCTCTCTGTCCTTCTCTACCTCTCTGTCCTTCTCTACCTCTCTGTCCTCCTCTACCTCTCTGTCCTTCTCTTCCTCTCTGTCTTTCTCTACCTCTCTGTCTTTCTCTACCTCTCTGTCCTCCTCTACCTCTCTGTCCTTCTCTACCTCTCTGTCCTTCTCTTCCTCTCTGTCCTTCTCTTCCTCTCTGTCCTTCTCTTCCTCTCTGTCTTTCTCTTCCTCTCTGTCCTTCTCTACCTCTCTGTCCTTCTCTTCCTCTCTGTCTTTCTCTTCCTCTCTGTCCTTCTCTTCCTCTCTGTCCTTCTCTTCCTCTCTGTCCTTCTCTACCTCTCTGTCCTTCTCTTCCTCTCTGTCCTTCTCTACCTCTCTGTCTTTCTCTACCTCTCTGTCCTCCTCTACCTCTCTGTCCTTCTCTACCTCTCTGTCCTTCTCTTCCTCTCTGTCCTTCTCTTCCTCTCTGTCCTTCTCTTCCTCTCTGTCTTTCTCTACCTCTCTGTCCTCCTCTACCTCTCTGTCCTTCTCTTCCTCTCTGTCTTTCTCTTCCTCTCTGTCCTTCTCTTCCTCTCTGTCCTTCTCTTCCTCTCTGTCCTTCTCTACCTCTCTGTCCTTCTCTTCCTCTCTGTCCTTCTCTACCTCTCTGTCCTTCTCTTCCTCTCTGTCCTTCTCTTCCTCTCTGTCTTTCTCTTCCTCTCTGTCCTTCTCTACCTCTCTGTCCTTCTCTACCTCTCTGTCCTTCTCTTCCTCTCTGTCCTTCTCTTCCTCTCTGTCCTTCTCTTCCTCTCTGTCTTTCTCTACCTCTCTGTCTTTCTCTACCTCTCTGTCCTTCTCTTCCTCTCTGTCCTTCTCTACCTCTCTGTCCTCTTCCTCTCTGTCCTTCTCTTCCTCTCTGTCCTTCTCTTCCTCTCTGTCTTTCTCTTCCTCTCTGTCCTTCTCTTCCTCTCTGTCTTTCTCTACCTCTCTGTCCTCCTCTACCTCTCTGTCCTTCTCTACCTCTCTGTCCTTCTCTTCCTCTCTGTCCTTCTCTTCCTCTCTGTCCTTCTCTTCCTCTTTGTCCTCCTCTCCCTCTCTGTCCTTCTCTTCCTCTCTGTCTTTCTCTACCTCTCTGTCTTTCTCTACCTCTCTGTCCTTCTCTTCCTCTCTGTCCTTCTCTTCCTCTCTGTCCTTCTCTTCCTCTTTGTCTTTCTCTACCTCTCTGTCCTTCTCTACCTCTCTGTCCTTCTCTACCTCTCTGTCCTCCTCTACCTCTCTGTCTTTCTCTACCTCTCTGTCTTTCCCTACCTCTCTGTCCTCCTCTACCTCTCTGTCCTTCTCTACCTCTCTGTCTTTCTCTACCTCTCTGTCTTTCTCTACCTCTCTGTCCTTCTCTTCCTCTCTGTCCTTCTCTTCCTCTCTGTCTTTCTCTACCTCTCTGTCTTTCTCTACCTCTCTGTCCTTCTCTACCTCTCTGTCCTTCTCTTCCTCTCTGTCCTCCTCTACCTCTCTGTCCTTCTCTACCTCTCTGTCCTTTTCTACCTCTCTGTCCTTCTCTACCTCTCTGTCCTTCTCTTCCTCTCTGTCTTTCTCTACCTCTCTGTCCTCCTCTACCTCTCTGTCCTTCTCTACCTCTCTGTCCTTCTCTTCCTCTCTGTCCTTCTCTTCCTCTCTGTCCTTCTCTTCCTCTCTGTCCTTCTCTTCCTCTCTGTCCTTCTCTACCTCTCTGTCCTCCTCTACCTCTCTGTCCTTCTCTACCTCTCTGTCCTTCTCTACCTCTCTGTCCTCCTCTCCCTCTCTGTCCTTCTCTACCTCTCTGTCCTTCTCTACCTCTCTGTCCTTCTCTACCTCTCTGTCCTTCTCTACCTCTCTGTCCTTCTCTTCCTCTCTGTCCTTCTCTACCTCTCTGTCCTTCTCTACCTCTCTGTCCTTCTCTACCTCTCTGTCCTTCTCTACCTCTCTGTCCTTCTCTTCCTCTCTGTCCTTCTCTTCCTCTCTGTCCTTCTCTTCCTCTCTGTCTTTCTCTACCTCTCTGTCTTTCTCTACCTCTCTGTCCTTCTCTACCTCTCTGTCTTTCTCTACCTCTCTGTCCTTCTCTACCTCTCTGTCCTCCTCTACCTCTCTGTCCTCCTCTACCTCTCTGTCCTTCTCTACCTCTCTGTCCTTCTCTACCTATCTGTCCTTCTCTTCCTCTCTGTCCTTCTCTTCCTCTTTGTCCTCCTCTCCCTCTCTGTCCTTCTCTACCTCTCTGTCTTTCTCTACCTATCTGTCCTTCTCTTCCTCTCTGTCCTTCTCTTCCTCTCTGTCCTTCTCTTCCTCTTTGTCCTCCTCTCCCTCTCTGTCCTTCTCTTCCTCTCTGTCTTTCTCTACCTCTCTGTCCTTCTCTTCCTCTCTGTCCTTCTCTTCCTCTCTGTCCTTCTCTACCTCTCTGTCCTTCTCTACCTCTCTGTCCTTCTCTTCCTCTCTGTCCTTCTCTTCCTCTCTGTCCTTCTCTTCCTCTCTGTCTTTCTCTACCTCTCTGTCCTTCTCTTCCTCTCTGTCCTCCTCTACCTCTCTGTCCTTCTCTACCTCTCTGTCCTTCTCTACCTCTCTGTCCTCCTCTACCTCTCTGTCTTTCTCTACCTCTCTGTCCTTCTCTTCCTCTCTGTCCTTCTCTTCCTCTCTGTCCTTCTCTTCCTCTCTGTCTTTCTCTTCCTCTCTGTCCTTCTCTACCTCTCTGTCCTTCTCTTCCTCTCTGTCCTTCTCTTCCTCTCTGTCTTTCTCTACCTCTCTGTCCTTCTCTTCCTCTCTGTCCTTCTCTTCCTCTCTGTCCTTCTCTTCCTCTCTGTCTTTCTCTACCTCTCTGTCCTTCTCTACCTCTCTGTCCTTCTCTACCTCTCTGTCCTTCTCTTCCTCTCTGTCCTTCTCTTCCTCTCTGTCCTTCTCTTCCTCTCTGTCCTTCTCTTCCTCTCTGTCCTTCTCTACCTCTCTGTCCTCCTCTACCTCTCTGTCCTTCTCTACCTCTCTGTCCTCCTCTACCTCTCTGTCCTTCTCTACCTCTCTGTCCTTCTCTACCTCTCTGTCCTCCTCTACCTCTCTGTCCTTCTCTTCCTCTCTGTCCTTCTCTACCTCTCTGTCCTCCTCTACCTCTCTGTCCTTCTCTACCTCTCTGTCCTTCTCTACCTCTCTGTCCTTCTCTTCCTCTCTGTCCTTCTCTTCCTCTCTGTCCTTCTCTTCCTCTCTGTCTTTCTCTACCTCTCTGTCCTTCTCTTCCTCTCTGTCCTCCTCTACCTCTCTGTCTTTCTCTACCTCTCTGTCCTTCTCTACCTCTCTGTCCTTCTCTACCTCTCTGTCCTTCTCTTCCTCTCTGTCCTTCTCTTCCTCTCTGTCCTTCTCTTCCTCTCTGTCCTTCTCTTCCTCTCTGTCTTTCTCTACCTCTCTGTCCTTCTCTTCCTCTCTGTCCTTCTCTTCCTCTCTGTCCTTCTCTTCCTCTCTGTCCTTCTCTTCCTCTCTGTCTTTCTCTACCTCTCTGTCCTTCTCTACCTCTCTGTCCTTCTCTTCCTCTCTGTCCTTCTCTTCCTCTCTGTCCTTCTCTTCCTCTCTGTCTTTCTCTACCTCTCTGTCCTTCTCTACCTCTGTCCTTCTCTTCCTCTCTGTCTTTCTCTACCTCTCTGTCCTTCTCTTCCTCTCTGTCCTTCTCCTCCTCTCTGTCCTTCTCTTCCTCTCTGTCCTTCTCTACCTCTCTGTCCTTCTCTTCCTCTCTGTCCTTCTCCTCCTCTCTGTCCTTCTCTTCCTCTCTGTCCTTCTCTACCTCTCTGTCCTTCTCTTCCTCTCTGTCCTTCTCCTCCTCTCTGTCCTTCTCTTCCTCTCTGTCCTTCTCCTCCTCTCTGTCCTTCTCTTCCTCTCTGTCTTTCTCTACCTCTCTGTCCTTCTCTTCCTCTCTGTCTTTCTCTACCTCTCTGTCCTTCTCTTCCTCTGTCCTTCTCTTCCTCTCTGTCCTTCTCTACCTCTCTGTCCTTCTCTTCCTCTCTGTCTTTCTCTACCTCTCTGTCCTCTTCCTCTCTGTCCTTCTCTTCCTCTATGTCTTTCTCTTCCTCTCTGTCCTTGTCTACCTCTCTGTCCTTCTCTTCCTCTCTGTCTTTCTCTACCTCTCTGTCCTTCTCTTCCTCTCTGTCCTCTTCCTCTCTGTCCTTCTCTTCCTCTCTGTCCTTCTCTTCCTCTCTGTCCTTCTCTACCTCTCTGTCCTTCTCTTCTTCTCTGTCTTTCTCTACCTCTCTGTCCTCTTCCTCTCTGTCCTTCTCTTCCTCTATGTCTTTCTCTTCCTCTCTGTCCTTCTCTTCCTCTCTGTCCTTCTCTTCCTCTGTGTCCTTCTCTTCCTCTCTGTCCTTCTCTTCCTCTCTGTCCTTCTCTTCCTCTGTGTCCTTCTCTTCCTCTCTGTCCTTCTCTTCCTCTGTGTCCTTCTCTTCCTCTCTGTCCTTCTCTTCCTCTCTGTCCTTCTCTTCCTCTGTGTCCTTCTCTTCCTCTCTGTCCTTCTCTTCCTCTGTGTCCTTCTCTTCCTCTCTGTCCTTCTCTTCCTCTCTGTCCTTCTCTTCCTCTCTATCTTCTCCATCTCGTGTTATAATATAATACATCAGGTTCTTCATCTCCTGATCAAGCATCTCTTCACAACTGTGACGCTTCACTTAACACTTAATGTAACAGACAAATTGTGTACCGGGCAAAATGTTGTGCCAGTATATAAGGGGAATATAATGCTCCAGTACACTAATAATGAAAGTATTAGGAAAATAAGCGAGAAAGGTACTTACTAATTTACATCTGGAAAATCCTGGAAGGACTTGTTCTAAGTCTGAACACTGGAATCACTCTCTCTGGCTTAAGGTCCTCGATTCTTCAACACCCTCTCTCCATGCATAAGGGGAATTACTAGCAAACTTCTGATTGTCTTCAAGAGAGAACCGGACACGTACCTCAAATCAGTGCCTGACTAGCCAGACTGTGGTGCATACATTGGACTGTGTGCGGCCAGCAGTAAAAGCCTGATTGATCAGGTGCTTGAGGACCTTGTCCCAAATCTGCACACTGCCATAACAACGTACTGAAGCGAGAGATGTGAGAGGAAGTGCAAGATAAACCCAGTGAAAAGCAGGGTGCAGTGAGCACAATAAGTGAACACTGTATCAACATCCGTGGCCCCAGACTAGTCAACATCTTACCAGAAGTAAAAGGAGAACATGAATTTATAGGGAAGGCTGCACCTCTCATACAGTTTGTGTCTCCATGTGGGTTATTACTGAGCACTGATAAGTGTTCAGTATACTTCAGTTATCCATCTTACCAGAGATATCAAAAACACTGCTGGAACAAATGTACAAGTCTTCAAGAAGAAACTGGACAGGTAACTTCACCAAGTACCGGATCAACCAGACTGTGATGGATATATAGATCAGTGGACCATCAGCAGCAACAGTCTGGCTGACCGGGCAAGCACCAGACGAGCCTGGGCCATGGCCGGACTCCGGGAGTAGAAAAACTTTCGGCACTCGTCAAAAGTATAAAGCCTTGATATTTCAGGAGGCTTATTCTGTGACCGGGTCGCGAGCGCGTTGATCCCCGGAAACCTCCTTCCGATATCCTTGAGGCAAGAAGTACCTGTTACACAAGGTTACTGGCATTACCCGTAGGTTACCTCAACACGCTCTCCGAAGTCTACGTCTCCAGGCCCGGTCCCGGACTAGATTAGATAGAGTTAGATTTTGCCACCGATGTGGCTAGTTTATTGTGAACCCCAGATCCATCCTGTGGAGGGTAGTGCAAGAGCATATGGATACAATAAAGGCCTAGGAACTAGGCCCTGAAAAGGTTATCAGGTGTACATCTGAATTTATATCTACACTTCGCTTATATGTTACAAGCAAATTTAGGAAATTTACTTAATATATCTGGTATCTTATTTTCATTAATAAGATATCTTGACATATATTAAGTTATTATACTATTTCTGTATTCCTCAGCAAGTGGACAATTAAGCTCATAATGTTTAAGATAGTTTGATCCAGACCAGACAGTCCTCCTGGTCTCTGTGCGAGGCTCTGATGGATGTGTGTGCCAGCAGGCCGCTAGCAATAACAGCCTGGTTGACCAAATAAGCACCAGACAAGCCTGGCCCAGGGCTGGGCTGCGAGAGTAGGAAAACGCGAAATTGTAGTGTATATTTTGTATTATTGGCAATAAAAATCAGGACTTTCCTCCCATGAAAGTTGAGCAGTTGAGCATCCCGTCTCTGTCTCAGCTGTCAGTTCTTATGTGTTCTGTTTACCTTGATGAACAATTAGACACAAGTGCAGCATCCGGGTATCTTTGTTGTAGAAGTTTCGCCAACCAGTGGCTTTATCAATACAAATTCCAGGACATAATGGTAAGATTGTGGAAGTATATATACAGAAGATGAGGTAATGAGTCCGTCAGCCTTGAAGATGGTGAAGACCACCGTAGTCTTCATATTATGTCCTGCCACTGGTTGGCGAAACGTCTACAATAAAGATAACTATAGATGTTGCACAATTCTTCATCTTGTCGGTATTGTATACCATAAATGTATAATTTGTCTACCTTCCTGGAGTCTACCTGGAGTGTGTTCCAAGCGCCAACGGCCCCACGGCCTACCGGTGGATGGCCTGATTAACCAGGTTGTTACTGCTGGTTGCATGCGGTCCAAGGTATGCACCACATCCCGGCTGGTCAGAAACTAGTATAAGGTCTGTTAGTAATCTCCCTTATGTATGAAGGGAGGATACCAAAGAGTCTTGGTCCCATCACACTCATTAAGTTTTCCTTTAGTGTACGCATTGCACCGTCTACCTCTTTCTTTCATGTGGAATGTGTGTGTGTGTATGTGTGTGTGTGTGTGTGTGTGTGTGTGTGTGTGTGTGTGTGTGTGTGTGTGTGTGTGTGTGTGTGTGTGTGTGTGTGTGTGTGTGTGTGTGTGTGTGTGTGCGTGTGTGCGTGTGTGTGTGTGTGTGTGTGTGTGTGTGTGTGTGTGTGTGTGTATGTGTGTGTGTGTGTGTGTGTGTGTGTGTGTGTGTGTGTGTGCGTGTGTGTGTGTGTGTGTGTGTGTGTGTGTGTGTGTGTGTGTGTGTGTGTGTGCGTGTGTGTGCGTGTGTGTATGTGTGTGTGTGTGTGTGTGTGTGTGTGTGCGTGTGTGTGTGTGTGTATGTGTGTGTGTGTATGTGTGTGTGTGTGTGTGTGTGTGTGTGTGTGTGTGTGTGTGTGTGTGTGTGTGTGTGTGTGTGTGTGTGTGTGTGTGTGTGTGTGCAGATCTGGGACTAGTTCCTCTTAGAAAATTCCACTTGTAAATTACAATGTGTTTTTATCCTTTTTTTCCAAAGAGTACTAATCGAGGGACTGCAAACGTTCCCAGTAATTTAGATGCTTGACTGAATTTATACTGGCATTGAAGGTTCTCTGTATATTTAGCAGGTCTGCAGTTTCTTCTGCCTCGAACGAAGCTGTTTGAATACAGCAGTAATCCAGCCTAGAGAGAACTAATACCTAGAGTCCTACCCTGAAGTGTATTATCATTGACTTGGTATCCCTTGGTTTGAAGGCTCTAGTTATACATCCTATTATATTCCTTGCGGTTGTGATAGTGACAGTCAGTGTTGTGATACTTGACTGTGAGATCTTCCAACATGATCACTCTAAGGTCTCTCACATTACGTATGTGCTCTACGGCGTAATTCCAGTTTGTTTTACACTCCCTTTCAACCTTTATTTCCCCAGTCTTCCCATAACTGAAATTTGTCCTTGCTGAGACTCAGGAAAATATTTAATCTCTTTTCAGACTTTCGTAGTCAGGACAGGAAAAAAGTAATATTCCATCCACAGTCTCTCACTGAGTTGTAAACACCGAGTTGTGTCAGCAGGGGTCGAGACTTAGCTCCTGGCTCTGATTTGATAGTCATCATTGACTTCTGGTCTCTTAAGCATCTTCACCTCTACTCTGAATATGCTCGCCGGGTTTACCACCACCACTCCATCATTCAAGTTATTCCACTTTTTAACCACACACGGCCAAGGCTTGACCACGTGTATGTGTACTCACCTAGTTGTACTCACCTAGTTGAGGTTGCAGGGGTCGAGTCCAAGCTCCTGGCCCCGCCTCTTCACTGGTCGCTACTAGGTCACTCTCCCTGAACCGTGAGCTTTATCATACCTCTGCTTAAAGCTATGTATGGATTCTGCCTCCACTACATCGCTTCCCAAACTATTCCACTTCCTGACTACTCTGTGGCTGAAGAAATACTTCCTAACATCCCTGTGATTCATCTGTGTCTTCAACTTCCAACTGTGTCCCCTTGTTGCTGTGTTCCATCTCTGAAACATCCTGTCTTTGTCCACCTTGTCAATTCCTTTCAGTATTTTCTATGTCGTTATCATGTCCCCCCTACCTCTCCTGTCCTCCAGTGTCGTCAGGTTGATTTCCCTTAACCTCCCCTCGTAGGACATACCTCTTAGCTCTGGGACTAGTCTTGTTGCAAACCTTTGCACTTTCTCTAGTTTCTTCACGTGCTTGGCTAGGTGTGGGTTCCAAACTGGTGCCGCATACTCCAATATGGGCCTAACATACACGGTGTACAGGGTCCTGAATGATTCCTTATTAAGATGTCGGAATGCTGTTCTGAGGTTTACTAGGCGCCCATATGCTGCAGCAGTTATTTGGTTGGTGTGCGCTTCAGGAGATGTGCCTGGTGTTATACTCACCCCAAGATATTTTTCCTTGAACAAGGTTTGTAGTCTCTGGCCCCCTAGACTGTACTCCGTGTGCGGTCTTCTTTGCCCTTCCCCAATCTTCATGACTTTGCACTTGGTGGGGTTGAACTCCAGGAGCCAGTTGTTGCACCAGGTCTGCAGCCTGTCCAGATCCCTTTGCAGTTCTGCCTGGTCTTCGATCGAATGAATTCTTCTCATCAACTTCACGTCATCTGCAAACAGGGACACTTCGGAGTCTATTCCTTCCGTCATGTCGTTCACAAATACCAGAAACAGCACTGGTCCTAGGACTGACCCCTGCGGGACCCCGCTGGTCACAGGTGCCCACTCTGACACCTCGCTGTGTGTGTGTGTGTGTGTGTGTGTGTGTGTGTGTGTGTGTGTGTGTCTGTGTGTGTGTGTGTGTGTGTGTGTGTGTGTGTGTGTGTGTCTGTGTGTGTGCGTGTGTATGTGTGTGTGTGTGTGTGTGTGTGTGTGTCTGTGTGTGTGCGTGTGTTTGTGTGTGTGTGTGTGTGTGTGTGTATACTCATATAATTGGTTGCAGGGGTTGAGTCATAGCTCCTGGCCCCGCCTCTTCACTGGTCGCTACTAGGTGTATGTTTGTCCCCCATCAGGAAGGAACAAGGAACTCTTGCATTACACCTTGCCCTTACATTCAAGTGGACGGGTCGGGTTGGTGCAACATCGCGCTCTTCGTCTTCCTTTATTCTCTTTTTTTCTTTCGCCGCTTTCTCAGTCCTTCTCCTTTCTCTGTTATCTTTTGTCATCCTCTTCCTCCATCCTTTATCATCCTATTCCTCTTTCTCTGCCATCATATTCCTCGATCCTTTCTTTATCGTCTTTTTCCTCCATCATTCTCTTCCTCAGTCCTCCTCTGTCCTCTTTTCCTATTTTTATATGCTCTTCCTTTATTCTTCTCTTTATCCTCCTTTATTTGCCTTCTTCCTCTGTTCACTATATCCATCTTCTATTCCCCCTCTTAATCTGTCATTTTCCTGTATATTCTTTTCTTCGTATCCTCCTCCTCCTTCCTCCTCTTCCTATCTATCCTCCACCTCATTCTGTTCCTCTTCCTGTATCGTCAGGTTTCCTTATCTTCAGCTTCCTCTGTCTTTCTCTTCCTGTCTATCGTTTTGGTCATCTCCTTCCTCCTATTATACCCTGTTTCCTACTCTTCATCCTCCTCCTTTTCCTCTGTCCACCTTATCGGTTCTATTCCTCGATCCTTCCGGTAGTTTGTCATACACACAGATGATCAAGTTAAAGGTAAAGTGTATTACTTATAAGTTACCTGGAATCATTTCCGGGTCACTGCCCCCTTGGCCCGGTCCCAGACCAGGTTCCCCGGTCGCCGCCGTGGTCACACTCTATCTTTGTATCTTTGATGAGTTTCGAGTCCTACTACTCTCGGAGCCCGGCCATGGGCCAGGCTCGTCTGGTGCTAGCTTGGACAACTAGGCTGCTGCTGTTGGAGGCTCGCTGCTCCACATATCCATCACAATGTGCTAGGAGCGTCCACTTACTGAGGAAGGTCAAGAAAAGCTGTCTACGAACATCAGCAGAAGCTTAGTCCTTAAAACACTGTAGTTTCGAGAGTAGTAAGACTCTCGAAACTCATCAAAGGTAAAGGTACCACTTACCAAGGAAGATTAAGAATATAATCTATGTGATATATCAGTGCATCTTATTCGAGAAAATATGATAACAGACTTTAAGCAGTGATTCTAAATATGCTTTCAACACTGGAAAGTAAATGAGGTTCTATATCCAGATGTTCTCCTGTCAACGCCGTTTTTTGGGGACATTGTTTCTAAGTTGTCACCGGACCAGTGGGTCCGTCTACCTGGAGTCTACGTTCCGGAGGTCAACGCCTCCGTGGCTCAGTCCTTGACCAGGCCTCGCGGTGGATCAGGGCCTGACCAGCCAGGCTGTTATTGTTGTGTCTTCTGGAAAGAGTCCATCTCTAGTAAGTTTATTTAGGTACATGTACATCCAAGTACAATTATCATACATAATTTAACATATGGGTAAATTATCTAGGATAACACCCCAAAAAAAGTCAAAGTGGCTTATTTCCATCAGGGTCTTGTTCCACCAGTAGAGGAAAAAAGATTTATCTCCAACTGGGTTTCCAGGCAAATTCACAAGGTGTTAAACAAACGTAGACGATCTGTATAGTGTTACCAGGTGAGAAGATGGGTTAATAAATATAATATCCCACGAAGTCTGGCCTATGGCCGGGCTCAGGGAGTAGAAAAACTCTCGAAACTTATCAAAGCTATATCAAAGGCTCCTATACCTTTTGTGTATCTATATGTTCTTGTGGTAGCAACCAGTCATACGTTCTTGTGTTACCAACCACTGAATGGATAAGGGTGCACCTCACATATACCTTTCTTTGATCTGGGGGTCACTGCCCCCGGTTCTAGGCCAGGCCTCTCTGTTGCTGACGTGATCAACTAGGCTATTGGTGGCTGCCACACTCGGTCCAACCTGTACACCACAGCGTCCTCCACACGTGGTCCAGCGTCCCCCACAATGGTTCAACGTCTCCCCACAGTGGTCCAGCGTCCCCCACAGTGGTCCAGCATCCTCGAAAGTGGTCCAACGTCCCCCACAGTGGTCCAGCGGTCCTACTGATGCCAACAACAAAATCCCCCCAACAAACATGCAACACAACCTCATTTATATTTGCTAATATACAGGACCTTAAGCCATCCACCAACAACTAAATACCTTTCATTAGTGGACTTCTAGGAGAGTCAAATGCAGTGTTTGTAGCCTTCACAGAGACCCACACAAAACATTACTTTGACAGTGAAATATGGATACCTGGATACAACCTTTTCAGATGCGACAGAAAGAACAGGCAACAAGGGAGGGTTGGCCTGTATGTCAAAGAGTTACTCATTTGCACAAAGATACTGAACACCACAAATGATGTAGTTCAAGTTCTGACAATAAAAATCGAGAACCAAAACTTAGTCATTGTACTTGTATATAAGCCACCAGATGCAACTTCCCAACAGTTCAAAGAACAGCTATCAAATATTGACTCCTGTCTGGAAAACTTTCCAGCCCCATCGCCAAACATCTTGCTGCTTGGTGACTTCAGTCTAAGACACACAAAATGGAAGAATAAAGCAAATAATGTTGTAGCAGAAATAATCCCTGGAGGCAGCTCAGATGAAAAGTCACACACGCATGAGCTGCTGAATTTCTGCAATAAATACACCCTAAGTCAGCAGATAGTGGAGCCAACAAGACTGGAGAACAAACTAGACCTTATTTTCAGAAATAAAGAGGACCTGGTGAGAAACATAACAATATCAAAAACAACTAATTATGACCACAATCTAATCGAAGTCCAGACTTACATGCACAGGAATCTTGATCAGCAAAATGCATACAGCTGTGAGGGAACCTTTACCAAATTTAACTTCAACAAGAACATCAACCAGGACCAGGTAAACTATGTCCTAAATGAAACATGTTCGGAAGATATCTTAAATTACATGGACTCTAACCAGTGCCTTGAAAAGATCAACCTCCTGGTAGCTGAAGTATGTTTTAAGGCATATTCCCCTAAGAAAAAAGAAGAGAAGAAGTTAACTGGAAAGACAGAGATGCTCCCTCTACAGGAGAAGGCAAAGAATCACTGAGCTCCTTAAGAATGCAATATTATCTGAAACACAGAAAGAAGTGCTAACTAGGGAAGTGGAAAATATTGAGCTATAGTTAAAGGACTCATACAGGATCCAGGAGAGACAAGAAGAGCTAAAAGCAATTAGTGAAATTGAAAGAAATTCGAAATATTTCTTTTCATATGCCAAAAACAAGGCAAAAACCACTTGTAGTATAGGCCCCTGCTCAGACAAGACGGATCATACACAGACAGCAAAGAAATGAGTGAGATACTGAAATCTCAATATGACTGTGTTCAGCGAGCCACTAATCAGTCTAAAGATAGACAATCCAAACAATTTTTTCATGAATGAGCCTCGAAACCTCGCCATTGTATGCCAGATTTCTGACATAACCCTAACACAACTAGACTTTGAGAAAGTCATCTACGACATGCCCATGCACTCAGCCCCAGGCCCAGACTCGTGGAACTCTGTTTTCATTAAGAACTGCAAGAAACCCCTCTCACGGGCCCTAAGTATGCTATGGAGAAGGAGCTTAGACACAGGTGAGATTCCACAGTCACTAAAAACAGATATAGCCCCACTCTATAAAGGTGGCAGCAAAGCAGTAGCAAAGAACTATAGACCAATAACTTTAACGTCTCACATCATAAAAATCTTTGAGAGAGTTCTAAGAAGCAGGATAGCAAACCACCTGGACTCCTAAAAATTACACAATCCAGGGCAACATGGTTTCAAAGTAGGTCGCTCCTGTCTCTCGCAACTACTGCACTACTATGATATGGTCTTAGATACACTGGAAAACAAACAGAATGCAGATGTAGTATACACAGATTTTGCAAAAGCCTTTGTCAAGTGCGATCATGGTGTAATAGCACACAAAATGCGTGCTAAAGGGATAACTTGCAAAATAGGTAGATGGATCTTCAACATTCTAACCAATCGAACACAAAGAGTAGTGGTAAACAAAGTGAAATCGGAAGCTGCCATGGTGAAGAGCTCTGTCCCACAAGGCACGGTACTCGCACCTATCCTGTTCCTCATTCTCATATCAGACATAGACAGAGATGTAAACCACAGCACTGTATCATCCTTTGCAGACGATACTAGGATCTGCATGAGAGTGTCATCCATTGAGGACACGGCAAATCTCCAAGAAGATATAAACCAAGTTTTCCAATGGGCAACAGAGAACAATATGATGTTAAATGAAGACAAATTCCAACTACTCCGTTATGGAAAACTGGAAGAAATAATAACTAGGACTGAGTATACTACAAATTCTAATCACACAATAGAGCGGAAAAGTAATGTGAAGGACCTGGGTGTGGTAATGTCTGAAGATCTCACATTCAAGGATCACAACAATGCCACTATCACATCTGTGAGGAAACTGATAGGATGGATAATGAGAACATTCAGTCTCGTGACCCTCTTGATGCCTTTCCTTTATTCGATGGCAACGTGAATAATGTTGAAGCATGGTTTACTGCCGTCCGTTCTCGAGCTAACGCACTGGTAGAAGGTCCTCCATCAGAAGAGTCTTATTAGGATTACAAAAGAATGTCTTGCTCGATCGCCAGCTGCTGTGCATGTTAATAACCTTTTTACAATGCGTGACTTTGCGAATATTACCACGTGGTCAGAATATGAGTATTCGATCCGTTCTTTTGTTGTCCCAAAGACAGATTCTGATCTGTATATCGTCCTTAAGGAATTAGTGAATGCCACGCCTGTGTCAGGTGAATCACTCAGTGAATTTACGATTCGCTTATCGAACCTCTTGTCAGCTTTCATAAAGGCAGTACAATCTTCAACTTTTATATCTGAAGGAGGTAAAGGATTTACCACAGAGTTTGGTAAATTGGCAGTTTTTGGAACTATCAAGGAATTAATGCCGCCTGCTTCCTTGTATGCTTATAACTCCAACCCTCCAACTGTGAATAAGGAACCGCTAGTAGTTCTTGTTCACGCACGTGCCATGTGTGCTCCTGGTACTTTTCCTTGCGTCAAACCTACATTAATTACTTCTATGAATCCTTCAGTGCCACCCCTTGTTTGTGTAACAACCAAAAGTTGGCATAAAAGTCAGTCAGGTCAGTCGTCCAAGGCTAGTGTGACGAGTAGTCAGTCTCGTGGTGCTCACGAGTCCCCACCACATCAACACAAAAGATGCTAAGCCAATGATGATTTTTTTGTAAATCACTTGTTCTCTCTAGGCTGGAATATTGCTGTACATTAACATCCACATTCAAGACAGGTGAAATTGCAGTGCTAGAGAATGTACAGAGAACCTTTACTGCACATGTAAGTCCCATCAACCTCCTTAACTACTGGGAGCGCCTGGAAGCACTTGACCTGTAGTCACTAGAGCGCAGGCGAGAGAGATATATCATATTCTACACCTGGAAGATTCTGGGAGGACTGGTTCCTAATCTGCACACAGAAATCACATGCTACGAAAGCAAAATACTTGGCAGGCGATGCAACATGCACCCAGTGAAAAGTAGGGGCGCCACTGGTACACTAAGAGAAATCACAATAAGTGTCCGGGGCCCAAGACTGTTCAACAGCCTCCCACCAGCCATAAAGGGCGTTACCAATAGACGCCTGGCTGTCTTCAGAGGGAGCTGGACAAATACCTTCGCTGTATAGTCCTTGTGGCTTAGCGCTTCTTTTTGATTATAATAATAATAATGGACAAATACCTAAAGGTCAATGCCGGATCAGCCAGGCTATGGTTCGTACGTTGGACTACGTGCGGCCAGCAGTAATAGCCTCGTTGATCAGGCCCTGATCCACCGGGAGGTCTGGTCGTGGACAGGACCGCGGGGTCGTTTATCCCTGGAATGCCCTCCAAGTAGGCTCCAGGTAGGTAGTGTGCGCCACAGTGGTCCAGCGTTTCCCACAGTGGTCCAGCGTGCTCCACAGTGGCCCAGCGTTCCCCACAGTAGTCCAGCGTCCTCCACAGTACAGCGTGCCCTACAGTGGTCCAGCGTCCTCCACAGTAATCCAGCGTGCCCTACAGTGGTCCAGCGTGCTCCACAGTGGCCCAGCGTTCCCCACAGTGGTCCAGCGTCCTCCACAGTGGTCTAGCATTCCCCACAGAGGTCCAGCGTGCCCCACAGTGGTCCAGTGTGCTCCACAGAGGTCCAGCGTCCTCCACAGAGGTTCAGTGTCCCCCCCACACGTGGACCAGGGTCTTCCATAGGTGGTGCATCGGTTACACCGGCCACAGATACTTGGCAAGAAGAGAGTGTTCCATATTTTGCAGCGCCTGTGCAGAGGCATTGTTCTCCAAGTGATGATGGAAGAAGCACTCTTAATCTACCTAAGTTGTGCGTTGGTGCTTGAAGTAGTAGTAGTAGTAGTAGTGTGCTAGCCACCACGGATGTGCTACCTACTCTCTGTAGCTTGTGCTGCCCTTTGTGTGTAGCTTGTGGTACCCTGTGTGTAGCTTGTGCTGCCCTCTGTGTGCAGCTTGTGGTACCCTGTGTGTAACTTGTGCTGCCTTCTGTGTGTACCTTGTGGTACCCTCTGTGTGTAGCTTTTGGTATCCTCTGTGTGTAGCATGTGGTACCCTCTTGTGTGTAGCTTGTAGTATCCTCTGTGTGTAGTTTGTGGTACCCAGTGTGTAGGTTGTGGTACCCTCTGTGTGTAGCTTGTAGTATCCTCTGTGTGTAGTTTGTGGTACCCAGTGTGTAGGTTGTGGTACCCTCTTGTGTGTAGCTTGTAGTATCCTCTGTGTGTAGTTTGTGGTACCCAGTGTGTAGGTTGTGGTACCCTCTGTGTGTAGCTTGTGGTACCCTCTGTGTGTAGCTTGTGGTACCCTATGTGTAGCTTGTGGTACCCTGTGTGTAGCTTGTGGCACCCTCTGTGTGTAGCTTGTGCTGCCCTGTGTGTGTAGCTGTGCAGCCCTCTGTGTGTAGGTTGTGGTACCCTCTGTGTGTAGCTTGTGGTACCCTCTGTGTGTAGCTTGTAGTACCCCCTATTTGTAGCTTATGGTACCCTCTGTATGTAGCTTGTGGTACTCCCCTGTTTGTTGCTTGTGCTACCCTCTGTGTGTAGCTTGTGGTACCCCCTGTGTGTAGATTGTGGTACCCCATGTGTGTAGTTTGCGGTACCCCATGTGTGTAGCTTGTGGTACCCTATGTGTGTAGCTTGTGCTGTCCTCTGTGTGTAGCTTGTAGTACCCCCTGTGTGTAGCTTGTGGTACCCCCTGTTTGTTGCTTGTGCTGCCCTCTGTGTGTAGCTTGTAGTACCCCCTGTGTGTAGCTTGTGGTACCCTCTGTATGTAGCTTGTGCTGCCCTCTGTGTGTAGCTTGTAGTACCCCTGTGTGTAGCTTGTGGTACCCTCTGTATGTAGCTTGTGGTACTCCCCAGTTTGTTGCTTGTGCTACCCTCTGTGTGTAGCTTGTGGTACCCCCTGTGTGTAGCTTGTGGTACTCCCCTGTGTGTAGCTTGTGCTGCCCTCTGTGTGTAGCTAGTAGTACCCTCTGTGTGTAGCTTGTAGTACCCCCTGTGTGTAGCTTGTGCTGTCCTCTGTATGTAGCTAGTAGCACACAGAGGGTACTCTGTGTGTAGCTTGTGGTACCCTCTGTATGTAGCTTGTGCTGCCCTCTGTGTGTAGCTTGTAGTACCCCATGTGTGTAGCTTGTAGTACCCCCCCGTGTGAAGCTTGTGGTACCCCCTGTTTGTTGCTTGTGCTGCCCTCTGTGTGTATCTTGTAGTACCCCCTGTGTGTAGCTTGTAGTACCCCCTGTGTGTAGCTTGTGGTACCCTCTGTATGTAGCTTGTGGTACCCTCTGTATGTAGCTTGTGCTGTCCTCTGTGTGTAGCTTGTAGTACTCCCTGTGTGTAGCTTGTGGTACCCCCTGTTTGTTGCTTGTGCTGCCCTCTGTGTGTATCTTGTAGTACCCCCTGTGTGTAGCTTGTAGTACCCCCTGTGTGTAGCTTGTGGTACCCTCTGTGTGTAGCTTGTGCTGCCCTCTGTGTGTAGCTAGTAGTACCCTCTGTGTGTAGCTTGTAGTACCCCTTGTGTGTAGCTTGTGGTACCCTCTGTATGTAGCTTGTGCTGCCCTCTGTGTGTAGCTTGTAGTACCCCCTGTGTATTGCTTGTGCTGCCCTGTGTGTGTAGCTTGTGGTACCCTCTGTGTGTGATAGTGTCAGAGGATCTCACACTCAAGGATCAAAGCGTTATTATCACAACGAGAAAAATGATAAGGTTGTGAGTAACCCGGAATGCTTGTCTCGGGCCGGGTTGTGAGTACAGTGACCCTCGATACTGTGTTCAGGTGATACACAGGATAACTAGAACCTGGAAAACTAAATATGCAGAGTCAGTGATTATACTTTTTGCAAGTTACTTGTTCTCTCTAGGCTGGAATATTGTTCAAGTTACTTGTTCTCTCTAGGCTGGAATATTGTTCAAGTTACTTGTTCTCTCTAGGCTGGAATATTGTTCAAGTTACTTGTTCTCTCTAGGCTGGAATATTGTTCAAGTTACTTGTTCTCTCTAGGCTGGAATATTGTTCAAGTTACTTGTTCTCTCTAGGCTGGAATATTGTTCAAGTTACTTGTTCTCTCTAGGCTGGAATATTGTTCAAGTTACTTGTTCTCTCTAGGCTGGAATATTGTTCAAGTTACTTGTTCTCTCTAGGCTGGAATATTGTTCAAGTTACTTGTTCTCTCTAGGCTGGAATATTGTTCAAGTTACTTGTTCTCTCTAGGCTGGAATATTGTTCAAGTTACTTGTTCTCTCTAGGCTGGAATATTGTTCAAGTTACTTGTTCTCTCTAGGCTGGAATATTGTTCAAGTTACTTGTTCTCTCTAGGCTGGAATATTGTTCAAGTTACTTGTTCTCTCTAGGCTGGAATATTGTTCAAGTTACTTGTTCTCTCTAGGCTGGAATATTGTTCAAGTTACTTGTTCTCTCTAGGCTGGAATATTGTTCAAGTTACTTGTTCTCTCTAGGTTGGAATATTGTTCAAGTTACTTGTTCTCTCTAGGTTGGAATATTGTTCAAGTTACTTGTTCTCTCTAGGTTGGAATATTGAAGTTACTTATTCTCTCTAAGCTGGATTATTGTTGTACACTAGAAACCTGTATTTAAGGTAGGGCGTAATTGTACACTAAGAAAATGTAGAGAGAACCTTCACTGTTCGTACAAATTCCGTCAAAAAACTGAATTACCGAGAACTCTTGAAATTCCTCAGACTGTTCTCTGAATGCAAGCCAGAAAGATTTATAGTATATTTATGGAACACTTGGATTTCTTTATGATTGAAACGTTTCGCCGGTACAGTAGGCTTCTTCAGTCAGATACAGAGGTAGAAGGTGTAGTAGTGAAATAAAGATAATGTAATCAATCTATCAACGTGGAGAAAAAGTATTTGAGGTGGTCAGTCCCTCAGCCTGGAGAAGAGTTCAGCTCCATCATCTGAAACGATATCGTTCTAGACCATGAACTAAACTCTGGAACGATATTGTTCCAGACCATGAAGCTGAACTCTTCTCTAGGCTGAGGGACTGACCACCTCAAATATTTCACTAAGATTGATGGACTGATTACATCATCTTTATTTCATTACTACTGCTGCCTCTGTATTTGACTGAAGAAGCCTAATGTATAGGCGAAACGTTTCAACAATAAAAACATCCAACTGTTGCACATGTATGTTGATCAGTATCTGGTAGTCGTCAAGCATGGAAGGAACAGGAGATTAGAAGAGTATCATCATTGGCTCAGTGTTTCTTTGTCTTGAAAATTCTAGATATCCAGCTTCTCATTTTCACTGCAGTAGCAATAGCAACATTGTTGTGATCCTTGAACGTGAGATCTTGTGACAGTATCATTCCAGTGTCTCGCACTTGGAACTTTTGATCGATTGAATTGTTTGACCTTGTTCTGTACTCCGTTTTAGTCTTTATTTCCTCCGTTCTTCCATACTTGGAGAGGGTTTCAGGGTTCAACGCCCCCGTGGCCCGGTTTGAGCAATTGAAACTTGTCCTCGTTAAACATTATATCGTTATCTGAGGCCCACTGGAGGACTTGATTTATAGTCGGCTGAAGATTTGCTGTCTTCGACGGACGCCACTTTCAAAGATAATAGTGTCGTCAGCAAAATGGTTATCGTGCTATGATACATATCCTCGTCAGTGTCGGATATAAGAACGAGAAACAGAAGTGGGACAAGTACTGTGCCTTGAGGAACAGTGTGTTTCACTTTGGCAGCTTCCTACATTACTCTGTTTACTACTACTACTATGGGTTTTAATTGTTAAGTTAACTTTTCATCTGTGTGCTTTACCATTTGGCACACGGTGCAGAATATATGTCCAGTGAAAAGCAGTTTACCTGGAGAGAGTTCCGGGGGTCAACGCCCCCGCGGCCCGGTCTGTGACCAGGCCTCCTGGTGGATCAGAGCCTGATCAACCAGGCTGTTGCTGCTGGCTGCACGCAAACCAACGTACGAGCCACAGCCCGGCTGGTCAGGAACCGACTTTAGGTGCTTGTCCAGTGCCAGGTTGAAGACTGCCAGGGGTCTGTTGGTAATCCCCCTTATGTATGCTGGGAGGCAGTTGAACAGTCTCGGGCCCCTGACACTTACTGTATGGTCTCTTAACGTGCTAGTGACACCCCTGCTTTTCATTGGGGGGATGTTGCATCGTCTGCCAAGTCTCTTGCTTTCGTAGTGAGTGATTTTCGTGTGCAAGTTCGGTACTAGTCCCTCTAGGATTTTCCAGGTGTATATAATCATGTATCTCTCCCGCCTGCATTCCAGGGAATACAGGTTCAGGAACCTCAAGCGCTCCCAGTAATTGAGGTGTTTTATCTCCGTTATGCGCGCCGTGAAGGTTCTCTGTACATTTTCTAGGTCAGGAATTTCACCTGCCTTGAAAGGTGCTGTTAGTGTGCAGCAATATTCGAGCCTAGATAGAACAAGTGACCTGAAGAGTGTCATCATGGGCTTGGCCTCCCTAGTTTTGAAGGTTCTCATTATCCATCCTGTCATTTTTCTAGCAGATGCGATTGATACAATGTTATGGTCCTTGAAGGTGAGATCCTCCGACATGATCACTCCCAGGTCTTTGACGTTGGTGTTTCGCTCTATTTTGTGGCCAGAATTTGTTTTGTACTCTGATGAAGATTTAATTTCCTTGTGTTTACCATATCTGAGTAATTTAAATTTCTCATCGTTGAACTTCATATTGTTTTCTGCAGCCCACTGTACACAGTACAGTGTACACAGTACAGGGGGTACACAGTACAGTGAGTACGCTGAGAAATAACTCAATAAATGTAGAGGGTTCACAACTCTGTCTCTCTTTATCCATAAGGACAATATCCGGAAAATCCCTAGTTGTCTTCTGTAGGAAACTTGATAAGTTCCTCAGGGGTAGTTCCTGATCAGCCAGTCTGTAGTGTATACGTTGGACTACGTGTGGGCAGCAGTAACAGCCTGGTTGCTCAGGCTATAAATCAGAAAGTCAGGTCTAGGACCCCGCCAAGGGAGCGGTGACCCTCCCTCAAATTATCTTGAGTTAAGGTTGTGGTATGTGTACAAGTGAGAGTAAAGTTGAACGTCTAGTGCTTAATTGCTTATAACTTTATGAGAAAGACACTTCTCCGCTACAAATTATTGCGCAAGTATATCATTATAACAGGAAATTGCTCCATTAGGTCCAATTTCGTAAATGCAGCTTCAGAAATTTGCCGCCAGGTAGCGGTCCAGATGACAAAAATAGTCACTAACACTCTTCACTCAACTTTCTCATAACACAAAAAATATGATAAATTTGCCAAGTAAGGTGAATTTTATTGTAGTTTTATGTTATTATTGTTAGTTTAGTAAGTTATTTGATTGTTGTTAATATAGTAAGTAGTTGTTTTGTAATATTTCTT
The DNA here is from genome assembly GCF_038502225.1 of Cherax quadricarinatus. NCBI lineage: Eukaryota > Metazoa > Arthropoda > Malacostraca > Decapoda > Parastacidae > Cherax > Cherax quadricarinatus. Next base: position 7,391,506 of record NC_091350.1, read on the forward strand.
TATCATCCCACCTGCCCTCATCATACCTTTGATATACCTTTTATGAGTTCCCAGAGTTTTTATACTCTGGGAGCCTGACTGTGGACCAGGCTCGTCTGGTGCTTGCCTGGTTATTTGAAGGTTTTCCAGAGTTTTCCTACTCTCGCAGCCCAACCTTGTGCCAAGCTTGTATGATCAATAAGGTTGTTAAGTCTAGCTCATGGCCGGGCTCTGGGAGTAGAAAGACTCTTGAAATTCATCACAGGTAAAGGCAGGCTGGTGCTTGTACTCGCAGAAATAGTCGTTTATATTTATCACAAAATTGCTGTGGTGTCTGATTAATTTTTTTAACCCTGTTCTTATTTTGATACTTAATATTTTCATAACTGAGGAGTTAAAATGTGTCCACATCGAACATCATATTGTTGTCAGTGATCCACTGGAACACTGGAAGATCCACTGGAACACTGGAAGATCCACTGGAACACTGGAAGATCCACTGGAACACTGGAAGATCCATTGAAACACTGAAGGTTTGTTGTGTCCTCAATGGATGCCAGTCATAGAAATTCCAGTATTTTCTGCAAATGATGAATCGAGTGCAGCCTCTGGCAGCCCCTGGCAGCCTCTGGCAGCCTCTGGCAGTCTCTGGCAGCCTCTGGCAGCCCCTGGCAGCCTCTGGCAGCCTCTGGCAGCCCTTGGCAGTCTCTGGCAGCCTCTGGCAGCCCTTGGCAGTCTCTGGCAGCCTCTGTCTTTGTTTACTATTACTCTCTGGGATCTAATTATTATAAAGCAATATCCATCTTCCCACTTTTCCATTTATTCCTTTTGTATACATGTTGTGCGCTGTTACACCATTATCACACTTGTCAAAGGCACATGTGAAGTCTGTGTATACAACATGTGCGTTTTGTTCGTCCTCACTACATGGAAACTATGTTATAATGGTCCATTAGTTATGAGAGGCAGGAGCGACCTGCTCTAAACCCATGCTGCCCTCCCACCAGTACTGTGTGGAACAATACAAGTATTCAGTCTATTCTAATTATGCCATGGGGATAACTGGGGAGGTAGGCAAATTTATTTTGAAGTTTCGAAAACACAGAACGAAAAGTAGTAGTAGACAGACTAGAATTCATCATCAGCGACGTAGAAAAAAACTCAGTTCCCCAAGGCACTGTCCTGGTACCCCTGCTGTTTCTTATCCTCATAGCAGACGTAGATAAAAAAAACTCGTCACAGTTTTGTATCGTCATTTGTAGATGACACTAAAATAAACATGAAAGTCACCTGGGAACCTGGAGTTTACCTGGAGAAAGTTTCGGGGGAACGCCTTAAAATCTAAAATATGTACTAATTGGAGCGGAGGAGATATACATAATATATTACCTGGAAAGTACGTGAGGGCCTGGTGCCAAATCTGCACACTGCCATAACAACATACTGGAGTGAGAGATATGGAAGGAAGTGCAAAGTAAACCCAGTGACAAGCAGGGGCGCTGTGGGTACAGTAAGAGAACATTTTATCAACATCCGGGGTCCCAGACTATTCAACATCTTACCACAAGATATCAGAAACACTGTTGGGACAAGTGTGGAAGTCTTCAAGAGGAAGCTGGACAAATATTTTCACCAGGTGCCAGATCAACCAGGCTGTGATGGATATATGGACAAACAGGTTGCCAGCAGCAACAGCCTGGTTGACCAGGATAGAACCAGACGAGCCTGGCTTATGGCCGGTCTCCAGGAATAGAAAACCCCTCGGAACTCATCAAAGGTGGAGATAGTTTCGGGGGTCAACACCTTAGAGTCGGTGGATGGCCTGATCAACCAGACCATTGGTGCCAGCCACATGTAGTCCAACAAATGTGCCACATATTAGTTGATCGGGAACTAATTTCAGGAACTTACCTAATTTCTTATCGATGACAGAAAGAGGTTTGTTGTTAATTCACCTTATTTATGGTGTTGAAGAGTCTTTATTCCTGCAAACTTGTTGAGTATAAAGGAAACAAGAGAGCAAACAAGGTTGGGAATGTGCTGTGTTACTTGAAGCAGTAGCAGCGCTGGAAGTAGCAGTAGCAGTGCTGGATGTAGCAGTAGCAATGCTGGAAGTAGCAGTAGCAGTGCTGGATGTAGCAGTAGCAATGCTGGAAGTAGCAGTAGCAGTGCTGGAAGTAGCAGTAGCAGCGCTGGAAGTAGCAGTAGCAGTGCTGGATGTAGCAGTAGCAGTGCTGGAAGTAGCAGTAGCAGTGCTGGATGTAGCAGTAGCAGTGCTGGAAGTAGCAGTAGCAGTGCTGGAAGTAGCAGTAGCAGCGCTGGAAGTAGCAGTAGCAGTGCTGGATGTAGCAGTAGCAATGCTGGAAGTAGCAGTAGCAGTGCTGGAAGTAGCAGTAGCAGTGCTGGAAGTAGTAGTAGCAGCGCTGGAAGTAGCAGTAGCAGTGCTGGAAGTAGCAGTAGCAGTGCTTGAAGTAGCAGTAGCAGTGCTGGAAGTAGCAACAGTGCTGGATGTAGCACTAGCAGTGCTGGAAGTAGCAGTAGCAGTGCTAGAAGTAGCAGTAGCAGTGCTGGAAGTAGCAGTAGCAGTGCTGGATGTAGCACTAGCAGTGCTGGAAGTAGCAGTAGCAGTGCTGGATGTAGCAGTAGCAGTGCTGGAAGTAGCAGTAGCAGTGCTGGAAGTAGCAGTAGCAGTGCTGGAAGTAGCAGTAGCAGTGCTGGATGTAGCACTAGCAGTGCTGGAAGTAGCAGTAGCAGTGCTGGAAGTAGCAGTAGCAGTGCTGGATGTAGCAGTAGCAGTGCTGGATGTAGCAATAGCAGTGCTGGATGTAGCACTAGCAGTGCTGGAAGTAGCAGTAGCAGTGCTGGATGTAGCAGTAGCAGTGCTGGATGTAGCAGTAGCAGTGCTGGATGTAGCAGTAGCAGTGCTGGATGTAGCAGTAGCAGTGCTGGATGTAGCACTAGCAGTGCTGGATGTAGCAGTAGCAGTTCTGGATGTAGCAGTAGCATTGCTGGATGTAGCAGTAGCAGTGCTGGATGTAGCAGTAGCAGTGCTGGAAGTAGCAGTAGCAGTGCTGGATGTAGCAATAACAGTGCTGGATGTAGCACTAGCAGTGCTGGAAGTAGCAGTGCTGGATGTAGCACTAGCAGTGCTGGATGTAGCAGTAGCAGTGCTGGAAGTAGCAGTAGCAGTGCTGGATGTAGCAGTAGCAGTGCTGGATGTAGCAGTAGCAGTGCTGGAAGTAGCAGTAGCAGTGCTGGATGTAGCAGTAGCAGTGCTGGATGTAGCAGTAGCAGTGCTGGAAGTAGCAGTAGCAGTGCTGGATGTAGCACTAGCATTGCTGGAAGTAGCAGTAGCAGTGCTGGAAGTAGCAGTAGCAGTACTGGATGTAGCAGTAGCAGTGCTGGATGTAGGACTAGCAGTGCTGGAAGTAGCAGTACTGGATGTAGCAGTAGCAGTGCTGGATGTAGCACTAACAGTGCTGGATGTAGCAGTAGCAGTGCTGGATGTAGCAGTAGCAGTGCTGGATGTAGCACTAGCAGTGCTGGAAGTAGTAGTAGCAGTGCTGGATGTAGCAGTAGCAGTACTGGATGTAGCAGTAGCAGTTCTGGATGTAGCACTAGCAGTGCTGGAAGTAGCAGTAGCAGTGCT
>NC_091350.1:7400133-7432633 GCF_038502225.1 Cherax quadricarinatus
ATGTTGAATAGTCGGGGATCAGTGAAGTTGATGCAGTGTTCCTGCTTTTCACTGGGTTTGTTTTGCACTTCCATATATATATAACTCCACTAAGTTGTCATGGCAGTGTGCAGATTTGAAACCAGGCCCTCATGTATTTTCAGGTATATATCATGTATCTCTCCTCCGCTCCAGTGAGTGCATATTTATAATTTCAAATAATTTAAATTCTTTATTGGCTCTATGTGGGCCGCAGATGATCTCCGTGTTTGTTCCAGCTCTGATATTTCTCCTGCCCTGAATGGGGCCGTCAGCAGTGAGCAGTATTCTAAACGAGAAAGCACAGTTGATTTGAAAGGTGTCACCATTGACACTGTTCCTCTCTTTTTATATAGTTCTCATTATCCACCCCGTCATCTTCCTGGGTTTCGTAACCTTGATCTTGTTGTTGTTTGAAAGGTCAGGTGACAATATTACTCCCAGGTCTTGCACGTGTTTCTTTCTTTCAATTTGACGATCCTCTTGAGTTTTGTAGACAGTGTTCCTCTTGAGTACTTAACTTATCACCATTGAACGTCATGTTCTCCACTGCCCACGGGAAAACCTGCTTATATGTCACGGCAGCAAGAGCCTGGTTAACCGGGCAAGCACCAGACAACCCTCCCAGACCCAAGAAGGGACTGCGGGAGTAGGAAGGCCCTGGAAAGCCATCACAGGTATATCACAGGTATATACAATCATGGATCTTTGCTCTCTCTCAGTTGGTATATATATTGTTGCTGACGGGAGAATAAAACAAGAACAAATACAATGTTGTCGTTACGGCAGTAAGTCGCTTGAAATTGTTGTATGTTTTGTTATGTACCGGAGAAAATAACAGGAAAATGAGGTCTGGTAGTCGACTGGTTCATTGTACATGACTGGTTCATTATACATGACTGGTTCATTGTACATGACTGGTTCATTGTACATGACTGGTTCATTGTACATGACTGGTTCATTGTACATGACTGGTTCATTGTACATGACTGGTTCATTGTACATGACCGGTTCATTGTACATGACTGGTTCATTGTACATGACTGGTTCATTGTACATGACCGGTTCATTGTACATGACTGGTTCATTGTACATGACTGGTTCATTGTACATGACTGGTTCACTGTAGATGACTGGTTCATTGTACATGACCGGTTCATTGTACATGACTGGTTCATTGTAGATGACTGGTTCACTGTAGATGACTGGTTCATTGTACATGACCGGTTCATTGTACATGACTGGTTCATTGTACATGACTGGTTCATTGTACATGACTGGTGCATTGTAGATGACTGGTTCATTGTACATGACTGGTTCATTGTACATGACTGGTTCATTGTACATGACTGGTTCATTGTACATGACTAGTGCATTGTAGATGACTGGTGCATTGTAGATGACTGGTTCATTGTACATAACTGGTGCATTGTAGATGACTGGTGCATTGTAGATGACTGGTGCATTGTAGATGACTGGTGCATTGTAGATGACTGGTGCATTGTAGATGACTGGTTCATTGTACATAACTGGTGCATTGTAGATGACTGGTGCATTGTAGATGACTGGTGCATTGTAGATGACTGGTTCATTGTAGATGACTGGTGCATTGTAGATGACTGGTGCATTGTAGATGACTGGTGCATTGTAGATGACTGGTTCATTGTACATAACTGGTGCATTGTAGATGACTGGTGCATTGTAGATGACTGGTTCATTGTACATAACTGGTGCATTGTAGATGACTGGTGCATTGTAGATGACTGGTTCATTGTAGATGACTGGTGCATTGTAGATGACTGGTGCATTGTAGATGACTGGTGCATTGTAGATGACTGGTTCATTGTACATAACTGGTGCATTGTAGATGACTGGTGCATTGTAGATGACTGGTGCATTGTAGATGACTGGTTCATTGTAGATGACTGGTTCATTGTAGATGACTGGTTCATTGTAGTTGGCTGGTTCATTGTAGATGACTGGTTCATTGTAGATGACTGGTTCATTGTAGATGACTGGTGCATTGTAGATGACTGGTTCATTGTAGTTGACTGGTTCATTATAGTTGACTGGTTCATTGTAGTTGACTGGTTCATTGTAGATGAATGGTGCATTGTAGATGACTGGTTCATTGTAGATGACTGGTGCATTGTAGATGACTGGTTCATTGTAGATGACTGGTGCATTGTAGTTGACTGGTTCATTGTAGATGACTGGTTCATTGTAGATCACTGGTGCATTGTAGATGACTGGTTCATTGTAGATGACTGATGCATTGTAGATGACTGGTTCATTGTAGATCACTGGTGCATTGTAGTTGACTGGTTCATTGTAGATCACTGGTTCATTGTAGATGACTGGTGCATTGTAGTTGACTGGTTCATTGTAGATGATTGGTTCATTGTAGGTCACTGATTTATTGTAGATGACTGGTTCATTGTAGATGACTGGTTCATAGTAGTTGACTGGTTCATTGTAGATGACTGGTTCATTGTAGATGACTGGTTCATTGTAGGTCACTGGTTCATTGTAGATGACTGGTTCATTGTAGATGACTGGTTCATTGTAGTTGACTGGTTCATTGTAGATGACCGATTCATTGTAGTTGACTGGTTCATTGTAGATGACTGGTTCATTGTAGTTGACTAGTTCATTGTAGATGGCTGGTTCATTGTAGATGACTGGTTCATTGTAGGTCACTGGTTCATTTTAGATGACTGGTTCATTGTAGTTGACTAGTTCATTGTAGATGGCTGGTTCATTGTAGATGACTGGTTCATTGTAGGTCACTGGTTCATTTTAGATGACTGGTTCATTGTAGGTCACTGGTTCATTGTAGATGATTGGTTCATTGTAGGTCACTGGTTCATTATACATATTGAAGGTGAGCAGTCAGTAGAGTGCAGTTTCTCGTTTCATTCACAACTTGTGGTTGTCGACATACAGGTGTTACAGTCACTCTTGTTATGTAAATGGTTGAGGTAGACAAGCCAGGCAGCAACATGACTTGACAACAGGCACATTATGCAACTCACAACAGTTACATCACTACTGAATGTTTATTGACAACGTTTCGCTCACACAGTGGGCTTTATCAAGTACGTGAGTATATATAGTGTGGAGATTCAGGTGGAGAATGTTGGAGGTTTGATTTGAGACGTAGCTGTACGGAACGGGCCGTTCCGTACAAGTCGTTCAGGGGAACGTGTAGATTCGTTCAAGGGAATGTTCTAGCTCGTTGGAGATAAAACTTTCTCTTGAACGAATCTGCTTAGACTTTTTACTCATTGCAAGCTCCTGATGATATGTTTTGCAACACGAAAGGTCTGGAGCTATCACTCAGCTCCCCCTGCAGTTGTTTTGCGTCATAGTAACATATGTGTAAATTACCCAGGATAACTCAGAACAGTCAAGCAATGGTTTCCTATCATCTTGTGCCGACGATACTACAGTGTTATAGACTAGGCTAGCACCAGACGAGCCTGGTCCATGGCCGGGCTCCGGGAGTAGAAAAACTCTGGAAAGTCATCAAAGGTACAGTAAGCATGAGAGAGTACCTTGAGTAGACGACATTTATATTGATGGTTGTATTCTCATCACTTGTGCACCCATGGGCGTGGGAGGAGAGGCGGACGTAGGAGCAGCGAGCCTGGGCGTGGGTGGCGGGGTGGGCGGGGGTGGGGGCAGCAGTTAACACACACACGGATATAACTTTTTCCCGCCCTAGTAAGACCAGTCTGTGCTGGTGGATGTCTGGATGTTTATTGACGGAGCCTTCGTTACTGCCCACGTAAAGCAGTGAAGGGCTCTTCATGTGAGGAAGTGGAGTCGTCCTCCATATCCTCGACTCAAACCTAATTTTTCCCACCCTCCAGCTGTATGAGTTAAGCTTTTAATTCTCTCCCTTGGAGTGAAGGTGTGTCGGTAATTCCCCTTTCACACACTTGTGCAACATTTGTGTCTCTTTATCCTGGAAATGTTTCGCAACACAGTTGCTTCTTCAGTCATGCGGAGAGAAAAGTGGTACATGAGGAGTTTGAGGTAATCAGTCCCTCAGCCTGGAGTCAATGTGTTCATTCTATCAATCTTGATAAAAGTGCAACAGATTCGCGTATATGGGACTTATATAAGTCCCATCTACGCGATTCTGCTGCAGTTTTATCAAGATTGATGTACTGAACACATCAACTCCGGCTGAGGGACTGATTACTCCTCATCTACCACTTTTCTCTGTATTGGACTGAAGAAGCTACTGGGGGCTAAACATTTCCAGAATAATGATTCCCAAATGTTGCACAAGTGTCTCATTTATCAGCTTGTCGGTTTTATAAACCATTTATTCAATTCGTCTTATATGTGAAGCTAAGGTTTTGGTGCCCACACTCACCCCTTCTTGTGCCCACTGTACACTGGCTTCTCATTGCAGGTATTTTGCAACGTGCATGCTATGGGGGCACACGCACACATGCAAGCCTAAGCACACATGTATGCATGCGTCCACGGAAGCACGCACGCACCCACACGCACGCGAGAACGCAATTTGTGATAAAATAATTTTGACTTATTTTATGATGGTGTGGTGGCAAGCATAATGGATAGTGAGTCTTACCGCCACCACCACCCTTCACCCATCTTTTATCTTTATAATTCATACCTGTGACTGGTTGCCAAGGTTTCCCTGCATACCCACATGTGGGTAGCGTTGACTGCCTGGTTAATAATAATAATAATAATAATAATAATAATAATAATAATAATAATAATAATAATAATAATAATAATAATCTTTATTTCTACAAATACGTGTACAAGGTATACAGACCATAGCTGACATAAGTGACATAGTGCATGTGGGGCAGCGGGTCATATGCAGCAACAACCTGGTTGACCTGGCAAATGCAAGACGAGCCTGACCTACGGCCGGTACCGGGAGTAGAAGAACTCTCGGAACTCATCAAAGGTGTATCAGAGGTAAAGGAACGAAAAATATATGCAGAACAGTGTAGCCAGGAAACAATGGAGTAAACTAGAATGAGAATATCACACAAATAAAGAGAGGAAAGATGAAATGTGTGGTTAGTATGCCAGGGGCGCCTGCAACTGTCAATCATCATGTAGATATATGCATATCAGAAAGTATTGTAACATGTCAAGAAGGGGAAGTGACGCTTTGGTAGAGTACAAGTATTTTCTGGCAGACATGTGCAACTCAGTGTTAACGACCAGGCACAAGGTTACGACCTAAGCTGCACAAGATGCCACGTGAAGAAAACACTGCGATGTACAACAACGTTCCAGGAGACACAAGTAGTGAAGGATAAATATATATTTTAGAAGGAGTGAGATGCCACCAGTGGAAAAAATATAGAAACCCAGAGAAAGAACACAGGGAATATAGAAGAACATGGAAATGGAGCAGAGTGAACCGGTTTCACGCATACCAGGACCAAACACACATACCAACCTGCGGTAGAGACACTGCTGAGAGACCAGAAATATGTATAGCAGAGCTTATACCACAGAGTGGCACAGTACCAGTGCTACTAGCAAAACTTAAACTATAACAAAATATCACAAATGGTAAATCATTTACATATTTGCAAACATTCAGAGTTTGAAATATATTAAAAAATGAGAAAATTATCTATTACAAGCAGTGCCTCACAGAAGAAATTTATATATATATATATATATATATATATATATATATATATATATATATATATATATATATATATGGGGTATGGGGTAGGTTTAAAAATGTAGTGTTAGAGTGTTCAGCAGAAGTTTGTGGTTACAGGAAAGTGGGTGCGGGAGGGAAGAGGAGCGATTGGTGGAATGATGATGTAAAGAGAGTAGTAAGGGAGAAAAAGTTAGCATATGAGAAGTTTTTACAAAGTAGAAGTGATGCAAGGAGGGAAGAGTATATGGAGAAAAAGAGAGAGGTTAAGAGAGTGGTGAAGCAATGTAAAAAGAGAGCAAATGAGAGAGTGGGTGAGATGTTATCAACAAATTTTGTTGAAAATAAGAAAAAGTTGATGATGATGAAGATAGGGAAGCTGTGATTTCGTGTATAGGGCAAGGAAGAATAACATCTTGTAGGAGTGAGGAAGAGCCAGTTGTGAGTGTGGGGGAAGTTCGTGAGGCAGTAGGTAAAATGAAAGGGGGTAAGGCAGCCGGGATTGATGGGATAAAGATAGAAATGTTAAAAGCAGGTGGGGATATAGTTTTGGAGTGGTTGGTGCAATTATTTAATAAATGTATGGAAGAGGGTAAGGTACCTAGGGATTGGCAGAGAGCATGCATAGTTCCTTTGTTTAAAGGCAAAGGGGACAAAAGAGAGTGCAAAAATTATAGGGGGATAAGTCTGTTGAGTATACCTGGTAAAGTGTATGGTAGAGTTATTATTGAAAGAATTAAAAGTAAGACTGAGAATAGGAGAGCAGATGAACAAGGAGGCTTTAGGAAAGGTAGGGGGTGTGTGGACCAGGTGTTTACAGTGAAACATATAAGTGAATAGTATTTAGATAAGGCTAAAGAGGTCTTTGTGGCATTTATGGATTTGGAAAAGGCGTATGACAGGGTGGATAGGGGGGCAATGTGGCAGATGTTGCAGGTGTATGGTGTAGGAGGTAGGTTACTGAAAGCAGTGAAGAGTTTTCACGAGGATAGTGAGGCTCAAGTTAGAGTACATAGGAAAGAGGGAAATTATTTCCCAGTAAAAGTAGGCCTTAGACAAGGATGTGTGATGTCACCGTGGTTGTTTAATATATTTATAGATAGGGTTGTAAGAGAAGTAAATGCGAGGGTCTTGACAAGAGGCGTGGAGTTAAAAGATAAAGAATCACACATAAAGTGGGAGTTGTCACAGTTGCTCTTTGCTGATGACACTGTGCTCTTGGGAGATTCTGAAGAGAAGTTGCAGAGATTGGTGGATGAATTTGGTAGGGTGTGCAAAAGAAGAAAATTAAAAGTGAATACAGGAAAGAGTAAGGTTATGAGGATAACAAAAATATTAGGTGATGAAAGATTGGATATCAGATTGGAGGGAGAGAGTATGGAGGAGGTGAATGTATTCAGATATTTGGGAGAGGACGTGTCAGCGGATGGGTCTATGAAGGATGAGGTGAATCATAGAATTGATGAGGGGAAAAGGGTGAGTGGTGCACTTAGGAGACAAAGAACTTTGTCCTTGGAGGCAAAGAGGGGAATGTATGAGAGTATAGTTTTACCAACACTCTTATATGGGTGTGAAGCATGGGTGATGAATGTTGCAGCGAGGAGAAGGCTGGAGGCAGTGGAGATGTCATGTCTGAGGGCAATGTGTGGTGTGAATATAATGCAGAGAATTCGTAGTTTGGAAGTTAGGAGGAGGTGCGGGATTACCAAAACTGTTGTCCAGAGGGCTGAGGAAGGGTTGTTGAGGTGGTTCGGACATGTAGAGAGAATGGAGCGAAACAGAATGACTTCAAGAGTGTATCAATCTGTAGTGGAAGGAAGGCGGGGTAGGGGTCGGCCTAGGAAAGGTTGGAGGGAGGGGGTAAAGGAGGTTTTGTGTGCGATGGGCTTGGACTTCCAGCAGGCGTGCGTGAGCGTGTTTGATAGGAGTGAATGGAGACGAATGGTCTTTAATACTTGACGTGCTGTTGGAGTGTGAGCAGGGTAACATTTATGAAGGGGTTCAGGGAAACCGGCAGGCCGGACTTGAGTCCTGGAGATGGGAAGTACAGTGCCTGCACTCTGAAGGAGGGGTGTTAATGTTGCAGTTTAAAAACTGTAGTGTAAAGCACCCTTCTGGCAAGACAGTGATGGAGTGAATGATGGTGAAAGTTTTTCTTTTTCGGGCCACCCTGCCTTGGTGGGAATCGGCCAGTGTGATAATAATAATATAAAAAACTATATATATATATAACTTGAATTCATCAAATGAATTCTAGACGTTAAAATGAAGAACGATAATCTAGTAATTATGGTGGTATATAAACCAGCGTCATCAATGACAGTAATCTAGTAATTATGGTGGTATATAAACCAGCGTCATCAATGACAGTAATCTAGTAATTATGGTGGTATATAAACCAGCGTCATCAATGACAGTAATCTAGTAATTATGGTGGTATATAAACAAGCGTCATCAATGACAGTAATCTAGTAATTATGGTGGTATATAAACCAGCGTCATCAATGACAGTAATCTAGTAATTATGGTGGTATATAAACCAGCGTCATCAATGACAGCAATCTAGTAATTATGGTGGTATATAAACCAGCGTCATCAATGACAGTAATCTAGTAATTATGGTGGTATATAAACCAGCGTCATCAATGACAGTAATCTAGTAATTATGGTGGTATATAAACCAGCGTCATCAATGACTAATGACAGTAATATAGTAATTATGGTGGTATATAAACCAGCGTCATCAATGACTGATGACAGTAATCTAGTAATTATGGTGGTATATAAACCAGCGTCATCAATGACAGTAATCTAGTAATTATGGTGGTATATAAACCAGTGTCATCAATGACTGATGACAGTAATCTAGTAATTATGGTGGTATATAAACCAGCGTCATCAATGACTGATGACAGTAATATAGTAATTATGGTGGTATATAAACCAGCGTCATCAATGACAGTAATCTAGTAATTATGGTGGTATATAAACCAGCGTCATCAATGACTGATGACAGTAATATAGTAATTATGGTGGTATATAAACCAGCGTCATCAATGACTGATGACAGTAATCTAGTAATTATGGTGGTATATAAACCAGCGTGTGAGGTGGTTGGAGATGTGGGGAATGAGGCTTCTAGCAGTGAGGTGCAGTCTGTCTCTCACTGTGAGGAGGCTGTAGGTGGGGTGGTAGCAACGGCTACCAGCAGTGAGGTGCAGCCCAGCACCTGCTACAAGTGGCGAGTTGTTCACAGTAATGGGAGGCGCATCAGAGTAAGGAAAGTTAAGAGTGCAGATCTGAAGGTAGGAAATCGCTTCTCTGTTCTCCAGGATGAATGTACTTCAGTGGCCAGTGAAGGTAAGGGTACTACTGCCCCTGCTAATGAAGGTAAGCGCATTCTTGTGGTTGGTGACTCTCAGGTAAGATATGTTGATCGTGCTTTTTGTAATAGGAATAAGAAGATGAGAGATAGAGTGTGCTTCCCTGGAGCTGGTGTTGGGGACATTGTCAACAGACTGGATAATATCATGTCAGGTAATGGGAACAAGCCCATTATCTGTCTCAGTGCTGGTGGAAATGATATTGGGAAGGGTAGGAGAGAAGAGCTGCTAGATAAGTACAGGTCAGCTATAGATTTCATTAAGTCTAAGGGAGGGATCCCAATCATATGTAGCATCTTGCCTAGAAGGGGAGTAGGAAATGAATGGTTGTCTAGGGCAATTGGTGTAAATTGCTGGCTAGACAGATACTGCAAGGAACTTGCAATCCCATTCATTGACAACTGGAACAACTTTTATGGCAAACATGATATGTATGCAAGGGATGGGGTTCATCTCTCTGGGGCAGGGGTGGTAGCACTTGCAGACTCGATTGAGAAGGCCATTGGTGAAATGCCTATGATTTTAAACTGATGGAAGATAGAGGTATGGGTGTGTGTGGGAAACAAGCAGGTTGCAACACTAGGGTTGGAAACAGTAAATGTATAAAAGGCATTCAGCATGAAGTTATAAATAAAGACAATAGAACAGGTCAGCAAACAAAGGGGGACAGCAGAGGGCAGCAAGGGACTAGCTCCCTTAAGGTTTACTATACTAATAGCAGGAGTGTTAGAAGTAAGATAGATGAGCTAAGATTAATTGCAAGTGCAGGAAACATAGATATTATTGCTATAACAGAGACCTGGCTCAATCTGAAAGATAGAGAGATGCCCTCTGAATGTCACATACAAGGCTATAAATTATTCCACACTGACAGGGTCAACAGGAAAGGTGGTGGAGTAGCGATGTATGTCAGAGACAATTTAAATTGTTGTGTTAGACAAGATATTAAATTAGAAGCGTCAGCCACTGAATCTGTTTGGTTACAGCTTCTCGAGGGCCGAGAAAAACTAATTTTGGGTGTGATTTACAGGGCCCCAAATCTTGATAGGGAGTGCAGTAAACTTCTATGGGACGAAATTCGTAAGGCATCTACATACGAAAATGTTGTGCTAATGGGAGATTTCAACTATAGACAGATTGACTGGAGCAATTTGACAGGAAATTTAGAGTCGGGTGACTTTCTTGATACGATCCAGGATTGTTTTTTAAAACAGTTTGTGACAGAGCCAACTAGGGGAAATAACCTCCTTGACTTGGTTCTTGCCAGTAGGGAAACACTAATTAATAATCTTGAGGTTAATGATGAGCTTGGGGAGAGTGATCACAAATCACTCAGTTTTAACATATCATGGAATTCCCCTAATAATGGCAATCAAGTCTCCGTCCCTGACTTTCGCTTGGCTGATTTCATAGGACTGAAAAATTACTTAGGTGGGCTGAACTGGAATGACCTGACTAGGGGTCAGGTAGGTGGTGATGGTTGCCGATATGATGCTTTCCAGGGCATAGTTCTAGCTGCTCAGTCAAATTATGTTCCAAATAGGGAAATCAGATCAAACAAAAATGATCCTAAATGGATGAACAATAGATTAAAATATCTGATTGGTCAAAAGAGAGGCATATATAGGCAAATCAAAAGAGGAGAGGGGCAATTAAGAAATCGATATATTCAGTTAAAGAGAGAAATAAAAAAGGGAATTAGAAAAGCAAATAGAGATTATGAGGTTAAAGTTGCAAGAGAATCGAAGACTAACCCAAAAGGATTCTTTCAGGTATACAGAAGTAAGATCAGGGACAAGATAGGCCCACTCAAAAGTTCCTCGGGTCAGCTCACTGACAGTGATAAGGAAATGTGTAGAATTTTTAACACATACTTTCTCTCAGTTTTTACACAGGAGGATACCAGCGATATTCCAGTAATGATAAATTATGTAGAACAGGACGATAATAAACTGTGCACTATTAGGGTCACAAGTGACATGGTCCTTAGGCAAATAGATAAATTAAAACCTAACAAATCCCCAGGCCCTGATGAACTGTATGCAAGGGTTCTAAAGGAATGTAAAGAGGAGCTTAGCACACCTTTGGCTAATCTTTTCAACATATCACTACAAACTGGCATGGTGCCAGATAAGTGGAAAATGGCAAATGTGATACCTATTTTCAAAACAGGTGACAGGTCCTTAGCTTCGAACTATAGACCAATAAGCCTAACCTCCATAGTGGGAAAATTTATGGAATCAATAATTGCCGAGGCAGTTCGTAGCCACCTTGAAAAGCATAAATTAATCAACGAATCTCAGCATGGTTTTACAAAGGGGCGTTCCTGCCTTACGAATTTATTAACTTTTTTCACTAAGGTATTTGAGGAGGTAGATCATGGTAATGAATATGATATTGTGTATATGGACTTCAGTAAGGCTTTTGACAGGGTCCCACATCAGAGACTATTGAGGAAAATTAAAGCACATGGAATAGGAGGAGAAATTTTTTCCTGGATAGAGGCATGGTTGACAAATAGGCAGCAGAGAGTTTGCATAAATGGGGAGAAATCAGAGTGGGGAAGCGTCACGAGCGGTGTTCCACAGGGGTCAGTGTTGGGCCCCCTGCTGTTCACAATCTACATAAACGACATAGATGAGGGCATAAAGAGCGACATCGGCAAGTTTGCCGATGACACCAAAATAGGCCGTCGAATTCATTCTGACGAGGACATTCGAGCACTCCAGGAAGATTTGAATAGACTGATGCAGTGGTCGGAGAAGTGGCAGATGCAGTTTAATATAGACAAATGCAAAGTTCTAAATGTTGGACAGGACAATAACCATGCCACATATAAACTAAATAATGTAGATCTTAATATTACGGATTGCGAAAAAGATTTAGGAGTTCTGGTTAGCAGTAATCTGAAACCAAGACAACAGTGCATAAGTGTTCGCAATAAAGCTAATAGAATCCTTGGCTTCATATCAAGAAGCATAAATAATAGGAGTCCTCAGGTTGTTCTTCAACTCTATACATCCTTGGTTAGGCCTCATTTAGATTATGCTGCACAGTTTTGGTCACCGTATTACAGAATGGATATAAATTCTCTGGAAAATGTACAAAGGAGGATGACAAAGATGATCCCATGTATCAGAAACCTTCCCTATGAGGATAGACTAAGGGCCCTGAAACTGCACTCTCTAGAAAGACGTAGAATTAGGGGGGATATGATTGAGGTTTATAAGTGGAAGACAGGAATAAATAAAGGGGATGTAAATAGTGTGCTGAAAATATCTAGCCTAGACAGGACTCGCAGCAATGGTTTTAAGTTGGAAAAATTCAGATTCAGGAGGGATATAGGAAAGTACTGGTTTGGTAATAGAGTTGTGGATGAGTGGAACAAACTCCCAAGTACCGTTATAGAGGCCAGAACGTTGTGTAGCTTTAAAAATAGGTTGGATAAATACATGAGTAGATGTGGGTGGGTGTGAGTTGGACCTGATAGCTTGTGCTAACAGGTCGGTTGCCGTGTTCCTCCCTTAAGTCAATGTGACCTGACCTGACTAGGTTGGGTGCATTGGCTTAAGCCGGTAGGGACTTGGACCTGCCTCGCATGGGCCAGTAGGCCTTCTGCAGTGTTCCTTCGTTCTTATGTTCTTATGTCATCAATGACTGATGACAGTAATATAGTAATTATGGTGGTATATAAACCAGCGTCATCAATGACTGATGACAGTAATATAGTAATTATGATGGTATATAAACCAGCGTCATCAATGACTGATGACAGTAATATAGTAATTATGATGGTATATAAACCAGCGTCATCAATGACTGATGACAGTAATATAGTAATTATGAAGGTATATAAACCAGCGTCATCAATGACTGACGACAGTAATATAGTAATTATGGTGGTATATAAACCAGCGTCATCAATGACTGATGACAGTAATATAGTAATTATGGTGGTATATAAACCAGCGTCATCAATGACTGATGACAGTAATCTAGTAATTATGGTGGTATATAAACCAGCGTCATCAATGACTGATGACAGTAATATAGTAATTATGATGGTATATAAACCAGCGTCATCAATGACTGATGACAGTAATCTAGTAATTATGATGGTATATAAACTAGAGTCATCAATGACTGATGACAGTAATCTAGTAATTATGGTGGTATATAAACCAGCGTCATCAATGACTGATGACAGTAATATAGTAATTATGGTGATATATAAACCAACGTCATCAATGACTGATGACAGTAATATAGTAATTATGACGGTATATAAACCAGCGTCATCAATGACTGATGACAGTAATAATTATGGTGGTATATAAACCAGCGTCATCAATGACTGATGACAGTAATATAGTAATTATGGTGGTATATAAACCAGCGTCATCAATGACTGATGACAGTAATATAGTAATTATGGTGGTATATAAACCAGCGTCATCAATGACTGATGACAGTAATATAGTAATTATGGTGGTATATAAACCAGCGTCATCAATGACTGATGACAGTAATATAGTAATTATGGTGGTATATAAACCAGCGTCATCAATGACTGATGACAGTAATATAGTAATTATGATGGTATATAAACCAGCGTCATCAATGACTGATGACAGTAATCTAGTAATTATGGTGGTATATAAACCAGCGTCATCAATGACTGATGACAGTAATCTAGTAATTATGGTGGTATATAAACCAGCGTCATCAATGACTGATGACAGTAATATAGTAATTATGGTGGTATATAAACCAGCGTCATCAATGACTGATGACAGTAATATAGTAATTACGATGGTATATAAACCAGCGTCATCAATGACTGATGACAGTAATATAGTAATTATGGTGGTATATAAACCAGCGTCGTCAATGACTGATGACAGTACAGATCAGTTAAGGAAGATAACTGTCTACAAAGTCTTGAAATTAATAACAAGTATTATCCTCCCAGGAAGATCGTAACCTCTTAAATATTTAATACACAGAAAGATGGTGAGTCACAACCTTGTACCAGAACACTTGTTGGAACATCATAGTGTTGTACCAGAACAGTTGTTGGAACATCACAGTGTTGTACCAGAACACTTGTTGGAACATCACAGTGTTGTACCAGAACAGTTGTTGCAACATCACAGTGTTGTACCAGAACAGTTGTTTGAACATCACAGTGTTGTACCAGAACAGTTGTTGCAACATCACAGTGTTGTACCAGAACAGTTGTTGGAACATCACAGTGTTGTACCAGAACAGTTGTTGGAACATCACAGTGTTGTACCAGAACAGTTGTTGGAACATCACAGTGTTGTACCAGAACAGTTGTTGGAACATCACAGTGTTGTACCAGAACAGTTGTTGCAACATCACAGTGTTGTACCAGAACAGTTGTTGGAACATCACAGTGTTGTACCAGAACAGTTGTTGGAACATCACAGTGTTGTACCAGAACAGTTGTTGGAACATCACAGTGTTGTACCAGAACACTTGTTGGAACAGTTGTTGGAACATCACAGTGTTGTACCAGAACAGTTGTTGGAACATCACAGTGTTGTACCAGAACAGTTGTTGGAACATCACAGTGTTGTACCAGAACAGTTGTTGCAACATCACAGTGTTGTACCAGAACAGTTGTTGCAACATCACAGTGTTGTACCAGAACAGTTGTTGCAACATCACAGTGTTGTACCAGAACAGTTGTTGCAACATCACAGTGTTGTACCAGAACAGTTGTTGCAACATCACAGTGTTGTACCAGAACAGTTGTTGGAACATCACAGTGTTGTACCAGAACAGTTGTTGGAACATCACAGTGTTGTACCAGAACAGTTGTTGCAACATCACAGTGTTGTTCGAGAACAGTTGTTGCAACATCACAGTGTTGTACCAGAGCAGTTGTTGGAACATCACAGTGTTGTACCAGAATAGTTGTTGGAACATCACAGTGTTGTACCAGAACAGTTGTTGGAACATCACAGTGTTGTACCAGAACAGTTGTTGGAACATCACAGTGTTGTACCAGAACAGTTGTTGGAACATCACAGTGTTGTACCAGAACAGTTGTTGGAACATCACAGTGTTGTAAAAGAACACTTGTTGGAACATCACAGTGTTGTACCAGAACAGTTGTTGGAACATCAGTGTTGTACCAGAACAGTTGCTGGAACATCACAGTGTTGTACCAGAACAGTTGTTGGAACATCACAGTGTTGTACCAGAACAGTTGTTGGAACATCACAGTGTTGTACCAGAACAGTTGTTGGAACATCACAGTGTTGTACCAGAACAGTTCTTGCAACATCAGTGTTGTACCAGAACAGTTGTTGCAACATCACAGTGTTGTACCAGAACAGTTGTTGCAACATCACAGTGTTGTACCAGAACAGTTGTTGGAACATCACAGTGTTGTACCAGAACAGTTCTTGCAACATCACAGTGTTGTACCAGAACAGTTGTTGCAACATCACAGTGTTGTACCAGAACAGGTGTTAGAACATCACAGTGTTGTACCAGAACAGTTCTTGCAACATCACAGTGTTGTACCAGAACAGTTGTTGCAACATCACAGTGTTGTACCAGAACAGGTGTTAGAACATCACAGTGTTGTACCAGAACAGTTCTTGCAACATCACAGTGTTGTACCAGAACAGTTGTTGCAACATCACAGTGTTGTACCAGAACAGTTGTTGCAACATCACAGTGTTGTACCAGAACAGTTGTTGGAACATCACAGTGTTGTACCAGAACAGTTGTTGGAACATCACAGTGTTGTACCAGAACAGTTCTTGCAACATCACAGTGTTGTACCAGAACAGTTGTTGCAACATCACAGTGTTGTACCAGAACAGGTGTTAGAACATCACAGTGTTGTACCAGAACAGTTGTTGGAACATCACAGTGTTGTACCAGAACAGTTGTTGGAACATCACAGTGTTGTACCAGAACAGTTGTTGGAACATCACAGTGTTGTACCAGAACAGTTGTTGGAACATCACAGTGTTGTACCAGAACAGTTTTTGGAACAGTGTTGTATCACAGTGTTGTACCAGAAGAACAGTTGTTGGAACATCACAGTGTTGTACCAGAACAGTTTTTGGAACATCACAGTGTTGTACCAGAACAGTTGTTGGAACATCACAGTGTTGTACCAGAACAGTTGTTGGAACATCAGTGTTGTACCAGTGTTGTACCAGAACAGTTGTTGGAACATCACAGTGTTGTACCAGAACAGTTGTTGGAACATCACACAGTGTTGTACCAGAACAGTTGTTGGAACATCACAGTGTTGTACCAGAACACTTGTTGGAACATCACAGTGTTGTACCAGAACAGTTGTTGGAACATCACAGTGTTGTACCAGAACAGTTGTTGGAACATCACAGTGTTGTACCAGAACAGTTGTTGGAACATTACAGTATTGTACCAGAACAGTTCTTGCAACATCAGTGTTGTACCAGAAGAGTTGTTGCAACATCACAGTGTTGTACCAAAACAGTTGTTGCAACATCACAGTGTTGTACCAGAACAGTTGTTAGAACATCACAGTGTTGTAACAGAACAGGTGTTAGAACATCACAGTGTTGTACCAGAACAGTTCTTGCAACATCACAGTGTTGTACCAGAACAGTTGTTGCAACATCACAGTGTTGTACCAGAACAGTTGTTGCAACATCACAGTGTTGTACCAGAACAGGTGTTAGAACATCACAGTGTTGTACCAGAACAGGTGTTAGAACATCACAGTGTTGTACCAGAATAGGTCTTAGAACATCACAGTGTTGTACCAGAACAGTTGTTGGAACATCACAGTGTTGTACCAGAACAGTTGTTGGAACATCACAGTGTTGTACCAGAACAGTTGTTGGAACATCACAGTGTTGTACCAGAACAGTTGTTGGAACATCACAGTGTTGTACCAGAACAGTTGTTGGAACATCACAGTGTTGTACCAGAACAGTTGTTGGAACATCACAGTGTTGTACCAGAACAGTTGTTGGAACATCACAGTGTTGTACCAGAACAGTTGTTGGAACATCACAGTGTTGTACCAGAACAGTTGTTGGAACATCACAGTGTTGTACCAGAACAGTTGTTGGAACATCACAGTGTTGTACCAGAACAGTTGTTGGAACATCACAGTGTTGTACCAGAACAGTTGTTGGAACATCACAGTGTTGTACCAGAACAGTTGTTGGAACATCACAGTGTTGTACCAGAACAGTTGTTGGAACATCACAGTGTTGTACCAGAACAGTTGTTGGAACATCACAGTGTTGTACCAGAACAGTTGTTGGAACATCACAGTGTTGTACCAGAACAGTTGTTGGAACATCACAGTGTTGTACCAGAACAGTTGTTGGAACATCACAGTGTTGTACCAGAACAGTTCTTGGAACATCACAGTGTTGTACCAGAGCAGTTCTTGCAACATCACAGTGTTGTACCAGAACAGTTGGAACATCACAGTGTTGTACCAGAACAATTGTTGGAACATCACATTGTACCGAAACAGTTGTTGGAACATCACAGTGTTGTACCAGAACAGTTGTTGGAACATCACAGTGTTGTACCAGAACAGTTGTTGGAACATCACAGTGTTGTACCAGAACAGTTGTTGGAACATCACAGTGTTGTACCAGAACAGTTGTTGGAACATCACAGTGTTGTACCAGAACAGTTGTTGGAACATCACAGTGTTGTACCAGAACAGTTGTTGGAACATCACAGTGTTGTACCAGAACACTTGTTGGAACATCAGTGTTGTACCAGAACAGGTGTTAGAACATCACAGTGTTGTACCAGAACAGTTGGGAGATCACAGTGTTGTACCAGAACAGTTGTTGGAACATCACAGTGTTGTACCAGAGCAGTTCTTGCAACATCACAGTGTTGTACCAGAACAGTTGGAACATCACAGTGTTGTACCAGAACAGCGGTTGGAACATCACAGTGTTGTACCAGAACAGTTGTTGGAACATCACAGTGTTGTACCAGAACAGTTGGGAGATCACAGTGTTGTACCAGAACAGTTGGAACATCACACTGTTGTACCAGAACAGTTCTTGCAACATCACAGTGTTGTACCAGAACAGTTGGAACATCACACTGTTGTACCAGAACAATTCTTGGAACATCACAGTGTTGTACCAGAACAGTTCTTGCAACATCACAGTGTTGCACCAGAACAGTTGGAACATCACACTGTTGTACCAGAACAGCTCTTGGAACATCACAGTGTTGTACCAGAACAGTTCTTGCAACATCACAGTGTTGTACCAGAACAGTTCTTGCAACATCACAGTGTTTTACCAGAACAGTTCTTGCAACATCACAATGTTGTACCAGAACAGTTCTTGGAACATCACAGTGTTGTACCAGAACAATTTTCGTAAAAGATACCCACAAGTTAGTTACAGAAGGTTGATGGTATCAACCTTGGTAACAGATACGCACAAGTTAGTCTCAGGAGGTTGATGGTATCAACCTTGGTAACAGATACCCACAAGTTAGTCTCAGGAGGTTGGTGGTATCAACCTTGGTAACAGATACGCACAAGTTAGTCTCAGGAGGTTGCTGGTATCAACCTTGGTAACAGATACGCACAAGTTAGTCTCAGGAGGTTGGTGGTATCAACCTTGGTAACAGATACCCACAAGTTAGTCTCAGGAGGTTGGTGGTATCAACCTTGGCAACAGATACCCACAAGTTAGTCTCAGGAGGTTGGTGGTATTAAACCTTGGCAACAGATACCCACAAGTTAGTCTCAGGAGGTTGATGGTATCAACCTTGGTAACAGATACCCACAAGTTAGTCTCAGGAGGTTGATGGTATCAACCTTGGTAACAGATACGCACAAGTTAGTCTCAGGAGGTTGATGGTATCAAACCTTGGTAACAGATACCCACAAGTTAGTCACAGGAGGTTGATGGTATCAACCTTGGTAACAGATACCCACAAGTTAGTCTCGAGGTTGATGGTATCAACCTTGGTAACAGATACCCACAAGTTAGTCTCCGGAGGTTGATGGTATCAACCTTGGAGGTTGATGGTATCAACCTTGGTAACAGATACCCACAAGTTAGTCTCAGGAGGTTGATGGTATCAACCTTGGTAACAGATACCCACAAGTTAGTCTCAGGAGGTTGATGGTATCAACCTTGGTAACAGATACCCACAAGTTAGTCTCAGGAGGTTGATGGTATCAACCTTGGTAACAGATACCCACAAGTTAGTCTCAGGAGGTTGATGGTATCAACCTTGGTAACAGATACGCACAAGTTAGTCTCAGGAGGTTGATGGTATCAACCTTGGTAACAGATACCCACAAGTTAGTCTCAGGAGGTTGATGGTATCAACCTTGGTAACAGATACCCACAAGTTAGTCTCAGGAGGTTGATGGTATCAACCTTGGTAACAGATACCCACAAGTTAGTCTCAGGAGGTTGGTGGTATCAACCTTGGTAACAGATACCCACAAGTTAGTCTCAGGAGGTTGGTGGTATCAACCTTGGTAACAGATACCCACAAGTTAGTCTCAGGAGGTTGATGGTATCAACCTTGGTAACAGATACCCACAAGTTAGTCTCAGGAGGTTGATGGTATCAACCTTGGTAACAGATACCCACAAGTTAGTCTCAGGAGGTTGATGGTATCAACCTTGGTAACAGATATCCACAAGTTAGTCTCAGGAGGTTGATGGGATCAACCTTGGTAACAGATACCCACAAGTTAGTCTCAGGAGGTTGGTGGTATCAACCTTGGTAACAGATACAGACAAGTTAGTCTCAGGAGGTTGGTGGTATCAACCTTGGTAACAGATATCCACAAGTTAGTCTCAGGAGGTTGATGGGATCAACCTTGGTAACAGATACCCACAAGTTAGTCTCAGGAGGTTGGTGGTATCAACCTTGGTAACAGATGCAGACAAGTTAGTCTCAGGAGGTTGATGGTATCATGCTTGGTAACAGATATCCACAAGTTAGTCTCAGGAGGTTGATGGGATCAACCTTGGTAACAGATACCCACAAGTTAGTCTCAGGAGGTTGATGGTATCAACCTTGGTAACAGATACCCACAAGTTAGTCTCAGGAGGTTGGTGGTATCAACCTTGGTAACAGATATCCACAAGTTAGTCTCAGGAGGTTGATGGGATCAACCTTGGTAACAGATACCCACAAGTTAGTCTAAGGAGGTTGGTGGTATCAACCTTGGTAACAGATACAGACAAGTTAGTCTCAGGAGGTTGATGGGATCAACCTTGGTAACAGATACCCACAAGTTAGTCTCAGGAGGTTGGTGGTATCAACCTTGGTAACAGATACAGACAAGTTAGTCTCAGGAGGTTGATGGTATCAACCTTGGTAACAGATATCCACAAGTTAGTCTCAGGAGGTTGATGGGATCAACCTTGGTAACAGATACCCACAAGTTAGTCTCAGGAGGTTGGTGGTATCAACCTTGGTAACAGATACAGACAAGTTAGTCTCAGGAGGTTGGTGGTATCAACCTTGGTAACAGATATCCACAAGTTAGTCTCAGGAGGTTGATGGGATCAACCTTGGTAACAGATACCCACAAGTTAGTCTCAGGAGGTTGGTGGTATCAACCTTGGTAACAGATGCAGACAAGTTAGTCTCAGGAGGTTGATGGTATCATGCTTGGTAACAGATATCCACAAGTTAGTCTCAGGAGGTTGATGGGATCAACCTTGGTAACAGATACCCACAAGTTAGTCTCAGGAGGTTGATGGTATCAACCTTGGTAACAGATACCCACAAGTTAGTCTCAGGAGGTTGGTGGTATCAACCTTGGTAACAGATATCCACAAGTTAGTCTCAGGAGGTTGATGGGATCAACCTTGGTAACAGATACCCACAAGTTAGTCTAAGGAGGTTGGTGGTATCAACCTTGGTAACAGATACAGACAAGTTAGTCTCAGGAGGTTGATGGTATCAACCTTGGTAACAGATATCCAGAAGTTAGTCTCAGGAGGTTGGTGGTATCAGCCTTGGTAACAGATACCCACAAGTTAGTTTACAAAGACACATAACACTAGGACATATTTATTAGAAACCGTTTCGGTCCTGGGACCATGATCACTAGGGCAGCGAGCCTCCAGCAGCAACAGCCTGGTTGGTCAGGCAAGCACCAGACGAGCCTGAGCCATGGCCGGGCTCCTAGAGTAGTGAAACTCTCGAATCTCTTCAAAGGTATCAAGGATAAGGCAGTGTTTTGTTTACGTGTTTTTCTAAACCAAGGGAAGTTCATATATCAACAGTGAAAAAATGAGTGAAATTCTTATAGACTGGTTGATCAGGTCGTGATCCACCGGGAGGCTTGGTCGTGAACCGGGTCACAGGGGTCTTGATCAGGTCGTGATCCACCGGGAGGCTTGGTCGTGGACCGGGTCACAGGGGTCTTGATCAGGTCGTGATCCACCGGGAGGCTTGGTCGTGAACCGGGTCACAGGGGTCTTGATCAGGTCGTGATCCACCTGGAGGCCTGGTCGTGGACCGGGTCACAGGGGCCTTGATCAAGTCCTGATCCACCGGGAGGCCTCATCGTGAACCGGGCCACAGGGGCCTTGATCAGGTACTGATCCACCGGGAGGCCTGGTCGTGAACCGGTCCACAGGGGCCTTGATCAGGTTCTGATCCACCGGGAGGCCTGGTCGTGAACCGGGCCACAGGGGCCTTGATCAGGTCCTGATCCACCGGGAGGCCTGGTCGTGAACCGGGTCACAGGGGCCTTGATCAGGTCCTGATCCACCGGGAGGCCTCATCGTGAACCGGGCCACAGGGGCCTTGATCAGGTACTGATCCACCGGGAGGCCTGGTCGTGGACCGGGCCACAGGGGCCTTGATCAGGTCCTGATCCACCGGGAGGCCTCATCGTGAACCGGGTCACAGGGGCCTTGATCAGGTCCTGATCCACCGGGAGGCCTGGTCGTGAACCGGGCCACAGGGGCATTGATCCCCGGAATAACCTCCAGGTAGATTCCAGGTAGACCAATATGACTCGGTGTTTAGTAGTTCACTAAAGAGTGCAGGATGGTGAGTGCAGGATGGTGAGTGCAGGATGGGGAGTGCAGGATGAGGAGTGCAGGATGGGGAGTGCAGGATGGTGAGTGCAGGATGGGGAGTGCAGGATGGGGAGTGCAGGATGGTGAGTGCAGGATGGGGAGTGCAGGATGGGGAGTGCAGGATTGAGAGTGCAGGATGGTGAGTGCAGGATGGGGAGTGCAGGATGGGGAGTGCAGGATGGGGAGTGCAGGATGGTGAGTGCAGGATGGGGAGTGCAGGATGTGGAGTGCAGGATGGGGAGTGCAGGATGTGGAGTGCAGGATGGGGAGTGCAGGATGGTGAGTGCAGGATGGTGAGTGCAGGATGGGGAGTGCAGGATGGAGAGTGCAGGATGGGGAGTGCAGGATGGTGAGTGCAGGATGGGGAGTGCAGGATGGGGAGTGGAGGATGGTGAATGCAGGATGGGGAGTGCAGGATGAGGAGTGCAGGATGGGGAGTGCAGGATGAGGAGTGCAGGATGGGGAGCGCAAGATGAGGAGTGCAGGATGAGGAGTGCAGGATGGGGAGTGCAAGATGGGGAGTGCAGGATGGGGAGTGCAGGATGGGGGTGCAGGATAGGGGTGCAGGATGGGGGTGCAGGATGGTGAGTGCAGGATGGGGGTGCAGGATGGGGAGTGCAGGATGGGGAGTGCAGGATGGTGAGTGCAGGATGGGGAGTGCAGGATGGGAGTGCAGGATGAGTGCAGGATGGGGGTGCAGGATGGGGAGTGCAGGATGGTGAGTGCAGGATGTGGGTGCAGGATGGGGAGTGCAGGATGGGGGTGCAGGATGGGGGTGCAGGATGGTGAGTGCAGGATGGTGAGTGCAGGATGGGGGTGCAGGATGAGGAGTGCAGGATGGTGAGTGCAGGATGTGGGTGCAGGATGGGGAGTGCAGGATGGTGAGTGCAGGATGGTGAATGCAGGATGGGGGTGCAGGATGGGGAGTGCAGGATGGGGAGTGCAGGATGGGAGTGCAGGTTGGGAGTGCAGGATGGGGAGTGCAGGATGGGGAGTGCAGGATGGGAGTGCAGGTTGGGAGTGCAGGATGGGGAGTGCAGGTTGGGAGTGCAGGATGGGGAGTGCAGGATGGTGAGTGCAGGATGGGGGTGCAGGATGTGGAGTGCAGGATGGGAGTGCAGGATGGGGAGTGCAGGATGGGGAGTGCAGGATGGGGCGTGCAGGTTGGGAGTGCAGGATGGGAGTGCAGGATGGGGAGTGCAGGATGGGGGTGCAGGATGGTGAGTGCAGGATGTGGAGTGCAGGATGGGAGTGCAGGATGGGGAGTGCAGGATGTGGAGTGCAGGATGGGGAGTGCAGGATGGGAGTGCAGGATGCGGAGTGCAGGATGGGGAGTGCAGGATGGGAGTGCAGGTTGGGAGTGCAGGATGGGGAGTGCAGGATGGGGAGTGCAGGATGGTGAGTGCAGGATGGGGAGTGCAGGATGTGGAGTGCAGGATGGGGAGTGCAGGATGGGGTGCAGGTGGGAGTGCAGGATGGGGAGTGCAGGATGGGAGTGCAGGATGGTGACTGCAGGATGGGGAGTGCAGGATGGGAGTGCAGGATGGGGAGTGCAGGATGGGAGTGCAGGATGGGGAGTGCAGGATGGGGAGTGCAGGATGTGGAGTGCAGGTTGGGAGTGCAGGATGGGGAGTGCAGGATGGGAGTGCAGGATGGGGAGTGCAGGATGGTGAGTGCAGGATGGGAGTGCAGGATGGGGAGTGCAGGATGGGGAGTGCAGGATGGGAGTGCAGGATGGGGAGTGCAGGATGGGAGTGCAGGATGGGGAGTGCAGGATGGGAGTGCAGGATGGGGAGTGCAGGATGGGGAGTGCAGGATGGGAGTGCAGGATGGTGAGTGCAGGATGGGGAGTGCAGGATGGGGAGTGCAGGATGGGAGTGCAGGATGGGAGTGCAGGTTGGGAGTGCAGGATGGGGAGTGCAGGATGGGGAGTGCAGAATGTGGAGTGCAGGATGGTGAGTGCAGGTTGGGAGTGCAGGATGGGGAGTGCAGGATGTGGAGTGCAGGATGGTGAGTGCAGGTTGGGAGTGCAGGATGGGGAGTGCAGGATGTGGAGTGAAGGATGGTGAGTGCAGGTTGGGAGTGCAGAATGGGGAGTGCAGGATGTGGAGTGCAGGATGGGGAGTGCAGGATGGTGAGTGCAGGATGTGGAGTGCAGGATGGGGAGTGCAGGATGTGGAGTGCAGGATGGTGAGTGCAGGATGGGGAGTGCAGGATGGGTAGTGCAGGATGGTGAGTGCAGGATGGTGAGTGCAGGATGGGGAGTGCAGGATGGGGAGTGCAGGATGTGGAGTGCAGGATGGGGAGTGCAGGATGGTGAGTGCAGGATGGTGAGTGCAGGATGGTGAGTGCAGGATGGGGAGTGCAGGATGGTGAGTGCAGGATGGGGAGTGCAGGATGGTGAGTGCAGGTTGGGAGTGCAGAATGGGGAGTGCAGGATGGGGAGTGCAGGATGGGGAGTGCAGGATGGGGAGTGCAGGATGTGGAGTGCAGGATGTGGAGTGCAGGATGGGGAGTGCAGGATGGTGAGTGCAGGATGGGAGTGCAGGATGTGGAGTGCAGGTTGGGAGTGCAGGATGGGAGTGCAGGATGGGGAGTGCAGGATGGGAGTGCAGGATGGTGAGTGCAGGATGGGAGTGCAGGATGGGGAGTGCAGGATGGGGAGTGCAGGATGGGGAGTGCAGGATGGGGAGTGCAGGATGGGAGTGCAGGATGGTGAGTGCAGGATGGGAGTGCAGGATGGGGAGTGCAGGATGGTGAGTGCAGGATGGGGAGTGCAGGATGGGGAGTGTAGGATGGGGAGTGGAGGTTGGGAGTGCAGGATGGGGAGTGCAGGATGGGGAGTGCAGGATGGGGAGTGCAGGATGGGAGTGCAGGATGGTGAGTGCAGGATGGGGAGTGCAGGATGGGGAGTGCAGGATGGGGAGTGCAGGATGTGGAGTGCAGGATGTGGAGTGCAGGATGGGAGTGCAGGATGGGGAGTGCAGGATGGGGAGTGCAGGATGTGGAGTGCAGGATGGGGAGTGCAGGATGTGGAGTGCAGGATGGGGAGTGCAGGATGGGGAGTGCAGGATGGGGAGTGCAGGATGGTGAGTGCAGGATGGGGAGTGCAGGATGTGGAGTGCAGGATGGGAGTGCAGGATGGGGAGTGCAGGATGGGGAGTGCAGGATGGGGAGTGCAGGATGGGAGTGCAGGATGGGAGTGCAGGATGGGGAGTGCAGGATGGGGAGTGCAGGATGGGGAGTGCAGGATGTGGAGTGCAGGATGGGGAGTGCAGGATGGGGAGTGCAGGATGGGGAGTGCAGGATGGGGAGTGCAGGATGGGAGTGCAGGATGGGGAGTGCAGGATGTGGAGTGCAGGATGTGGAGTGCAGGATGGTGAGTGCAGGATGGGGAGTGCAGGATGTGGAGTGCAGGATGGGGAGTGCAGGATGGGGAGTGCAGGATGGGAGTGCAGGTTGGGAGTGCAGGATGGGGAGTGCAGGATGGGGAGTGTAGGATGGGGAGTTTCATAATCTGTGAAGGTCACACATGATATAAGTTATTTAAGTAGTTATGGTGTGAAGGTGTAAAGAGACAGAAATATGTCGACTCCAGCAGCACCTGGACCAGATTCCTAAACTTTGTTATTAATAAAGAATCTGCAAGCAGCACTAGCACCAGCAGTCCGTGTCCTCTGTAGAAACATCGTAGTCCCAGGTTATATCCCCGAGACCTTCAAAAATGCAGCAGCTCCTCTGTACACAACAGTAAAGTGACGGCAAAAACGTAATAGACATGTCAGTTCTGTCTTCTAATAATATGTTATTTTTCCACTATAATCTACCTTGTCCATAATTACTATTGTATTTACTTTGTCTGTTTCGTAAGGTGAAGTCCAGGATCTTTCCTTAATTCATGGTATAACTTAACAAATCTTTGAGGACAATTGTGTTGTAGAGGTCTGAGCTTTGTTCAGTTGTGTTGCAGAAGTCTGAGCTTTGTTCAGTTGTGTTGCAGAAGTCTGAGCTTTGCTCAGTTGTGTTGCAGAAGTCTGAGCTTTGTTCAGTTGTGTTGCAGAAGTCTGAGCTTTGCTCAGTTGTGTTGCAGAAGTCTGAGCTTTGTTCAGTTGTGTTGCAGAAGTCTGAGCTTTGTTCAGTTGTGTTGCAGAAGTCTGAGCTTTGTTCAGTTGTGTTGCAGAAGTCTGAGCTTTGCTCAGTTGTGTTGCAGAAGTCTGAGCTTTGTTCAGTTGTGTTGCAGAAGTCTGAGCTTTGTTCAGTTGTGTTGCAGAAGTCTGAGCTTTGTTCAGTTGTGTTGCAGAAGTCTGAGCTTTGTTCAGTTGTGTTGCAGAAGTCTGAGCTTTGCTCAGTTGTGTTGCAGAAGTCTGAGCTTTGTTCAGTTGTGTTGCAGAGGTCTGAGCTTTGCTCAGACCTCTGCAACAAAGATTTGTTAAGTTATACCATGAATTAAGGAAAGATCCTGGACTTCACCTTACGAAACAGACAAAGCAAATACAATAGTAATCATGGACAAGGTAGATTATAGTGGAAAAATAAACATGATATTAGGAGACAGTGAAACTCAGGCGCCTCTTAACAGTAGCTGGACCATCGCACATCATATTAAAAGATTGATAAGATGCCAGGTTACGAACTTTATGGAGCAGCACAACCTGCATAATCCAAACCACCTTGAATTTTGAGCAGAAAGATCATCCCTGTCACAGATACTAAATCGATAGGATTGCGGAGGCGTTGGAAGGAAAGCATAACGCTTATGTTATGTAGGTGAGATGCGACCATGGAGCGAGTGCACGTACACTGAGGACGACAGGTATGATAGGGAAAGTAGGCAAATAGATATTCAACTTTCTGACAAATACACCATAAATAGTAGTAAACACAACAAAGTCTAGCATTAATAACGTAAAATGCTCAGTGCCACAAGGCCACTTGACTGTGTATCGTCTTCATAACAGACACATTTTCACATCATATATTGCTGATGATACCAAAATAAGTATGAAAATCACCTCGGTAGAAGACACGGCAAAAATCCAAGAGGATATAAGTAAACTCTTCCAGCGCGGGAGCGTTGATCCCCAGAATGCCCTCCAGGTAGGTAGTGGACAGTTGGGAATAACATACTGTTAGCGGAGCGGCAACTCCTTCCAACTGCTTAGATATGGAAAGAATGAAGAAGTGAAAAGGGACACTTTATACAACGAATTCTCTTTTAGTGTACTCGTCGAGCCTGTCCTAAGGCCGAGCTCCAAAAACAGGTAAACTCTCGAAAGCCTCCAAAGGTATATCAGCGGTAAAGGCACTGTGAAGAGGACCGTTAGTACGCAGCAGTATAGGAGCCAAAAGAGAACGAGTGAGGTGAAGAGTATCGTTATTAGTTCAGTATCTCTTGTTCTGAAAGTTCCAACCTATACACAGCCCGCACATAAGAGACAAGACCTTAACACGACGTTTAGGTCCGATTTGGACCATTTAAATGGTGCAAGTGGGACCGAAACGTCGTCGTTAGCTCCTCTCTTCTATGTGCGGGTTACTTGTGTATTGTTCGAGTCACTGTATTGTGCCATTTTGTACATTTACAACTTATCATGTTGCATGTTGTAACACGAGCTACACTGTTGTGATCCTTGAGTGTGACATCTGCCTGACATCATTACTTCCAAGTCTTCCACGTGGAGACTTTCTCTCTATTGAATGATTTGAGTTCTTCCTGTACTCCGTGAACCTTTGAAGAGTTCCGAGTTGTTTTCTACTCCCGGAGCCCGGCCATAGGCCAGGTTCGTCCGGTGCTAGCCTGGTCAACCAGGTTGTTGCTGCTGCTGGTCCGCCGACCCATATCCGTTACAGCACTAAGGTAGGCTGTGATAGATATGTGGGTCATCGGGTCATTAGCAACAACGGTTTGGTTGGCCAGACGAGCCTGGCCCATGGCCGGGCTCCGGGAGAAGGACTCTCAAAATTCATCAAAGGTATATGAGACTGTTGCTCCAGACTATTGCCATGGAACTGCCACTATCTTGAAAGTTGGAGCTCAAGTTTCTTGAATCAAGAGCCCTCGTTGTCAGCTGTGCAATCCCCTTGAATGTTTTAATGTATCCAAGGCTTATTCTCTCTCTGTCTCTCTCTCTCTCTCTCTCTCTCTCTCTCTCTCTCTCTCTCTCTCTCTCTCTCTCTCTCTCTCTCTGTCTGTCTGTCTGTCTGTCTCTCTCTCTCTCTCTCTCTCTCTCTCTCTCTCTCTCTCTCTCTCTCTCTCTCTCTCTCTCTCTCTCTCTCTCTCTCTCTCTCTCTCTCTCTCCCCCTCTCTCTCTCTCTCTCTCTCTCTCTCTCTCTCTCTCTCTCTCTCTCTCTCTCTCTCTCTCTCTCTCTCTCTCTCTCTCTCTCTCTCTCTCTCTCTCTCTCTCTCTCTCTCTCTCTCTCTCGTTGACTGCGATACACAAACATACTTAAATTGACTAACTTGAACCAGAAGATAGTGTACAGTGTAAATAAGAGTCTTGGTAGTGTAGCAACAGTAGGCGTGGTAGTGTAGCAACAGTAGGCGTGGTAGTGTAGCAACAGTAGGCGTGGTAGTGTAGCAACAGTAGGCGTGGTAGTGTAGCAACAGTAGGCGTGGTAGTGTAGCAACAGTAGGCGTGGTAGTGTAGCAACAGTAGGCGTGGTAGTGTAGCAACAGTAGGCGTGGTAGTGTAGCAACAGTAGGCGTGGTAGTGTGGCAACAGTAGGCGTGGTAGTGTAGCAACAGTAGGCGTGGTAGTGTAGCAACAGTAGGCGTGGTAGTGTAGCAACAGTAGGCGTGGTAGTGTAGCAACAGTAGGCGTGGTAGTGTAGCAACAGTAGGCGTGGTAGTGTAGCAACAGTAGGCGTGGTAGTGTAGCAACAGTAGGCGTGGGGTGTAGCAACAGTAGGCGTGGTAGTGTAGCAACAGTAGGCGTGGTAGTGTAGCAACAGTAGGCGTGGTAGTGTAGCAACAGTAGGCGTGGTAGTGTAACAACAGTAGGCGTGGTAGTGTAGCAACAGTAGGCGTGGTAGTGTAACAACAGTAGGCGTGGTAGTGTAGCAACAGTAGGCGTGGTAGTGTAGCAACAGTAGGCGTGGTAGTGTAGCAACAGTAGGCGTGGTAGTGTAGCAACAGGTAGGCGTGGTAGTGTAGCAACAGTAGGCGTGGAGGTGTAGCAACAGTAGGCGTGGTAGTGTAGCAACAGTAGGCGTGGTAGTGTAGCAACAGTAGGCGTGGTAGTGTAGCAACAGTAGGCGTGGTAGTTTGGACAACAGTAGGCGTGGTAGTGTAGCAACAGTAGGCGTGGTAGTGTAGCAACAGTAGGCGTGGTAGTGTAGCAACAGTAGGCGTGGTAGTGTAGCAACAGCAGGCGTGGTAGTGTAGCAACAGGAGGCGTGGTAGTGCAACAGTAGGCGTGGTAGTGTAGCAACGGTAGGCGTGGTAGTGTAGCAACAGTAGGCGTGGTAGTGTAGCAACAGTAGGCGTGGTAGTGGCAGCAACAGTAGGCGTGGTAGTGTAGCAACCGTAGGCGTGGTAGTGTAGCAACAGTAGGCGTGGTAGTGTAGCAACAGTAGGCGTGGTAGTGTAGCAACAGTAGGCGTGGTAGTGTAGCAACAGCAGGCGTGGTAGTGTAGCAACAGTAGGCGTGGTAGTGTAGCAACAGTAGGCGTGGTAGTGTAGCAACAGTAGGCGTGGTAGTGTAGCAAGCAGTAGGCGTGGTAGTGTGCAACGTAGGCGTGGTAGTGCAGCAACAGTAGGCGTGGGAGTGTAGCAACAGGGCAGTGGTAGTGTAGGCAGCAGTAGGCGTGGTAGTGTAGCAACAGCAGGGCGTGGTAGTGTAAGGCAACAGGTAGGCGTGGTAGTGTAGCAACAGCAGGCGTGGTAGTGTAACAACAGTAGGCGTGGTAGTGTAGCAACAGTAGGCGTGGTAGTGTAGCAACAGTAGGCGTGGTAATGTAGCAACAGTAGGCGTGGTAGTGTAGCAACAGTAGGCGTGGTAGTGTAGCAACAGTAGGCGTGGTGGTGTAGCAACAGTAGGCGTGGTGGTGTAGCAACAGTAGGCGTGGTGGTGTAACAACGGTAGGCGTGGTAGTGTGGCAACAGTAGGCGTGGTAGTGTAGCAACAGGTAGGCGTGGTAGTGTGGCAACAGTAGGCGTGGTAGTGTAGCAAGGTAGGCGTAGTAGTGTAGCAACAGTAGGCGTGGTAGTGTAGCAACAGTAGGCGTGGTAGTGTAGCAACAGTAGGCGTGGTAGTGTAGCAACAGTAGGCGTGGTAGTGTAGCAACAGTAGGCGTGGTAGTGTAACAACAGTAGGCGTGGTAGTGTAACAACAGTAGGCGTGGTAGTGTAGCAACAGTAGGCGTGGTAGTGTAGCAACAGTAGGCGTGGTAGTGTAGCAACAGTAGGCGTGGTAGTGTAGCAACAGTAGGCGTGGTAGTGTAACAACAGAGGGCGTGGTAGTGTAGCAACAGTAGGCGTGGTAGTGTAGCAACAGTAGGCGTGGTAGTGTAGCAACAGTAGGCGTGGTAGTGTGGCAACAGTAGGCGTGGTAGTGTGGCAACAGTAGGCGTGTTAGTGTAACAACAGAGGGCGTGGTAGTGTACCAACAGTAGGCGTGGTACTGTAACAACAGAGGGCGTGGTAGTGTAGCAACAGTAGGCGTGGTAGTGTAACAACAGAGGGCGTGGTAGTGTAGCAACAGTAGGCGTGGTAGTGTAGCAACAGTAGGCGTGGTAGTGTAGCAACAGTAGGCGTGGTAGTGTAGCAACAGTAGGCGTGGTAGTGTAACAACAGTAGGCGTGGTAGTGTAACACAGTAGGCGTGGTAGTGTAACAACAGTAGGCGTGGTAGTGTAGCAGCAGTAGGTGTGGTAGTGTAAAAACAGAGGGCGTGGTAGTGTAACAACAGAGGGCGTGGTAGTGTAACAACAGTAGGCGTGGTAGTGTAACAGAGGGCGTGGTAGTGTAGCAAAAGTAGGCGTGGTGGTGTAACAACAGTAGGCGTGGTAATGTAACAACAGTAGGTGTGGTAGTGTAACAAGAGTAGGCGTGGTAGTGTAACAACAGTAGGCGTGGTAGTGTAACAACAGTAGGCGTGGTAGTGTAACAACAGTAGGCGTGGTAGTGTAGCAATAGTAGGCGTGGTAGTGTAACAACAGAGGGCGTGGTAGTGTAACAACAGAGGGGGTGGTAGTGTAGCAACAGTAGGCGTGGTAGTGTAACAGAGGGCGTGGTAGTGTAGCAAAAGTAGGCGTGGTGGTTTAACAACAGTAGGCGTGGTAGTGTAACAACAGTAGGCGTGGTAGTGTAATAACAGAGGGCGTGGTAGTGTAACAGTAGGCATGGTAGTGTAACAACAGTAGGCGTGGTAGTGTAACAACAGTAGGCGTGGCAGTGTAGCAACAGTAGGCGTGGTAGTGTAACAACAGAGGGCGTGGTAGTGTAGCAACAGTAGGCGTGGTAGTGTAACAACAGAGGGCGTGGCAGCGTAGCAAAAGTAGGCGTGGTGGTGTAACAACAGTAGGCGTGGTAGTGTAACAACAGTAGGCGTGGTAGTGTAACAACAGAGGGCGTGGTAGTGTAGCAACAGTAGGCGTGGAAGTGTAGCAACAGTAGGCGTGGTAGTGTAGCAACAGTAGGCGTGGTAGTGTAGCAACAGTAGGCGTGGTAGTGTGACAACAGAGGGCGTGGTAATGTAACAGTAGGCGTGGTAGTATAACAAGAGGGCGTGGTAGTGTAGCAACACGAGGCGTGTTAGTGTAGCAACAGTAGGCGTGGTAGTGTAGCAACAGTAGGAATGGTAGTGTAACAACAGAGGGCGTGGAAGTGTAGCAACAGTAGGCGTGGTAGTGTAGCAACAGTAGGAATGGTAGTGTAACAACAGAGGGCGTGGTGGTGTAGCAGCAGTAGGCGTGGTAGTGTAGCAACAGTAGGCGTGGTAGTGTGACAACAGAGGGCGTGGTAATGTAACAGTAGGCGTGGTAGTATAACAAGAGGGCGTGGTAGTGTAGCAACACGAGGCGTGTTAGTGTAGCAACAGTAGGCGTGGTAGTGTAGCAGCAGTAGGCGTGGTAGTGTAACAACAGAGGGCGTGGAAGTGTAGCAACAGTAGGCGTGGTAGTGTAGCAACAGTAGGAATGGTAGTGTAACAACAGAGGGCGTGGTGGTGTAGCAGCAGTAGGCGTGGTAGTGTAACAGTAGGCGTGGTAGTGTGACAACAGAGGGCGTGGTAGTGTAGCAACAGGAATCGTGGTAGTGTAACAACAGAGGGCGTGGTAGTGTAGCAACAGTAGGCGTGGTAGTGTGACAACAGAGGGCGTGGTA
>NC_091350.1:7442633-7542633 GCF_038502225.1 Cherax quadricarinatus
TTTGATATAGAAGCTGTCTTCTCGCTGCCCGTCCTTTGATATAGAAGCTGTCTTCTCGCTGCCCGTCTTGTGGTATTACAGGGAAGGTAGGCAGATGGAGTTTCGGCTTCCTAACATACAGAACACAACAAGTAGTAATAAACAGAGCTCCAGCATCAGCGAGGTCAAAAGCTCAGTGCCCCAAGGCACTGTCCTGGCACCTCTGTTGTTTCTCGTCCTTATAAGAGACAGATCAAAACACCCGTCACACTTTTGTATCATCATTTGCAGATGACACTAAAATAAACATGAAAGTCACTACGGTAGAGGACACTGAAAAATTACAGGAAGACATAAACAGTGTTTTCCAGTGGGCAGTGAAGAACAACATGACGTTCAGTGGTGATAAGTTCCAGCTGCTTACGTATGGAAAGAATGAAGAACTCAAAAGGAAAACTTTATACAAAACTAAAGAGAGTCACCAAATAGAACGAAAGGAACACGTGAAAGACCTGGGAATAATTATGTCAGCGGACCTTTCTTTTAAAGACCATAACAAGACAAAGATCACGACAGCCAGGAAGATGACGGGTTGAGTATTGAGAACTTTTAAAACAAGGGAATGCTAATGGTGACACTCTTCAAATCGCTAGTGCTTCCTCATGTAAAATATTGTTCAGTGCTGACGGTCCCGTTCAAAGCAGGAGAAATATCAAAGCTGGAACAAATACAGAGATCGTTTACGGCTCACAATGAGTCAGTAAAGCAT
Source organism: Cherax quadricarinatus (assembly GCF_038502225.1). Taxonomy (NCBI): domain Eukaryota; kingdom Metazoa; phylum Arthropoda; class Malacostraca; order Decapoda; family Parastacidae; genus Cherax; species Cherax quadricarinatus. The sequence goes on from NC_091350.1 coordinate 7,443,382, forward strand.
CTAAATTACTGGGAACACCTTCAAGTCTTGAACATGTACTTATTGGAGCGGAGGAGAGATACATGATAATATTCACCTGGAAAGTACTCGAGGGCCTGGTCACAAATCTGCACACTGTCATAACAACATACTGGAGTGAGAGATATGGGAGGAAGTGTAAAATAAACCCAGTGAGGAGCAGGGGTGCGGTCGGGACAATAAGGGAACACTGTGTCAACATCCGGGGTCCCAGACTGTTCAGCATCTTACCAGAAGATATCAGAAACACTGCTGGAACAAGTGTAGAAGCTTTCAAGAGAAAACTGGACAAGTATCCTCACCAGGTACCAGATCAACCAGGCTGTGATGGATATGTGGTGCAGCAGGCCTCCAGTAGCAATACCCTAGTTGACCAGGCAAGCACCAGACGAGCCTGGCCCATGGCCGGGCTCCGAGAGTAGTGAAACTCTCGAAACTCTTCAAAAATATATCAAAGGTACAGAAGCTGTCTTCTCACTCTCCGCTACACAGAGCCAAGTGTGTTACCTAGGTGACTTCGGTCTTGTACATAACAGTATGGCCACCCTCATGTCTTGGTGTTCAAGTATTTGTTGAAATAACAAATCCATCCTTACCTGTCCAGGCAAGAGATAAGTCTGGCACTGTTCTCTATTCTGCCCAGAAATTGTAGATTAGACGAGTGGGAAGGTGAGGGATGGCATGTAATTCAAGAAAGTAGTGCATACTCAAGGTTTAGAGGGCACTTGTTCCTCGTACAGAGTTTTGCAGCCTTTACAGTAGAACATTTACGAGATAGACCTTAATACTTTTAGCCTGTTAGTTTCCTTACTTACAATTGCAAGATTTACCACATGATTCTTTACATACATTTTGGAGTGGTATTTCACTCTTAAGATATCCACCTCATTCTTACCACTGCTTCTGTTATTAATATCATGTTGTCTAGAGATTATATAAATTTGATTTCTCTTTCTCTCCGTCTCTGCTTTTCTCCTGTTTTAGGTCTCCTCTTTACTCTTCTCTCTCTCTCTCTCTCTCTCTCTCTCTCTCTCTCTCTCTCTCTCTCTCTCTCTCTCTCTCTCTCTCTCTCTCTCTCTCTCTCTCTCTCTCTCCCTCTCTCCCTCTCTCCCTCTCCCTCTCCCTCTCCCTCTCCCTCTCCCTCTCCCTCTCCCTCCCTCCCTCCCTCCCTCCCTCCCTCCCTCCTTCCCTCCCTCCCTCCTTCTCTCACTAAGGCAAACATACCATGTTCCACTTCCCCAGGCTAACTCTTCTCTCACTCACCCCAGGCAAACGCTTCCCTCTTTTTATAATCAATAAGTGCAAGAAACCTCTATCACATACCGTAACTATTACATATTGGTGATGGAGTGTGGATATAGTCCCACTCCACAAAGGTGGCAGTAAATAAGTTGCAATAAAACTATAGAGGAATAGCTCTGACGTCCTCAGTATCAGAATCTTTGACTGGGTCCTATGAAGCAAGATAGCTAACAGCATAGAACCACAACATTTGCGCAACTCATGGCAGCATGGGCCAAGAGCAGGTCGCTCCTGCCTCTCACAATTGCTGGACCACTATTACATGGTCTTGCATGCTCCGGAAGACAACCAAATTGCAGTTGCAACGTACACAGACTTGTGCGAAAAGCCTTCAACAGTTGCAATCACGTGTAAAAGTACGCAAAATGAGTGTGACAGGAATAAATAGAAGAAAAATATATTTTTAATTTTATAACAATGAGAATGGAAAGAGTATTAGTGAACAAATTTAAACCAGAGGATGGCACAGTGACAAGCTGTGTTCCCCAAGAAACAGTGCCAAGCTGTGTTCCCCAAGAAACAGTGCCAAGCTGTGTTCCCCAAGAAACAGTGCCAAGCTGTGTTCCCCAAGAAACAGTGCCAAGCTGTGTTCCCCAAGAAACAGTGCCAAGCTGTGTTCCCCAAGAAACAGTGCCAAGCTGTGTTCCCCAAGAAACAGTGCCAAGCTGTGTTCCCAAGAAACAATGCCAAACTGTGTTCCCCAAGAAACAGTGCCAAGCTGTGTTCCCCAAGAAACAGTGCCAAGCTGTGTTCCCCAAGAAACAGTGCCAAGCTGTGTTCCCCAAGAAACAGTGCCAAGCTGTGTTCCCCAAGAAACAATGCCAAGCTGTGTTCCCCAAGAAACAGTGCCAAGCTGTGTTCCCAAGAAACAGTGCCAAGCTGTGTTCTCCAAGAAACAGTGCCAAGCTGTGTTCCCCAAGAAACAATGCCAAGCTGTGTTCCCCAAGAAACAATGCCAAGCTGTGTTCCCCAGTAAGCTGTGTTCCCAAAAACAGTGCCAAGCTGTGTTCCCAAGAAACAGTGCCAAGCTGTGTTCTCCAAGAAACAGCCAAGCTGTGTTCCAAGCTGTGTTCCCCAAGAAACAGTGCCAAGCTGTGTTCCCCAAGAAACAATGCCAAGCTGTGTTCCCCAAGAAACAGTGCCCCCAAGCTGTGTTCCCCAAGAAACAGTGCCAAGCTGTGTTCCCCAAGAAACAGTGCCAAGCTGTGTTCCCCAAGAAACAGTGCCAAGCTGTGTTCCCCAAGAAACAGTGCCAAGCTGTGTTCCCCAAGAAACAGTGCCAAGCTGTGTTCCCCAAGAAACAATGCCAAGCTGTGTTCCCCAAGAAACAGTGCCAAGCTGTGTTCCCCAAGAAACAATGCCAAGCTGTGTTCCCCAAGAAACAGTGCCAAGCTGTGTTCCCCAAGAAACAATGCCAAGCTGTGTTCCCCAAGAAACAATGCCAAGCTGTGTTCCCCAAGAAACAATGCCAAGCTGTGTTCCCCAAGAAACAGTGCCAAGCTGTGTTCCCCAAGAAACAATGCCAAGCTGTGTTCCCCAAGAAACAGTGCCAAGCTGTGTTCCCCAAGAAACAATGCCAAGCTGTGTTCCCCAAGAAACAGTGCCAAGCTGTGTTCCCCAAGAAACAGTGCCAAGCTGTGTTCCCCAAGAAACAATGCCAAGCTGTGTTCCCCAAGAAACAATGCCAAGCTGTGTTCCCCAAGAAACAATGCCAAGCTGTGTTCCCCAAGAAACAATGCCAAGCTGTGTTCCCCAAAAACAATGCCAAGCTGTGTTCCCCAAGAAACAATGCCAAGAAACTGCCAAGCTGTTCCCAAGAAACAGTGCCAAGCTGTGTTCCCCAAGAAACAGTGCCAAGCTGTGTTCCCCAAGAAACAATGCCAAGCTGTGTTCCCCAAGAAACAATGCCAAGCTGTGTTCCCCAAGAAACAGTGCCAAGCTGTGTTCCCCAAGAAACAGTGCCAAGCTGTGTTCCCCAAGAAACAATGCCAAGCTGTGTTCCCCAAGAAACAGTGCCAAGCTGTGTTCCCCAAGAAACAGTGCCAAGCTGTGTTCCCCAAGAAACAATGCCAAGCTGTGTTCCCCAAGAAACAATGCCAAGCTGTGTTCCCCAAGAAACAGTGCCAAGCTGTGTTCCCCAAGAAACAATGCCAAGCTGTGTTCCCCAAGAAACAGTGCCAAGCTGTGTTCCCCAAGAAACAATGCCAAGCTGTGTTCCCCAAGAAACAGTGCCAAGCTGTGTTCCCCAAGAAACAATGCCAAGCTGTGTTCCCCAAGAAACAGTGCCAAGCTGTGTTCCCCAAGAAACAATGCCAAGCTGTGTTCCCCAAGAAACAGTGCCAAGCTGTGTTCCCCAAGAAACAGTGCCAAGCTGTGTTCCCCAAGAAACAATGCCAAGCTGTGTTCCCCAAGAAACAGTGCCAAGCTGTGTTCCCCAAGAAACAGTGCCAAGCTGTGTTCCCCAAGAAACAGTGCCAAGCTGTGTTCCCCAAGAAACAGTGCCAAGCTGTGTTCCTCAAGAAACAGTGCCAAGCTGTGTTCCCCAAGAAACAATGCTTACCACAATTCGTTTTCTCTTTCACATATCCGACATACAGTCACAGTCACAAGGACACAAGTCACAACACTGTATCATCCTCTGCAGACGATACTAGAACTTTTATGAAAGTGGCATCCATTGAGGACACGGCAAACATCCAAACTGATACAAACCAAGTCTTTAATGAGCCACAGAAAACACTACGATGTTGAGTGAGGACGAGTTTCAGTTACTCCAATATGGAAAAATTGAGGAAATAAAGACTGAAACAGAATACAAGACAAACTCGAATCATGTGCGAGAGTTGAGAATAACAGTGTGAGATGTGACAGTCAAGGATCACAGTGTTGCTATCTCTACCATACTGAGAATGATAGACTGGATAACTTTAACTTTCAAAACAAAAGATGCAGAGCCACTGATGATAGTCTTTTAAATCACTTGTTCTCTCCAGGCTAGAGTACTGCTGTGTACTAAAGCCTCCCCCCATTCTTCCCCCCTTCAGAGCAGGGGAAATTGCAGAGCAAGAAAACGTAGTGAGGACATTCACTGCCCTTACGATATTCAGTCACATTCTGAACTACTGGGAAGGCCTGAAGTCTCTTGAATTGCACTCCTCGGAATGTAGAGTAGAGGGGTACCTTACCTTCCTTGCCTTATGTTTGCTGTGGGTACTGGCTGCATGCTGTCCAACGAATATACCACAGGCCGAGTGCACCACAGCAGGGGTGAGATGAGTATACCTCTGGCTATCTTAAGAGGCCTGGTCTAGGACCTGATCCCGGAGGGGGCTATCCCCAAAATCATCTTCAGACATACTTCAGGTTCAGCGTGCCAGCTAACAGGAGTAGCCTTTCTTGAACAGGGAATCAACATGGAACCCTGACCCTTGGCCGGGTTCTGAGGGTAAACTTATTCATGAAACGGTGTTGGTGGTACTGTTTTAGTGGTGGTGGTGGTGTGTGGTGACAGTAGTGGCGGTGGTCTGGTGGTGCCGTGTGATAGAGTGTCGTGGTGATGTGGAGTGTTGCGGTGCTGGTGTTATGTCCTGGTAGTAGTGTGGTGATAGTAGTGTTGTAGAGGTAGTGCGTGCTGGCGGTGGTGCTAGGTTGTGTGTATACTGCAGCTGACATTAAAACAGTCAGAGATCACGTTTGTGGGTCGTCAAGGCCACATTTTCCACTGTATTAGGAGACACTCTTTGCCTCCTATTTAATACATTGGGACAGGTGATCACTTTTATATACCTCAGTAACACACACTTTTCCTTGTTTATGTATACAGTACCTTCAATATAAGTTACGTTTTGTCTCGTCTACTTTTACTTACTCATCAAAACATGTTTTCTGATTATGTTATTTAACATCCCGGGATGTACTTGTACAAGGACTATTTGAGCTTCTTGTGAATTTGTTCGTACGTAGGTGTATGTACACGCCCCACTTGTTATATACATATTGTACGTTCCAGAGGTCACCGCTCCCACTGGTCAGTCGTAGACTAGGTCTTGTCAGTGTACTTATCAACAAAGTTGTTTTTAAGCTGCATACATTCCAGCAAATGCAACATAGCTAGGCTAATCAGAAATTGAAGACAGCCAAGGACGTGTTGGTGTGGCATGTACTAGTTGCATTGGAGGTGTTTCCGACAGATGCAGCTTATTTAGCTCTCTGTTTGAGACATTCGTTTTGTATTTGGCGTGCGTCATACAAAACTACGTACCTGCATCTCATCTTAACCTGCCTTAGGCACGATAAGTAATTGTTTGCCTGAAATAGACAGTGTGAAGGGGGAGCTGTGTGGCAAGTTTAATTTCGTTAGGTAAAAAGGACACATGCAACTAATACGGCATTTTTATTGTGGTAACGGTTCGCTCTTCAGGAGCATTGTCAAGCCGTAACGGCTTAACAAAGAGCGAAACGTTGCCACAATAAAAATGTAGCATTAGTTGCACGTGTGTCCTTTTACCCGACATATTGTCGGTAATTCTACCAACATTATTACAAGTTTAATTTTAACAGGCAGATAATTCATTGGAAAAAAATAAGTATCAGACATTCCCTGGTAGACTGTTGTAAGCTGCCTAAACCCACACCAGTGCATGGGAATAGTGAATACAGAAACTCACAGTGTTTGTACAAACTATGTTCCGCTGAGAGAGCCATCAAGAAGATCTGCCGTTAGAAGAGAATGGAGAAGAATGCATAAAATAAGGGAAAGGTTTACAGAGCTGCATATAAATGAGAATGTCAGAATGAAGGAAGGATTACCTACAACGAGAGATTACCAATAAAGAACAGAAACTAAAACTTACCTGCCAGATGGAAGAAGAATATTGAGGAATGATAAGCCGTTCTTAGAAGTTGTCCACTGCTAAGAGAAGCTTCATACACCGATAATAAAGAAACGAAATCTTGAAAGATGAGTATGAATCAGTGTTCAGTGAACCACTAAGCAACAAGACTATACAAATAACACGCACGTAGGAAAGGGGAGCTTATGGCGACGTTTCTATCCGACTTGGACCATGTACAAAGTCACATTAACAGAAAGGAGAGAAGGAGGCAGTATATATAGGCCAGCTGACAGGGACGGGACAAGAGAGGTCACGGTATTGTGCCTTTTTGTTCTTTTAAAAATGGAAGATCCCAGAAGATTTTCATAGGTGCATGAAAGGTAAATGTACAAAGGCAGTGGTACAGCCCTGGTCAAAAAAAAAAAAAACAAGTGAGAGTCAAGTTACAAATACTACAGGAAAATGTGACTTATATGGCCCAGGTCAGTATTGGTTTAGCGTAGGATGATCATGTTTGCCGCGACTACTGGACCTTTGTGATAAAATCCGGAGACTTTTGGAAGACTCTCACAATGTAGATGTGAGGTACATGGACGTCTCTGAGGCAGGTAACAAATGTAATCATGGATTGAAATCAGATGATATCAGTAGGTATAACAGGAAATGTAGGTCAATTGATTTACAGTTTGTTCATGAATAGAACATAAAAAATAGTAGTAATGTAAAATCTAACCTTATCAGTGAAAAAAGTTGAGTACTCCAAAGCACAGTCCTGGCGCCACTCCTGTTTCTCATTCTCATATGATAGATAAAAACAAACATGGCTTTACATCATTCTTTGCAAGTAACAGAAAGTAGTGTGAAAGTAACCTTTGTAGAGGACACCGAAAACTGTAAGAAGATATAAACAAAATCTTCCAGTGGGTGGTAGAAAATAACGTGATATTCAGTGGTGACAAATTACAATTGCTCAGATATAAAAAAAAAAGAACTCAAAAGAGGGAACGAGATGCAAAACTCGAGGGTCACCCCATAGAATGAAAAGAACATTTAAAAGAGCTTGGGTATAACAGTGTTAGTTGACCTGTCGTTTAAAGAACACAAAAATGCTGCGATGGCTACGAAAATGACATTGGATAATGAGACCTTTCATAACAGAGAAATAATGCCAGTAGTAGCGTTATTCAAATTACTTGTGCTCTCTCGCTTGGAGTACTGCTCATGTTGACAGTGTTATTTGGTGTTGGTAAGATAAAAGTCCTGGAAAAAGTATAGAGGGTGTTTACTGCCTGCATAGAAGAAAAACTTAAATTACTGGGAGTGGCTCAAAGAAGTGGAATTATAGTGTCTGAAAAAATGCAAGAGGGCTTAGTCCTAAATCTGCACACTCGTACAATAATATACTGAAGTGAGAGATATTTGAGGAAGTCTAAAGCAGACCCAGTGAAATGTAGGGGAGGGGAGCCACAGGAGCAATCAGAGAACACTGTATCAACATCCATGGGTACAGACTTCAAACTGCTACCAGCAAATATCAGAAATGTTGCTGGAACCAGACGAGCCCGGCCATGAGCCAGGCTCGTCTGGTGCTTGCCTGATCACCCAGGCTGTTGCTGGTGGAGGCCCGCTGCACCACATATCCATCACAGCCTAGTTGATCTGGCCCCTGGTGAAGATACTTGTTCAGTTTCCTCTTGAAGGCTTCTACACTTGTTCCAGCAGTGTTTCTGATATCTTCTGGTAAGATGCTGGACAATCTGGGACCCCAGATGTTGATACAGTGTTCCCTTATTGTCCCCACCGCACCCCTGCTCCTCACTGGGTTAATTTTACACTTCCTCCCATATCTCTCACTCCAGTATGTTGTTATGGCAGTGTGCAGACTTGGGACCAGGCCCTCGAGTACTTTCCAGGTGAATATTATCATGTATCTCTCTCTCCTCCGCTCCAGTGAGTATATGTTCAAGACTTGAAGGCGTTCCCAGTAATTTAGATACTTTACTGGCTCATTGTGAGCCGTAAACGATCTCTGTATTTGTTCCAGCTCTGATATTTCTCCTGCTTTGAACGGGACCGTCAGCACTGAACAATATTCTAAATGAGGGAGCACTAGCGATTTGGAGAGTGTCACCATCTGGCAAGATTGCTGAGGTAGGCAACGTACAGAGAATTTTCCCTCTCCATATGCATTCACTCAAACATCTAAACTATTGGAAACTCCTGATCCCTTCAACTATATTTCTTGGAACGTAATCAGGAAAGGTACATCATAATCATAATTTACACCAGGAAAATTCTGAAGGAATTGGTCCTAAACAGGCATACCAAAAACCACTTCATGTAAACGCAAGAAATTTAAAAAGTGTCGTGACGAATACAATAAGAGAGAAGTCTGTTAGTGTCAGAGGTCTCCTACTCTTAACACCCTCCCTCGGTGCATAAATGTAATTACCAATAAACTTATAACGGTCTTTATGAGGGAACTGGACAAGTTTCTCAGATCAGTACTTGACCAGCAGGGCTGTAGTTCATAGCTTGGACTGCGTGCGGCCAGCAGTGACAACCTGGTTGGTCAGTCCTTTCAGTGATAAGACAGTATACCAGCAAGGTGAAGAAAATATCAGTGATGACACAATATAACAAGATGGAGGCGGATAGCATTAAAGACGGCAGCTTGAGGGAGACGGCAAGCCTGCAGGGTGTCGGGTGTCAGGGGGTGGGCACAGTGCCAGCCCAGGACGCACTGTTTGGGCCTCTGTTGCACCCTACAGTGCCAGCCCAGGACACACTGTTTGGGCCTCTGTTGCACCCTACAGTGCCAGCCCAGGACACACTGTTTGGGCCTCTGTTGCATCCTACAGTGCCAGCCCAGGACACACTGTTTGGGCCTCTGTTGCACCCTACAGTGCCAGCCCAGGACAATGTTTGGGCCTCTGTTGCACCCTACAGTGCCAGCCCAGGACACACTGTTTGGGCCTCTGTTGCACCCTACAGTGCCAGCCCAGGACAATGTTTGGGCCTCTGTTGCACCCTACAGTGCCAGCCAGGACACGCTGTGTGGGCCTCTGTTGCATCCTACAGTGCCAGTCCAGGACACACTGTGGGCCTCTGACGCACCCTACAGTAGTGCCAGCCCAGGACATACTGTGTGGGTCTCTAACGCACGCTGCAGTGCCAGCCCAGGACACACTCTGTGGGCCTCTGATGCACCCTACAGTGCCAGCCCAGGACACAGTGTGGCACTGACACACACACCACAACTGTAGAAGGAACAGTCTTGATATGATTCCAGAGGTGGTTTCCCTGGTCCCAGACCAGGCTACCTGCCTACTTTGAGAATGTTTGGAGGGTCTGTGCTTTTGCAGCCCAGTCCCAAATCAGGCCTCTCCGGTGGATGACATGATCATCCAGGCTGTTGGTGCTAGCCTCACGGAGGCCAACGTCTGCAACACAGCCTGGTTGATTAGGAATGGACTTGAGAAGTTTGTCCATTTCTCTCTCTTTTGAAGGCAGTCAGGGGTCTCTTGGTAATCCCCCCTTATGTATGAAGAGAGTGTGTTGAAAAGTCTTGGTCTCTTCACACTGAGTTTTCCTTAAGTGTACTGTACTCATTGGCACCCTTGATTTTCCTTGGGGGCATTTTGCCAAGTATCTTCTTTGCATAGGGAATGATTTTTGTAAGCAAATTTGGGACCAGTCGCTCTAGACTTTTCCAGGTATAAGGTATAATGTATCATTTTCGTCTAAGTTCCAGTGAGTACTGATCGAGGGACTTCAAGTGTTCCCAGTAATTTAGGTCCGTCACTGAATTTATGCGAACTATGGAGGTCTCTGTACATTGTGCAAGCCTGCAATGTCGCCTTGAACACAGTTGTTAGAGTGCAGCAGTACTCCAACCTAGTAATAATAATAATAATAATAATAATAATAATAATAATAATAATAATAATAATAATAATAATAATAATAATAATAATAATAATAATAATAATAATAATAATAATAATAATAATAATAATAACAATAATAATAATAATAATAATAACAATAACAATAATAATAATAATAATAATAATAATAATAATAATAATAATAATAATAATCTTTATTTCTACCTGTACATGATACAACTTATACAGACCATAGCTGACATCAGTGACGTACTATATAGAAAGCCCCTGGTTACGAAGAGCATTTCGGCCGACTAACACCCAGGTACCTACTTACTGCTAGGTGATGAGGGACAGCAGGTGTCTTAAGGAAACACGCCCCCAATGTTTTCACCCATACCGGGGATCGAACCATGGACTTCAGTGTGTGAGCTGAGTAAGCTGGCAACCGAGCTCACTCAGGAAGAACAAGTGACTTAAGTACCGTCATTGGCTAGACATTTTCTGTTGTAATGATTCTAGTTATGCGGTTGTGAAAGTGACAGATGTTATGATTTTTGAAGGTAATACATTCCTACACCATCACTCGTATCATCTATAATGGTAATAATCATAATCCTATATTTTAAAGGGTTGGAAGGGTAAGCCAGTGGAAGGTCTCGGTCAGATGACCACAAGCTCCAGTTGTGGGTCATCATATAATTAAGACCCGCGTCAGGAAACACTTGTCCTGTTTCCTGACAGACATTACATAACTAAGCTGGTAAGTCTCTGACATAGACGTACGTTCTTGAGTGATTCAGATTTGTTTTATAATCTGCTCCTCTCTAAATTTATTGCTTCAGTCTTTCCATAACTGAAAATTCTTCTCGTCGAACATTTTTCAAATTTAATTTAACCAGTTATTTCTTCTGATCGACTTCAGACTTAAATACTGGTGTATAGGCAGCCCCACTTTACCGCTAACGCAGCAGTTTTCAGTTATACCCAGTCTTCATTTATTCAAACTTCCTACAATAAATATATTTACATAAGAAGAACATAAGAACATAAGAACGAAGGAACACTGCAGAAGGCCTACTGGCCCATGCGAGGCAGGTCCAAGTCCCTACCGGCTTAAGCCAATGCACCCAACCTAGTCAGGTCAGGTCACATTGACTTAAGGGAGGAACACGGCAACCGACCTGGTAGCACAAGCTATCACGTCTAACTCACACCCACCCACATCTACTCATGTATTTATCCAACCTATTTTTAAAGCTACACAACGTTCTGGCCTCTATAACGGTACTTGGGAGTTTGTTCCACTCATCCACAACTCTATTACCAAACCAGTACTTTCCTATATCCCTCCTGAATCTGAATTTTTCCAACTTAAAACCATTGCTGCGAGTCCTGTCTAGGCTAGATATTTTCAGCACACTATTTACATCCCCTTTATTTATTCCTGTCTTCCACTTATAAACCTCAATCATATCCCCCCTAATTCTACGTCTTTCTAGAGAGTGCAGTTTCAGGGCCCTTAGTCTATCCTCATAGGGAAGGTTTCTGATACATGGGATCATCTTTGTCATCCTCCTTTGTACATTTTCCAGAGAATTTATATCCATTCTGTAATACGGTGACCAAAACTGTGCAGCATAATCTAAATGAGGCCTAACCAAGGATGTATAGAGTTGAAGAACAACCTGAGGACTCCTATTATTTATGCTTCTTGATATGAAGCCAAGGATTCTATTAGCTTTATTGCGAACACTTATGCACTGTTGTCTTGGTTTCAGATTACTGCTAACCAGAACTCCTAAATCTTTTTCGCAATCCGTAATATTAAGATCTACATTATTTAGTTTATATGTGGCATGGTTATTGTCCTGTCCAACATTTAGAACTTTGCATTTGTCTATATTAAACTGCATCTGCCACTTCTCCGACCACTGCATCAGTCTATTCAAATCTTCCTGGAGTGCTCGAATGTCCTCGTCAGAATGAATTCGACGGCCTATTTTGGTGTCATCGGCAAACTTGCCGATGTCGCTCTTTATGCCCTCATCTATGTCGTTTATGTAGATTGTGAACAGCAGGGGGCCCAACACTGACCCCTGTGGAACACCGCTCGTGACGCTTCCCCACTCTGATTTCTCCCCATTTATGCAAACTCTCTGCTGCCTATTTGTCAACCATGCCTCTATCCAGGAAAAAATTTCTCCTCCTATTCCATGTGCTTTAATTTTCCTCAATAGTCTCTGATGTGGGACCCTGTCAAAAGCCTTACTGAAGTCCATATACACAATATCATATTCATTACCATGATCTACCTCCTCAAATACCTTAGTGAAAAAAGTTAATAAATTCGTAAGGCAGGAACGCCCCTTTGTAAAACCATGCTGAGATTCGTTGATTAATTTATGCTTTTCAAGGTGGCTACGAACTGCCTCGGCAATTATTGATTCCATAAATTTTCCCACTATGGAGGTTAGGCTTATTGGTCTATAGTTCGAAGCTAAGGACCTGTCACCTGTTTTGAAAATAGGTATCACATTTGCCATTTTCCACTTATCTGGCACCATGCCAGTTTGTAGTGATATGTTGAAAAGATTAGCCAAAGGTGTGCTAAGCTCCTCTTTACATTCCTTTAGAACCCTTGCATACAGTTCATCAGGGCCTGGGGATTTGTTAGGTTTTAATTTATCTATTTGCCTAAGGACCATGTCACTTGTGACCCTAATAGTGCACAGTTTATTATCGTCCTAACCACTCACTATAAGCTGAGAACGAAAATATTTTAAGGTAAGTAATGTGTGTACTATATATGTGTTTCTGTTGTTCACTTAATATATGATAATGTAAGCATGTTATCAGACTTTTGTATACATTTGAAAGTGAAAATAGGCTATGTTTCACTTTACAGCGAATTTTGCATTAAAGCAGTAGCCAGGAACCTAACCTGCTCTATAAGCGGGGCCCGGGAGCCTATCCTGCTGCATAAGTGGGGCCTGGGAACCTATTGTGCTGTATAAGTGGGGCCTGGGAACCTATTGTGCTGTATAAGTGGGGCCCAGGAACCTATCGTGCTGTATAACTGGGGCCCAGGAACCTATCGTGCTGTATAAGTGGGGCCTGGGAACCTATCGTGCTGTATAAGTGGGGTCCAGGAACCTATCGTGATGTATAAGTGGGGCCCAGGAACCTATCGTGCTGTATAAGTGGGGCCCGGGAACCTATCGTGCTGTATAAGTGGGGCCCAGGAACCTATCGTGCTGTACAAGTGGGGCCCAGGAACCTAACCTGCTGTATAAGCAGGGCATGGGAGCCTAACCTGCTGTATAAGCAGGGACTGGGAGCCTAACCTGCTATATAAGCAGGACCTGGGAACCTAACCTGCTGTATAAGCAGGACCTGGGAACCTAACCTGCTGTATAAGCAGGACCTGGGAACCTAACCTGCTGTATAAGCAGGACCTGGGAACCTAATCTGCTGTATAAGTGGGACCTGGGAACCTAATCTGCTGTATAAGCGAGACCTGGGAACCTAACCTGCTGTATAAGCGGGACCTGGAAAACAAACCTGCTGTATAAGCGGGACCTGGGAACCTAATCCGCTGTATAAGCGGAACCTGGGAACCTAATCTGTTGTATAAGCGGGACCTGGGAACATAATCTGCTGTATAAACAGGACCTGGGAACCTAATCTGCTGTATAAGTGGGACCTGGGAACCTAATCTGCTGTATAAGCAGGACCTGGGAACTTAATCTGCTGTATAAGCAGGACCTGGGAACCTAATCTGCTGTATAAGCAGGACCTGGGAACCTAATCTGCTGTATAAGCAGGACCTGGGAACCTAACCTGCTGTATAAGCGGGACCTGGGAACCTAATCTGCTGTATAAGCGGGACCTGGGAACCTAACCTGCTGTATAAGCAGGACCTAGGAACCTAATCTGCTGTATAAGTGGGACCTGGGAACCTAATCTGCTGTATAAGCGGGACCTGGGAACATAACCTGCTATATAAGTGGGACCTGGGAACATAATCTGCTGTATAAGCAGGACCTGGGAACATAACCTGCTGTATAAGTGGGACCTGGGAACATAACCTGCTGTATAAGCGGGACCTGGGAACATAACCTGCTGTATAAGTGGGACCTGGGAACATAACCTGCTGTATAAGAGGGGCCTGGGAACATAACCTGCTGTATAAGCGGGACCTGGGAACATAACCTGCTATATAAGCGGGACCTGGGAACATAACCTGCTGTATAAGTGGGACCTGGGAACATAACCTGCTATATAAGCGGGACCTGGGAACATAACCTGCTGTATAAGCGGGACCTGGGAACATAACCTGCTGTATAAGCGGGACCTGGGAACATAACCTGCTGTATAAGCGGGACCTGGGAACATAACCTGCTGTATAAGCGGGACCTGGGAACATAACCTGCTGTATAAGCGGGACCTGGGAACATAACCTGCTGTATAAGCGGGACCTGGGAACATAACCTGTTGTATAAGCGGGACCTGGGAACATAACCTGCTGTATAAGCCGGACCTGGGAACATAACCTGCTGTATAAGCGGGACCTGGGAACATAACCTGCTGTATAAGTGGGACCTGGGAACATAACCTGCTATATAAGTGGGACCTGGGAACATAACCTGCTGTATAAGCGGGACCTGAGAACATAACCTGCTGTATAAGCGGGACCTGGGAACATAACCTGCTGTATAAGCGGGAGATGGGAACATAACCTGCTGTATAAGCGGGAGCTGGGAACATAACCTGCTGTATAAGCGGGACCTGGGAACCTAACCTGCTGTATAAGTGGGACCTGGGAACATAACCTGCTGCATAAGCAGGACCTGGGAACATAACCTGCTGTATAAGCGGGACCTGGGAACATAACCTGCTGTATAAGCGGGACCTGGGAACATAACCTGCTGTATAAGCGGGACCTGGGAACATAACCTGCTGTATAAGCGGGACCTGGGAACATAACCTGCTGTATAAGCGGGACCTGGGAACATAACCTGCTGTATAAGCGGGACCTGGGAACATAACCTGCTGTATAAGTGGGACCTGGGAACATAACCTGCTGTATAAGCAGGACCTGGGAACATGACCTGCTGTATAAGCAGAACCTGGGAACATAACCTGCTGTATAAGCGGGACCTGGGAACATAACCTGCTGTATAAGCGGGACCTGGGAACATAACCTGCTGTATAAGCGGGACCTGGGAACATAACCTGCTGTATAAGTGGGACCTGGAAACATAACCTGCTGTATAAGCGGGACCTGGGAACATAACCTGCTGTATAAGCGGGGCCTGGAAACATAACCTGCTGTATAAGCGGGACCTGGAAACATAACCTGCTGTATAAGCGGGACCTGGAAACATAACCTGCTGTATAAGCGGGACCTGGGAACATAACCTGCTGTATAAGCGGGACCTGGAAACAACCTGCTGTATAAGCAGGACCTGGAAACATAACCTGCTGTATAAGCAGGACCTGGAAACATAACCTGCTGTATAAGCGGGACCTGGGAACATAACCTGCTGTATAAGCGGGACCTGGAAACATAACCTGCTGTATAAGCGGGACCTGGGAACATAACCTGCTGTATAAGCGGGACCTGGAAACATAACCTGCTGTATAAGCGGGACCTGGAAACATAACCTGCTGTATAAGCGGGACCTGGGAACATAGCCTGCTGTATAAGCGGGACCTGGAAACATAACCTGCTGTATAAGCAGGACCTGGGAACATAACCTGCTGTATAAGCGGGACCTGGGAACATAGCCTGCTGTATAAGCGGGACCTGGGAACATAGCCTGCTGTATAAGCGGGACCTGGAAACATAACCTGCTGTATAAGCAGGACCTGGCAACATAGCCTGCTGTATAAGCGGGACCTGGAAACATAACCTGCTGTATAAGCGGGACCTGGAAACATAACCTGCTGTATAAGCGGGACCTGGGAACATAACCTGCTGTATAAGCGGGACCTGGAAACATAACCTGCTGTATAAGCGGGACCTGGAAACATAACCTGCTGTATAAGCGGGACCTGGAAACATAACCTGCTGTATAAGCGGGACCTGGAAACATAACCTGCTGTATAAGCGGGACCTGGAAACATAACCTGCTGTATAAGCGGGACCTGGAAACAACCTGCTGTATAAGCGGGACCTGGAAACAACCTGCTGTATAAGCGGGACCTGGAAACATAACCTGCTGTATAAGCGGGACCTGGAAACATAACCTGCTGTATAAGCGGGACCTGGAAACATAACCTGCTGTATAAGCGGGACCTGGAAACATAACCTGCTGTATAAGCGGGGCCTGGAAACATAACCTGCTGTATAAGCGGGACCTGGGAACATAACCTGCTGTATAAGCGGGACCTGGGAACATAACCTGCTGTATAAGCGGGACCAGGAAACATAACCTGCTGTATAAGCGGGACCAGGGAACATAACCTGCTGTATAAGCGGGACCAGGGAACATAACCTGCTGTATAAGCGGGGTCCTCCGATATCTTAAGAAATATTTTTGTATAAATTTTGGCCTGTGTGGGTGTAGAGAATTTCAAATAGAATGTAAAGTTGAAAGAAATTAAAATTTAATTTTTTCATAATAATCTTTGCAACATTTATGTTAGTTCTCTCATAACTTTCCGTTTGTCGCTCGAGAACGCCTTGTTCGATCGAGTTTAAATTTTCAACGCTTGTAGTAAATATATCTCGGGCAAGATTCATGGGATTATGTGTGTGGATAGGTGCCTTAGGCACAGTGTTACACTGGCCTGGAGTTTCACCGCTCACTCGCCAGGGGTTCAAACCACACCTGTTCCGTGGAATGGGTTCAAACCACACCTGTTCCGTGGAATGGGTTCAAACCACACCTGTTCCGTGGAATGGGTTCAAACCGCACCTGTTCCGTGGAATGGGTTCAAACCACACCTGTTCCGTGGAATGGGTTCAAACCACACCTGTTCCGTGGAATGGGTTCAAACCACACCTGTTCCGTGGAATGGGTTCAAACCGCACCCGTTCCGTGGAATGGGTTCAAACCACACCTGTTCCGTGGAATGGGTTCAAACCACACCTGTTCCGTGGAATGGGTTCAAACCGCACCTGTTCCGTGGAATGGACAAAATTCAACATAAGTGTAGTATAATACGATCCTTTAAGTCACAAACAGATCTGTTTGTGACTTGATAAATTTCACTGTGGGCGAAATGTCGTCAATGAAGAGTCGCATTATACCCCATTTGTGTTTATTTGTTTACCTGTGGTAGGTGGAGACAGCCTTGTGGGCAGCCTCGTATAGTGGTGTTTGCCTGTTAGACAGCCTCTCCACCGTATAGTGGTGTTTGCCTGTGCTAGGTGGAGACAGCCTCGTATAGTGGTGTTTGCCTGTGCTAGGTGGAGACAGCCTCGTATAGTGGTGTTTGCCTGTGGTAGGTGGAGACAGCCTCGTATAGTGGTGTTTGCCTGTGCTAGGTGGAGACAGCCTCGTATAGTGGTGTTTGCCTGTGGTAGGTGGAGACAGCCTCGTCATTAGTGGTGTTTGCCTGTGCTAGGTGGAGACAGCCTCGTTAGTGTTTGCCTGTGGTAGGTGGAGACAGCCTCGTATAGTGGTGTTTGCCTGTGGTAGGTGGAGACAGCCTCGTATAGTGGTGTTTGCCTGTGCTAGGTGGAGACAGCCTCGTATAGTGGTGTTTCCTACTTGCAAGAAGCTTCCTGTATTTAATGGCGTGTGTTGATGACATTTCTGCCACTTTTAATCTCGAATTGGTATAGTATTATTGTGCTACAGTTAGGTAATTATTCCGAAACGTTTCGCTTTTACAGTGGGCTTCTTCGGTCGAGTACAGAGGAGGCAGCAGAAGTAGTAGAGATGTAAAGACGATGTAATCAGTCCATCAATCTTGAAGACGTAGTTTTGAGGTGGTCAGTCCCTCAGCCTGGAGAAGAGTTTTGCTCCATAGTCTGGAAAAGTGTTCCAGACTATGGAGCAGTGTTCCAGGCCATGGAGCAGTGTTCCAGGCCATGGAGCAGTGTTCCAGGCTATGGAGCAGTGTTCCAGGCTATGGAACAGTATTCCAGGCTATGGAACAATACTCGTCTCCAGTCTGAGGGACTGACCACCTCAAAACTACGTTTTGAAGGGCGATGGACTTAATACAATATCTTTGCAAATCTATTGCTTCTGCTGCCACTTATTTACTCGACTGAAGAAACCCACTGTGTAGGCTTGTGGGTATTGTATACCATTATCATATTTTCATAGTTTTATTGCATTGTTATGCAATGATGCTGGTGAAGGGCTCTTGATCCAAGAAATTAGACTTTTCTTTCCCTTTCCCAACCGATTTAGCGCTTTCCTTGCATTAAAATATAACATTTGTGAACGTCACCAAGCTTCACTAGCTGATACATTCTATGAAAGAGATGGAACCCTTCGTGGATTTAGCCACAAGTTATGTTGGATGCTGTGCGACAACTGGGAGATGCATCTTCTGGTTATCTTTAAACTTTTAGTACTGCTGCGTTTCCCTCAAAAGAAACATTCTCTTGGGTAAATTATCACATACCAAAAACTCAGAAGATTAATTGATCTGTATATTTCGATCCCCTTGTGGGATCCTCCTTTTCATCTGCTGAAGAGGATACCAGAAGGGGATCGAAATATGCATAGCACTGGCAAGTGTTCATTACACTTGAGTTATCCATCATGTACCACTTTGTTTATCAACTTGGTTTTCTGTCAAATAACTGTAGAATGTCTCTTCTAATCAGAAATAAGTCACAGTGGTTGACATGACTGGGTTATCCTGGCTTAATTAACTTAATGTTTTATGTGTCTATAACATATATGTGCCTTCAAGACCATTGTTAAAAAAATGCTTGTTGAAAAATTGTAATAATGTTGGTAGAATTACCGACAATATGTTAGGTAAAAACACAGATGCAGTAATGTGACATCTTATTGTGTCAAGGTTTCGCTCTCCAGGAGCTTTGTTAAGCCATATAAACAATACATGGATATAGAGGGTATATACAGGTATATAGTAAGGATCTTTTTCTCTCACTATATACATGTATATACTTCTGTGTCCCTGTATTGTTTGCAATAGCTTGATAAAGCTCCTGGAGAGCGAAACGTTGCCACAATAAGATGTCACATTAGTTGCCTTTTACCCAACATGTTGAAGAATGAGACACTTGTGAAACATAAGGAAATGTTTATCAGGAAACGTTCCCTCAACATTTCCAGATGTTGCATAAATGTTTCATTCTTCAACTGGTCACTTTTATACTTAAAGAAAATTGAACTGATTTTGGCCTGTGTGTGTTACATTTGTGTGTCGCATCTGAATACCTTCAAGTCTGCCATGTTGATTACTTGGTAACACAATATCTCAGTGGTTTCGAACTTAATGTGTTTGTGTATTTTAGGTTTTAGGATATTGGTCTCTTGGGCCCCTCTGAAATATTTGCTAGCTCTTAATCCTGTTACATTTAATAGGAGACCTGGTTATAGACCGGGCCGTGGGGAAGATAACTCTCACAAGTACTAACAGATAACAATTCATCGTTCTTTCCCCCCCCCTTCCCTAGTGCTGTGTATTTGGAGCATATTTCTATTGTCACCGAAGTCATCCTCTCCAGACACTGCTCTAAGGTCATGTTAAGCTTTCTATCTTCCCAGCCTATTTCACTAGTCATGATTTATTTCATACTAGGACTCGTGTGTGTGGCAGTGCCTCACAGTGCCACCTTGGGACACAAGAGTGTGTGGCTCTGCCTCATAGTGCCAGCTTGGGACACGAGTGTGTGGCTCTGCCTCACAGTGCCAGCTTGGGACACAAGTGTGTGTAGCACTGCCTCATAGTGCCAGCTTGGGACACAAGTGTGTGTGGCACTGCCTCATAGTGCCAGCTTGGAACACAAGTGTGTGGCACTGCCTCATAGTGCCAGCTTGGGACACAAGTGTGTGTGACACTGCCTCATAGTGCCAGCTTGGGACACAAGTGTGTGTGGCACTGCCTCATAGTGCCAGCTTGGGACACAAGTGTGTGGCACTGCCTCAGTGCCAGCTTGGGACACAAGTGTGTGTGGCACTGCCTCAGTGCCAGCTTGGGACACAAGTGTGTGTGCCACTGCCTCATAGTGCCAGCTTGGGACACAAGTGTGTGGCACTGCCTCATAGTGCCACCTTGGGACACAAGTGTGTGTGGCACTGCCTCAGTGCCAGCTTGGGACACAAGTGTGTGTGCCACTGCCTCATAGTGCCAGCTTGGGACACAAGTGTGTGGCACTGCCTCATAGTGCCAGCTTGGGACACAAGTGTGTGTGGCACTGCCTCATAGTGCCAGCTTGGGAGACAAGTGTGTGTGGCACTGCCTCATAGTGCCAGCTTGGGACACAAGTGTGTGGCACTGCCTCATAGTGCCAACTTGGGACACAAGTGTGTGTGACACTGCCTCATAGTGCCAGCTTGGGATACAAGTGTGTGTGGCACTGCCTCATAGTGCCAGCTTGGGACACAAGTGTGTGGCACTGCCTCATAGTGCCAGCTTGGGACACAAGTGTGTGTGGCACTGCCTCATAGTGCCAGCTTGGGACACAAGTGTGTGTGGCACTGCCTCATAGTGCCAGCTTGGGACACAAGTGTGTGGCACTGCCTCATAGTGCCAGCTTGGGACATAAATGTGTGTGGCACTGCCTCATAGTGCCAGCTTGGGACACAAGTGTGTGAGGCACTGCCTCACAGTGCCAGCTTGGGACACAAGTGTGTGGCACTGCCTCATAGTGCCAGCTTGGGACACAAGTGTGTGTGGCATTGCCTCATAGTGCCAGCTTGGGACACAAGTGTGTGGCACTGCCTCAGTGCCAGCTTGGGACACAAGTGTGTGGCACTGCCTCATAGTGCCAGCTTGGGACACAAGTGTGTGTGGCATTGCCTCATAGTGCCAGCTTGGGACACAAGTGTGTGGCACTGCCTCAGTGCCAGCTTGGGACACAAGTGTGTGGCACTGCCTCATAGTGCCAGCTTGGGACACAAGTGTATGGCACTGCCTCATAGTGCCAGCTTGGGACACAAATTTGTGTGGCACTGCCTCATAGTGCCAGCTTGGGACACAAGTGTGTGAGGCACTGCCTCACAGTGCCAACTTGGGACACAAGTGTGTGTGGCACTGCCTCATAGTGCCAGCTTGGGACACAAGTGTGTGTGGCACTGCCTCATAGTGCTAGCTTGGGACACAAGTGTGTGTGTGGCACTGCCTCATAGTGCCAGCTTGGGACACAAGTGTGTGGCACTGCCTCATAGTGCCAGCTTGGGACACAAGTGTGTGTGGCACTGTCTCATAGTGCCAGCTTGGGACACAAGTGTGTGGCACTGCCTCATAATGCCAGCTTGGGACACAAGTGTGTGACACTGCCTCAGTGCCAGCTTGGAACACAAGTGTGTGTGGCACTGCCTCATAGTGCCAGCTTGGGACACAAGTGTGTGGCACTGCCTCATAGTGCCAGCTTGGGACACAAGTGTGTGTGGCACTGCCTCATGGTGCCAGCTTGGGACACAAGTGTGTGTGGCACTGCCTCATAGTGCCAGCTTGGGACACAAGTGTGTGGCACTGCCTCATAGTGCCAGCTTGGGACACAAGTGTGTGGCACTGTCTCATAGTGCCAGCTTGGGACACAAGTGTGTGAGGCACTGCCTCACAGTGCCAGCTTGGGACACAAGTGTGTGTGGCACTGCCTCATAGTGCCAGCTTGGGACACAAGTGTGTGTGGCACTGCCTCATAGTGCCAGCTTGGGACACAAGTGTGTGGCACTGCCTCATAGTGCCAGCTTGGGACAAAAGTGTGTGGCACTGCCTCATAGTGCCAGCTTGGGACTCAAGTGTGTGGCACTGCCTGATAGTGCCAGCTTGGGTCACAAGTGTGTGGCACTGCCTCATAGTGCCAGCTTGGGACACAAGTGTGTGTGGCACTGCCTCATAGTGCCAGCTTGGGACACAAGTGTGTGTGTGTGGCACTGCCTCATAGTGCCAGCTTGGGACACAACTGTGTGTGTGGCACTGCCTCATAGTGCCAGCTTGGGACACAAGTGTGTGTGGCACTGCCTCATAGTGCCAGCTTGGGACACAAGTGTGTGTGGCACTGCCTCATAGTGCCAGCTTGGGACACAAGTGTGTGGCACTGCCTCAGAGTGCCAGCTTGGGACACAAGTGTGTGTGTGCACTGGGACACAAGTCAGGCACCGTCAGGGTCACTTTGCCCGATTTGAAGGTCGAGTTATGTTTTGGTTTGTTTTTTTGCGTCTCTGCTGAGTTACACCCGTGACTGTGTGTACGTCACTACTACCACCACTACTACCACCACACCCGTGACTGTGTGTACGTCACTACTACCACCACTACTACCACCACACCCGTGACTGTGTGTACGTCACTACTACCACCACTACTACCACCACACCCGTGACTGTGTGTACGTCACTACTACCACCACTACTACCACCACACCCGTGACTGTGTGTACGTCACTACTACCACCACTACTACCACCACACCCGTGACTGTGTGTACGTCACTACTACCACCACACCCGTGACTGTGTGTACGTCACTACTACCACCACTACTACCACCACACCCGTGACTGTGTGTACGTCACTACTACCACCACTACTACCACCACACCCGTGACTGTGTGTACGTCACTACTACCACCACTACTACCACCACACCCGTGACTGTGTGTACGTCACTACTACCACCACTACTACCACCACACCCGTGACTGTGTGTACGTCACTACTACCACCACACCCGTGACTGTGTGTACGTCACTACTACCACCACTACTACCACCACACCCGTGACTGTGTGTACGTCACTACTACCACCACTACTACCACCACTACTACCACCACACCCGTGACTGTGTGTACGTCACTACTACCACCACACCCGTGACTGTGTGTACGTCACTACTACCACCACTACTACCACCACACCCGTGACTGTGTGTACGTCACTACTCCCACCACTACTACCACCACACCCGTGACTGTGTGTACGTCACTACTACCACCACTACTACCACCACACCCGTGACTGTGTGTACGTCACTACTACCACCACTACTACCACCACACCCGTGACTGTGTGTACGTCACTACTACCACCACTACTACCACCACACCCGTGACTGTGTGTACGTCACTACTACCACCACACCCGTGACTGTGTGTACGTCACTACTACCACCACACCCGTGACTGTGTGTACGTCACTACTACCACCACTACTACCACCACACCCGTGACTGTGTGTACGTCACTACTACCACCACACCCGTGACTGTGTGTACGTCACTACTACCACCACACCCGTGACTGTGTGTACGTCACTACTACCACCACTACTACCACCACACCCGTGACTGTGTGTACGTCACTACTACCACCACACCCGTGACTGTGTGTACGTCACTACTACCACCACTACTACCACCACACCCGTGACTGTGTGTACGTCACTACTACCACCACTACTACCACCACACCCGTGACTGTGTGTACGTCACTACTACCACCACACCCGTGACTGTGTGTACGTCACTACTACCGCCACTACTACCACCACACCCGTGACCACCACACCCGGGACTGTGTGGACGTCACTACTACCCCCCCTACTACCACCACACCCGTGACTGTGTGTACGTCACTACTACCACCACTACTACCACCACACCCGTGACTGTGTGTACGTCACTACTACCACCACTACTACCACCACACCCGTGACTGTGTGTACGTCACTACTACCACCACTACTACCACCACACCCGTGACTGTGTGTACGTCACTACTACCACCACTACTACCACCACACCCGTGACTGTGTGTACGTCACTACTACCACCACACCCGTGACTGTGTGTACGTCACTACTACCACCACTACTACCACCACACCCGTGACTGTGTGTACGTCACTACTACCACCACTACTACCACCACACCCGTGACTGTGTGTACGTCACTACTACCACCACACCCGTGACTGTGTGTACGTCACTACTACCACCACTACTACCACCACACCCGTGACTGTGTGTACGTCACTACTACCACCACTACTACCACCACACCCGTGACTGTGTGTACGTCACTACTACCACCACACCCGTGACTGTGTGTACGTCACTACTACCACCACTACTACCACCACACCCGTGACTGTGTGTACGTCACTACTCCCACCACTACTACCACCACACCCGTGACTGTGTGTACGTCACTACTACCACCACTGACTGTGTGTACCACCACACCCGTGACTGTGTGTACGTCACTACTACCACCACTACTACCACCACACCCGTGACTGTGTGTACGTCACTACTACCACCACTACTGTGTGTACCACCACACCTACGTGACTGTGTGTACGTCACTACTACCACCACACCCGTGACTGTGTGTACGTCACTACTACCACCACACCCGTGACTGTGTGTACGTCACTACTACCACCACTACTACCACCACACCCGTGACTGTGTGTACGTCACTACTACGTCACTACTACCACCACACCCGTGACTGTGTGTACGTCACTACTACCACCACTACTACCACCACACCCGTGACTGTGTGTACGTCACTACTACCACCACTACTACCACCACACCCGTGACTGTGTGTACGTCACTACTACCACCACACCCGTGACTGTGTGTACGTCACTACTACCACCACTACTACCACCACACCCGTGACTGTGTGTACGTCACTACTACCACCACTACTGTGTGTACGTCACTACTACCACCACACCCGTGACTGTGTGTACGTCACTACTACCACCACTACTACCACCACACCCGTGACTGTGTGTACGTCACTACTACCACCACACCCGTGACTGTGTGTACGTCACTACTACTACCACCACACCCGTGACTGTGTGTACGTCACTACTACCACCACTACTACCACCACTACTACCACCACACCCGTGACTGTGTGTACGTCACTACTACCACCACACCCGTGACTGTGTGTACGTCACTACTACCACCACTACTACCACCACACCCGTGACTGTGTGTACGTCACTACTACCACCACTACTACCACCACACCCGTGACTGTGTGTACGTCACTACTACCACCACTACTACCACCACACCCGTGACTGTGTGTACGTCACTACTACCACCACTACTACCACCACACCCGTGACTGTGTGTACGTCACTACTACCACCACTACTACCACCACACCCGTGACTGTGTGTACGTCACTACTACCACCACACCCGTGACTGTGTGTACGTCACTACTACCACCACACCCGTGACTGTGTGTACGTCACTACTACCACCACTACTACCACCACACCCGTGACTGTGTGTACGTCACTACTACCACCACTACTACCACCACACTGTGTGTACCACTACTACCACCACACCCGTGACTGTGTGTACGTCACTACTACCACCACTACTACCACCACACCCGTGACTGTGTGTACGTCACTACTACCACCACTACTACCACCACACCCACCACACCCGTGACTGTGTGTACGTCACTACTACCACCACTACTACCACCACACCCGTGACTGTGTGTACGTCACTACTACCACCACTACTACCACCACACCCGTGACTGTGTGTACGTCACTACTACCACTACTACCACTACTACCACCACACCCGTGACTGTGTGTACGTCACTACTACCACCACTACTACTACTGTGTGTACACTACTAACGCCACGACTACCACCACACCCGTGACTGTGTGTACGTCACTACTACCACCACTACTACCACCACACCCGTGACTGTGTGTACGTCACTACTACCACCACTACTACCACCACACCCGTGACTGTGTGTACGTCACTACTACCACCACTACTACCACCACACCCGTGACTGTGTGTACGTCACTACTACCACCACTACTACCACCACACCCGTGACTGTGTGTACGTCTCTACTACCACCTACACCCGTGACTGTGTGTACGTCACTACTACCACCACTACTCCCACCACACCCGTGACTGTGTGTACGTCACTACTACCACTACTACCACCACACCCGTGACTGTGTGTACGTCACTACTACCACCACTACTACCACCACACCCGTGACTGTGTGTACGTCACTACTACCACCACTACTACCACCACACCCGTGACTGTGTGTACGTCACTACTACCACCACTACTACCACCACACCCGTGACTGTGTGTACGTCACTACTACCACCACACTGTGTGTACGTCACTACTACCACCACACCCGTGACTGTGTGTACGTCACTACTACCACCACTACTACCACCACACCCGTGACTGTGTGTACGTCACTACTACCACCACACCCGTGACTGTGTGTACGTCACTACTACCACCACACCCGTGACTGTGTGTACGTCACTACTACCACCACTGACTGTGTGTACGTCACTACTACCACCACGTGACTGTGTGTACGTCACTACTACCACCACTACCCACCACACCCGTGACTGTGTGTACGTCACTACTACCACCACACCCGTGACTGTGTGTACGTCACTACTACCAACACTACTACCACCACACCCGTGACTGTGTGTACGTCACTACTACCACCACTGACTGTGTGTACGTCACTACTACCACCCTACTACCACCACACCCGTGACTGTGTGTACGTCACTACTACCACCACACCCGTGACTGTGTGTACGTCACTACTACCACCACACCCGTGACTGTGTGTACGTCACTACTACCACCACACCCGTGACTGTGTGTACGTCACCACACCCGTGACTGTGTGTACGTCACTACTACCACCACACCCGTGACTGTGTGTACGTCACTACTACCACCACACCCGTGACTGTGTGTACGTCACTACTACCACCACTACTACCACCACACCCGTGACTGTGTGTACGTCACTACTACCACCACACCCGTGACTGTGTGTACGTCACTACTACCACCACACTGTGTGTACCACTACTACACCCGTGACTGTGTGTACGTCACTACTACCACCACACCCGTGACTGTGTGTACATCACTACTACCACCACTACTACCACCACACCCGTGACTGTGTGTACGTCACTACTACCACCACACCCGTGACTGTGTGTACCACTACTACCACCACGTGACTGTGTGTACGACACTACTACCACCACACCCGTGACTGTGTGTACCTCACTACTACCACCACTACTACCACCACACCCGTGACTGTGTGTACGTCACTACTACCACCACACCCGTGACTGTGTGTACGTCACTACTACCACCACTACTACCGTGACTGTGTGTACGTCTACTACCACCACACCCGTACTACCACTACTACACCCTACTACCACCACACCCGTGACTGTGTGTCCGTCACTACTACCACCACTACTACCACCACACCCGTGACTGTGTGTACGTCACTACTACCACCACCACTACTACTACCACCACCACGTGACTGTGTGTACGTCACTACCACCACACCCGTACTGTGTGTACACTACTACACCACGTGACTGTGTGTACGTCACTACTACCACCACTACTACCACCACACCCGTGACTGTGTGTACGTCACTACTACCACCACACCCGTGACTGTGTGTACGTCACTACTACCACCACTACTACCACCACACCCGTGACTGTGTGTACGTCACTACTACCACCACACCCGTGACTGTGTGTACGTCACTACTACCACCACTACTACCACCACACCCGTGACTGTGTGTACGTCACTACTACCACCACACCCGTGACTGTGTGTACGTCACTACTACCACCACTGACTACGTCACTACTACACCCGTGACTGTGTGTCCGTCTCTTCTACCTACACTACTACCACCACACCCGTGACTGTGTGTACGTCACTACTACCACCACACCCGTGACTGTGTGTACGTCACTACTACCACCACTACTACCACAACACCACACCCGTGACTGTGTGTACGTCACTACTACCACCACTACCCACCACACCCGTGACTGTGTGTACGTCACTACTACCACCACTACTACCACCACACCCGTGACTGTGTGTACGTCACTACTACCACCACACCCGTGACTGTGTGTACGTCACTACTACCACCACTACTACCACCACACCCGTGACTGTGTGTACGTCACTACTACCACCACACCCGTGACTGTGTGTACGTCACTACTACCACCACTACTACCACCACACCCGTGACTGTGTGTACGTCACTACTACCACCACTACTACCACCACACCCGTGACTGTGTGTACGTCACTACTACCACCACACCCGTGACTGTGTGTACGTCACTACTACCACCACTACTACCACCACACCCGTGACTGTGTGTACGTCACTACTACCACCACTACTACCGTGACTGTGTGTACGTCACTACTACCACCACTACTACCACCACACCCGTGACTGTGTGTACGTCACTACTACCACCACTACTACCACCACACCCGTGACTGTGTGTACGTCACTACTACCACCACTACTACCACCACACCCGTGACTGTGTGTACGTCACTACTACCACCACTACTACCACCACACCCGTGACTGTGTGTACGTCACTACTACCACCACTACTACCACCACACCCGTGACTGTGTGTACGTCACTACTACCACCACACCCGTGACTGTGTGTACGTCACTACTACCACCACTACTACCACCACACCCGTGACTGTGTGTACGTCACTACTACCACCACACCCGTGACTGTGTGTACGTCACTACTACCACCACTACTACCACCACACCCGTGACTGTGTGTACGTCACTACTACCACCACACCCGTGACTGTGTGTACGTCACTACTACCACCACTACTACCACCACACCCGTGACTGTGTGTACGTCACTACTACCACCACACCCGTGACTGTGTGTACGTCACTACTACCACCACTACTACCACCACACCTGTGACTGTGTGTACGTCACTACTACCACCACACCCGTGACTGTGTGTACGTCACTACTACCACCACTACTACCACCACACCCGTGACTGTGTGTACGTCACTACTACCACCACTACTACCACCACACCCGTGACTGTGTGTACGTCACTACTACCACCACACCCGTGACTGTGTGTACGTCACTACTACCACCACTACTACCACCACACCCGTGACTGTGTGTACGTCACTACTACCACCACACCCGTGACTGTGTGTACGTCACTACTACCACCACTACTACCACCACACCCGTGACTGTGTGTACGTCACTACTACCACCACTACTACCACCACACCCGTGACTGTGTGTACGTCACTACTACCACCACACCCGTGACTGTGTGTACGTCACTACTACCACCACTACTACCACGACACCCGTGACTGTGTGTACGTCACTACTACCACCACACCCGTGACTGTGTGTACCACTACTACCACCACTACTACCACCACACCCGTGACTGTGTGTACGTCACTACTACCACCACTACTACCACCACACCCGTGACTGTGTGTACGTCACTACTACCACCACTACTACCACCACACCCGTGACTGTGTGTACGTCACTACTACCACCACTACTACCACCACACCCGTGACTGTGTGTACGTCACTACTACCACCTACTACTACACCACACCCGTGACTGTGTGTACGTCACTACTACCACCACTACTACCACCACACCCGTGACTGTGTGTACGTCACTACTACCACCACTGACTGTGTGTACGTCACTACACACCACTACTACCACCACACCCGTGACTGTGTGTACGTCACTACTACCACCACACCCGTGACTGTGTGTACGTCACTACTACCACCACTACTACCACCACACCCGTGACTGTGTGTACGTCACTACTACCACCACACCCGTGACTGTGTGTACGTCACTACTACCACCACTACTACCACCACACCCGTGACTGTGTGTACGTCACTACTACCACCACACCCGTGACTGTGTGTACGTCACTACTACCACCACTACTACCACCACACCCGTGACTGTGTGTACGTCACTACTACCACCACACCCGTGACTGTGTGTACGTCACTACTACCACCACTGACTGTGTGTACGTCACTACACCCTACCACCACCCCCGTGACTGTGTGTACGTCTCTACTACCACCACACCCGTGACTGTGTGTACGTCACTACTACCACCACTACTACCACCACACCCGTGACTGTGTGTACGTCACTACTACCACCACACCCACCACACCCGTGACTGTGTGTACGTCACTACTACCACCACTACTACCACCACACCCGTGACTGTGTGTACGTCACTACTACCACCACACCCGTGACTGTGTGTACGTCACTACTACCACCACTACTACCACCACACCCGTGACTGTGAGTACGGCACTACTACCACCACTGACTGTGTGTACGTCACTACTACCACCACTACTACCACCACACCCGTGACTGTGTGTACGTCACTACTACCACCACTACTACCACCACACCCGTGACTGTGTGTACGTCACTACTACCACCACACCCGTGACTGTGTGTACGTCACTACTACCACCACTACTACCACCACACCCGTGACTGTGTGTACGTCACTACTACCACCACACCCGTGACTGTGTGTACGTCACTACTACCACCACTACTACCACCACACCCGTGACTGTGTGTACGTCACTACTACCACCACTACCACCACTACCACTACTACCACCACTACTACCACCACACCCGTGACTGTGTGTACGTCACTACTACCACCACACCCGTGACTGTGTGTACGTCACTACCACCACACCCGTGACTGTGTGTACGTCACTACTACCACCACTACTACCACCACACCCGTGACTGTGTGTACGTCACTACTACCACCACTACTACCACCACACCCGTGACTGTGTGTACGTCACTACTACCACCACTACTACCACCACACCCGTGACTGTGTGTACGTCACTACTACCACCACTACTGTGTGTACGTCACCACTACTACCACTACTACCACCACACCCGTGACTGTGTGTACGTCACTACTACCACCACTACTACCACCACACCCGTGACTGTGTGTACGTCACTACTACCACCACTACTACCGTGACTGTGTGTACGTCACTACTACCACCACTACTACCACCACACCCGTGACTGTGTGTACGTCACTACTACCACCACTACTACCACCACACCCGTGACTGTGTGTACGTCACTACTACCACCACACCCGTGACTGTGTGTACGTCACTACTACCACCACTACTACCACCACACCCGTGACTGTGTGTACGTCACTACTACCACCACTACTACCACCACACCCGTGACTGTGTGTACGTCACTACTACCACCACACCCGTGACTGTGTGTACGTCACTACTACCACCACTACTACCACCACACCCGTGACTGTGTGTACGTCACTACTACCACCACACCCGTGACTGTGTGTACGTCACTACTACCACCACTACTACCACCACACCCGTGACTGTGTGTACGTCACTACTACCACCACTACTACCACCACTACTACCACCACACCCGTGACTGTGTGTACGTCACTACTACCACCACACCCGTGACTGTGTGTACGTCACTACTCGGTTACGTTAATAAGTAATTCACGGATCTATAGGAACTTAATCTGAACTTCACATTTCGCAGCACTTTAACAAATCTCAGATACAAGCTGTGAGAACAAACACATTGCTCGAGGGCTAGGTATTGTCTGTCAGTCAGTAAGGGAATATGAGGACTGATGACAGGAGCAGCAATAGCCTGAGAGGTCTGAGTGTCGACATTCACTAAAGTATCACTTGACGGTATGTAAGACATAATGGCAAAGTAACACGAGAACAAATAAAGCAAAAATAATGAACAATAAAATGATATAAAATTCTAGAATTGAAATGAAAAGATATACAACTAATTTTGCAAAAAAAATAAAAAATTAATATCTAAGATACACTGCAAGAGGAAGGAAAACTCAATTTAAAGGACTATTGACCAAGAAAAAAAAATTTACATTGAAATATACAAGTAAAAATATTACTGGAGACTGAATTAAATTCAAAATGAGCTGTCTTTACTCTTGCTAATAAAAAAATTAATTAATTAAATTTTTTAAATCAATGTGAAAGTGTACAATAAAATTATTAAATTGTTAACTGGGAAATTTAAGTATTTTCTAAGAATGCATAGACAAAATTAAATTATAAATCATAAAAATAGCAATAAAAGAGAATAATTCACTGCAGAACAGTTCAACAAAATAATTCACTTCAGAACAAGTGCAACAAAATAAGGTGTAGAAACAATCACTGCAGTAATAAAGTGTCACTGGGAAAACTCAGGTAAAATAATGAATTAAAATATGAAGATCAAAAAAAAAAAATTAACTGATTGAACACTTTAACTCTTAATTGTACATTAGACAAAACAATTTACTCAAACAGAGTAAGGAAAACACTTTACGTTAAAAGTAATTGAAATTGCATCAAGAGTGAATTTGTTCAAGAATATAAAAAAAAAATAAAACACAGGAACAAAACAGGGAATATAACACTTACAGTGACGGAGCACACAACAGTATTAGTTTATTCTTACAACAAATTCCTGCTGTGACTGATACAACAAAATCTTGCTGTGACTGATACGACAAAAATTTGCTGGCAAAAATAATGGTACACAGTCTGCGAAAAAATTAGAGGAATGAGACACTGTTGGCATACGAAAAAAAAGACACACATAGAAATAAATGGATAATTTGGTATTCTGAAAGAATACAATAAAAAAAAATGAATCACTTCACACAGGGTGACTGACTGGTACACTACACAATAATACTTACTAGAGACAGGAGTAGCATAAGAAAAAACACAGAATAAAAAATATAAGATAAATAAAAACACTGAAAAATATTGTAAAAATTAACGAGTCAAAGAAAAACTGAAAACACAAGGTTTAGAGTACACAAACAATTTACTATAAATGTCTCACACACGCAAATGTCTTTAAATGCAAGAAAAATGTCTCAAGGAAATTATCACTGAAGTCGGGAGTAGGAGACGGACGGTGAGTACTGGTGGGGGCGGGTGTATGGTGTCCCGCGCGGTGATGACGCCTCCGACATTCACTGTTGTCGTGAAGAAATGTGCGTTCTAGGCGAACTCACATAACTGGCTTTATCTCGTTGGCACCAGCTACAATCTCTTGACCAATTATGTGAGCCGAAACAGTACTAGGACCCGATACAAGGGTGCAAACAACCACAGGTAGATGGGTGGATGGCTGGTGGTGGTGGTGGGGTGGTTGCTTCTGCCGCGCACCCCGGGTAGTGGGAGAGAGTGGTGGGGGGGGACGCTGGGGGTCTGCCGCGCACCCCACTCACCCACGAAGGTGGCTTGAAAAACCCACTCTATGCTACAGGAATGGTAAAAAACCACTCTTAACATCCAACAGGGAGCACAAAGCGATATAAACAATACCTCAGAGGAGCTTGGCTTACTTCTTACTGCGTGGCTTACTTCTCTCTCTCAGCTGGGTTAGAAGCTGGGTTGGCTGACTGGCTTACCCCACGAGAATGGATGACTGGAAGACTTGTAACGATGCACAAAGCACGGAGGAGCAGTTGGATGACAGGAGACAGGCTGGATGATAGGCTGACTGGCGTTCACTTCCACAGTCTGGCTTACTGACTGGCTTAATTGCAAAATCCGGGTCAACCCCTCGGAGATTGAAGCAATTAGCACACGAACTAAGCCAGGAAGCTTGAAACGGCTGCAACAGGCTTGCAGGCAATAGGTTTGAGGGGAGTAGCTGCTGCTGGCTGGTGGTGCGCGAGGGTAGAGCTGGTGGCTCGAGGTGGTGCGGGCGGGTAGTGGCTGGTGGGTGACGATTCACCTTTGACCCTGGCGCTACTCACACAAACAGCCTTCTAACGCCTTGAATTACCCTTAAAAACGTAAATCCACGCTCCACACCGCTGTACACCATTTATCATGTGGGAGTTCGATACGTGGATTAGGGTAGAAATACTCACGTAGGCTGTTATTACTTATAATTGCTGTTATGTGGAGGGAGCCCGCAGCCGTTACCTATCTCCTTGGTTACACTCGTCAAAACTGACTAGCCGGCTGGCCAGTACCCCGTAGTGGGTCTTTTGAAAATAGTGTCAGCTCAGCACAGACCGTGACTCAAGACGGTTGGTCGTTGAGTCAACGGACAGGTTACTGGTAACTGGTTACTGGTAACTGGTTACTACTACTGAGACTACCACCACTACTACCACCACACCCGTGACTGTGTGTACGTCACTACTACCACCACTACTACCACCACACCCGTGACTGTGTGTACGTCACTACTACCACCACACCCGTGACTGTGTGTACGTCACTACTACCACCACTACTACCACCACACCCGTGACTGTGTGTACGTCACTACTACCACCACTACTACCACCACACCCGTGACTGTGTGTACGTCACTACTACCACCACACCCGTGACTGTGTGTACGTCACTACTACCACCACTACTACCACCACACCCGTGACTGTGTGTACGTCACTACTACCACCACACCCGTGACTGTGTGTACGTCACTACTACCACCACTACTACCACCACACCCGTGACTGTGTGTACGTCACTACTACCACCACACCCGTCACTGTGTGTACGTCACTACTACCACCACTACTACCACCACACCCGTGACTGTGTGTACGTCACTACTACCACCACTACTACCACCACACCCGTGACTGTGTGTACGTCACTACTACCACCACTACTACCACCACACCCGTGACTGTGTGTACGTCACTACTACCACCACTACTACCACCACACCCGTGACTGTGTGTACGTCACTACTACCACCACTACTACCACCACACCCGTGACTGTGTGTACGTCACTACTACCACCACTACTACCACCACACCCGTGACTGTGTGTACGTCACTACTACCACCACTACTACCACCACACCCGTGACTGTGTGTACGTCACTACTACCACCACACCCGTGACTGTGTGTACGTCACTACTACCACCACACCCGTGACTGTGTGTACGTCACTACTACCACCACTACTACCACCACACCCGTGACTGTGTGTACGTCACTACTACCACCACTACTACCACCACACCCGTGACTGTGTGTACGTCACTACTACCACCACACCCGTGACTGTGTGTACGTCACTACTACCACCACACCCGTGACTGTGTGTACGTCACTACTACCACCACACCCGTGACTGTGTGTACGTCACTACTACCACCACACCCGTGACTGTGTGTACGTCACTACTACCACCACACCCGTGACTGTGTGTACGTCACTACTACCACCACTACTACCACCACACCCGTGACTGTGTGTACGTCACTACTACCACCACTACTACCACCACACCCGTGACTGTGTGTACGTCACTACTACCACCACTACTACCACCACACCCGTGACTGTGTGTACGTCACTACTACCACCACTACTACCACCACACCCGTGACTGTGTGTACGTCACTACTACCACCACACCCGTGACTGTGTGTACGTCACTACTACCACCACACCCGTGACTGTGTGTACGTCACTACTACCACCACACCCGTGACTGTGTGTACGTCACTACTACCACCACTACTACCACCACACCCGTGACTGTGTGTACGTCACTACTACCACCACACCCGTGACTGTGTGTACGTCACTACTACCACCACACCCGTGACTGTGTGTACGTCACTACTACCACCACTACTACCACCACACCCGTGACTGTGTGTACGTCACTACTACCACCACTACTACCACCACACCCGTGACTGTGTGTACGTCACTACTACCACCACACCCGTGACTGTGTGTACGTCACTACTACCACCACTGACTGGGTTATACTGGCTTAATTAACTTAATGTTTTATGTGTCTATAACATATATGTGCCTTCAAGACCATTGTTAAAAAAATGCTTGTTGAAAAATTGTAATAATGTTGGTAGAATTACCGACAATATGTTAGGTAAAAACACAGATGCAGTAATGTGACATCTTATTGTGTCAAGGTTTCGCTCTCCAGGAGCTTTGTTAAGCCATATAAACAATACATGGATATAGAGGGTATATACAGGTATATAGTAAGGATCTTTTTCTCTCACTATATACATGTATATACTTCTGTGTCCCTGTATTGTTTGCAATAGCTTGATAAAGCTCCTGGAGAGCGAAACGTTGCCACAATAAGATGTCACATTAGTTGCCTTTTACCCAACATGTTGAAGAATGAGACACTTGTGAAACATAAGGAAATGTTTATCAGGAAACGTTCCCTCAACATTTCCAGATGTTGCATAAATGTTTCATTCTTCAACTGGTCACTTTTATACTTAAAGAAAATTGAACTGATTTTGGCCTGTGTGTGTTACATTTGTGTGTCGCATCTGAATACCTTCAAGTCTGCCATGTTGATTACTTGGTAACACAATATCTCAGTGGTTTCGAACTTAATGTGTTTGTGTATTTTAGGTTTTAGGATATTGGTCTCTTGGGCCCCTCTGAAATATTTGCTAGCTCTTAATCCTGTTACATTTAATAGGAGACCTGGTTATAGACCGGGCCGTGGGGAAGATAACTCTCACAAGTACTAACAGATAACAATTCATCGTTCTTTCCCCCCCCCCTTCCCTAGTGCTGTGTATTTGGAGCATATTTCTATTGTCACCGAAGTCATCCTCTCCAGACACTGCTCTAAGGTCATGTTAAGCTTTCTATCTTCCCAGCCTATTTCACTAGTCATGATTTATTTCATACTAGGACTCGTGTGTGTGGCAGTGCCTCACAGTGCCACCTTGGGACACAAGAGTGTGTGGCTCTGCCTCATAGTGCCAGCTTGGGACACGAGTGTGTGGCTCTGCCTCACAGTGCCAGCTTGGGACACAAGTGTGTGTAGCACTGCCTCATAGTGCCAGCTTGGGACACAAGTGTGTGTGGCACTGCCTCATAGTGCCAGCTTGGAACACAAGTGTGTGGCACTGCCTCATAGTGCCAGCTTGGGACACAAGTGTGTGTGACACTGCCTCATAGTGCCAGCTTGGGACACAAGTGTGTGTGGCACTGCCTCATAGTGCCAGCTTGGGACACAAGTGTGTGGCACTGCCTCAGTGCCAGCTTGGGACACAAGTGTGTGTGGCACTGCCTCAGTGCCAGCTTGGGACACAAGTGTGTGTGCCACTGCCTCATAGTGCCAGCTTGGGACACAAGTGTGTGGCACTGCCTCATAGTGCCACCTTGGGACACAAGTGTGTGTGGCACTGCCTCAGTGCCAGCTTGGGACACAAGTGTGTGTGCCACTGCCTCATAGTGCCAGCTTGGGACACAAGTGTGTGGCACTGCCTCATAGTGCCAGCTTGGGACACAAGTGTGTGTGGCACTGCCTCATAGTGCCAGCTTGGGAGACAAGTGTGTGTGGCACTGCCTCATAGTGCCAGCTTGGGACACAAGTGTGTGGCACTGCCTCATAGTGCCAACTTGGGACACAAGTGTGTGTGACACTGCCTCATAGTGCCAGCTTGGGATACAAGTGTGTGTGGCACTGCCTCATAGTGCCAGCTTGGGACACAAGTGTGTGGCACTGCCTCATAGTGCCAGCTTGGGACACAAGTGTGTGTGGCACTGCCTCATAGTGCCAGCTTGGGACACAAGTGTGTGTGGCACTGCCTCATAGTGCCAGCTTGGGACACAAGTGTGTGGCACTGCCTCATAGTGCCAGCTTGGGACATAAATGTGTGTGGCACTGCCTCATAGTGCCAGCTTGGGACACAAGTGTGTGAGGCACTGCCTCACAGTGCCAGCTTGGGACACAAGTGTGTGGCACTGCCTCATAGTGCCAGCTTGGGACACAAGTGTGTGTGGCATTGCCTCATAGTGCCAGCTTGGGACACAAGTGTGTGGCACTGCCTCAGTGCCAGCTTGGGACACAAGTGTGTGGCACTGCCTCATAGTGCCAGCTTGGGACACAAGTGTGTGTGGCATTGCCTCATAGTGCCAGCTTGGGACACAAGTGTGTGGCACTGCCTCAGTGCCAGCTTGGGACACAAGTGTGTGGCACTGCCTCATAGTGCCAGCTTGGGACACAAGTGTATGGCACTGCCTCATAGTGCCAGCTTGGGACACAAATTTGTGTGGCACTGCCTCATAGTGCCAGCTTGGGACACAAGTGTGTGAGGCACTGCCTCACAGTGCCAGCTTGGGACACAAGTGTGTGTGGCACTGCCTCATAGTGCCAGCTTGGGACACAAGTGTGTGTGGCACTGCCTCATAGTGCTAGCTTGGGACACAAGTGTGTGTGGCACTGCCTCATAGTGCCAGCTTGGGACACAAGTGTGTGGCACTGCCTCATAGTGCCAGCTTGGGACACAAGTGTGTGGCACTGTCTCATAGTGCCAGCTTGGGACACAAGTGTGTGGCACTGCCTCATAATGCCAGCTTGGGACACAAGTGTGTGACACTGCCTCAGTGCCAGCTTGGAACACAAGTGTGTGTGGCACTGCCTCATAGTGCCAGCTTGGGACACAAGTGTGTGGCACTGCCTCATAGTGCCAGCTTGGGACACAAGTGTGTGTGGCACTGCCTCATGGTGCCAGCTTGGGACACAAGTGTGTGTGGCACTGCCTCATAGTGCCAGCTTGGGACACAAGTGTGTGGCACTGCCTCATAGTGCCAGCTTGGGACACAAGTGTGTGGCACTGTCTCATAGTGCCAGCTTGGGACACAAGTGTGTGAGGCACTGCCTCACAGTGCCAGCTTGGGACACAAGTGTGTGTGGCACTGCCTCATAGTGCCAGCTTGGGACACAAGTGTGTGTGGCACTGCCTCATAGTGCCAGCTTGGGACACAAGTGTGTGGCACTGCCTCATAGTGCCAGCTTGGGACAAAAGTGTGTGGCACTGCCTCATAGTGCCAGCTTGGGACTCAAGTGTGTGGCACTGCCTGATAGTGCCAGCTTGGGTCACAAGTGTGTGGCACTGCCTCATAGTGCCAGCTTGGGACACAAGTGTGTGTGGCACTGCCTCATAGTGCCAGCTTGGGACACAAGTGTGTGTGTGTGGCACTGCCTCATAGTGCCAGCTTGGGACACAACTGTGTGTGTGGCACTGCCTCATAGTGCCAGCTTGGGACACAAGTGTGTGTGGCACTGCCTCATAGTGCCAGCTTGGGACACAAGTGTGTGTGGCACTGCCTCATAGTGCCAGCTTGGGACACAAGTGTGTGGCACTGCCTCATAGTGCCAGCTTGGGACACAAGTGTGTGTGGCACTGCCTCAGGCACCGTCAGGGTCACTTTGCCCGATTTGAAGGTCGAGTTATGTTTTGGTTTGTTTTTTTGCGTCTCTGCTGAGTTACACCCGTGACTGTGTGTACGTCACTACTACCACCACTACTACCACCACACCCGTGACTGTGTGTACGTCACTACTACCACCACTACTACCACCACACCCGTGACTGTGTGTACGTCACTACTACCACCACTACTACCACCACACCCGTGACTGTGTGTACGTCACTACTACCACCACTACTACCACCACACCCGTGACTGTGTGTCCGTCACTACTACCACCACTACTACCACCACACCCGTGACTGTGTGTACGTCACTACTACCACCACACCCGTGACTGTGTGTACGTCACTACTACCACCACTACTACCACCACACCCGTGACTGTGTGTACGTCACTACTACCACCACTACTACCACCACACCCGTGACTGTGTGTACGTCACTACTACCACCACTACTACCACCACACCCGTGACTGTGTGTACGTCACTACTACCACCACTACTACCACCACACCCGTGACTGTGTGTACGTCACTACTACCACCACACCCGTGACTGTGTGTACGTCACTACTACCACCACTACTACCACCACACCCGTGACTGTGTGTACGTCACTACTACCACCACTACTACCACCACTACTACCACCACACCCGTGACTGTGTGTACGTCACTACTACCACCACACCCGTGACTGTGTGTACGTCACTACTACCACCACTACTACCACCACACCCTTGACTGTGTGTACGTCACTACTCCCACCACTACTACCACCACACCCGTGACTGTGTGTACGTCACTACTACCACCACTACTACCACCACACCCGTGACTGTGTGTACGTCACTACTACCACCACTACTACCACCACACCCGTGACTGTGTGTACGTCACTACTACCACCACTACTACCACCACACCCGTGACTGTGTGTACGTCACTACTACCACCACACCCGTGACTGTGTGTACGTCACTACTACCACCACACCCGTGACTGCAAGAGGAAGGAAAACTCAATTTAAAGGACTATTGACCAAGAAAAAAAAATTTACATTGAAATATACAAGTAAAAATATTACTGGAGACTGAATTAAATTCAAAATGAGCTGTCTTTACTCTTGCTAATAAAAAAATTAATTAATTAAATTTTTTAAATCAATGTGAAAGTGTACAATAAAATTATTAAATTGTTAACTGGGAAATTTAAGTATTTTCTAAGAATGCATAGACAAAATTAAATTATAAATCATAAAAATAGCAATAAAAGAGAATAATTCACTGCAGAACAGTTCAACAAAATAATTCACTTCAGAACAAGTGCAACAAAATAAGGTGTAGAAACAATCACTGCAGTAATAAAGTGTCACTGGGAAAACTCAGGTAAAATAATGAATTAAAATATGAAGATCAAAAAAAAAAAATTAACTGATTGAACACTTTAACTCTTAATTGTACATTAGACAAAACAATTTACTCAAACAGAGTAAGGAAAACACTTTACGTTAAAAGTAATTGAAATTGCATCAAGAGTGAATTTGTTCAAGAATATAAAAAAAAAATAAAACACAGGAACAAAACAGGGAATATAACACTTACAGTGACGGAGCACACAACAGTATTAGTTTATTCTTACAACAAATTCCTGCTGTGACTGATACAACAAAATCTTGCTGTGACTGATACGACAAAAATTTGCTGGCAAAAATAATGGTACACAGTCTGCGAAAAAATTAGAGGAATGAGACACTGTTGGCATACGAAAAAAAAGACACACATAGAAATAAATGGATAATTTGGTATGCTGAAAGAATACAATAAAAAAAAATGAATCACTTCACACAGGGTGACTGACTGGTACACTACACAATAATACTTACTAGAGACAGGAGTAGCATAAGAAAAAACACAGAATAAAAAATATAAGATAAATAAAAACACTGAAAAATATTGTAAAAATTAACGAGTCAAAGAAAAACTGAAAACACAAGGTTTAGAGTACACAAACAATTTACTATAAATGTCTCACACACGCAAATGTCTTTAAATGCAAGAAAAATGTCTCAAGGAAATTATCACTGAAGTCGGGAGTAGGAGACGGACGGTGAGTACTGGTGGGGGCGGGTGTATGGTGTCCCGCGCGGTGATGACGCCTCCGACATTCACTGTTGTCGTGAAGAAATGTGCGTTCTAGGCGAACTCACATAACTGGCTTTATCTCGTTGGCACCAGCTACAATCTCTTGACCAATTATGTGAGCCGAAACAGTACTAGGACCCGATACAAGGGTGCAAACAACCACAGGTAGATGGGTGGATGGCTGGTGGTGGTGGTGGGGTGGTTGCTTCTGCCGCGCACCCCAGGTAGTGGGAGAGAGTGGTGGGGGGGGACGCTGGGGGTCTGCCGCGCACCCCACTCACCCACGAAGGTGGCTTGAAAAACCCACTCTATGCTACAGGAATGGTAAAAAACCACTCTTAACATCCAACAGGGAGCACAAAGCGATATAAACAATACCTCAGAGGAGCTTGGCTTACTTCTTACTGCGTGGCTTACTTCTCTCTCTCAGCTGGGTTAGAAGCTGGGTTGGCTGACTGGCTTACCCCACGAGAATGGATGACTGGAAGACTTGTAACGATGCACAAAGCACGGAGGAGCAGTTGGATGACAGGAGACAGGCTGGATGATAGGCTGACTGGCGTTCACTTCCACAGTCTGGCTTACTGACTGGCTTAATTGCAAAATCCGGGTCAACCCCTCGGAGATTGAAGCAATTAGCACACGAACTAAGCCAGGAAGCTTGAAACGGCTGCAACAGGCTTGCAGGCAATAGGTTTGAGGGGAGTAGCTGCTGCTGGCTGGTGGTGCGCGAGGGTAGAGCTGGTGGCTCGAGGTGGTGCGGGCGGGTAGTGGCTGGTGGGTGACGATTCACCTTTGACCCTGGCGCTACTCACACAAACAGCCTTCTAACGCCTTGAATTACCCTTAAAAACGTAAATCCACGCTCCACACCGCTGTACACCATTTATCATGTGGGAGTTCGATACGTGGATTAGGGTAGAAATACTCACGTAGGCTGTTATTACTTATAATTGCTGTTATGTGGAGGGAGCCCGCAGCCGTTACCTATCTCCTTGGTTACACTCGTCAAAACTGACTAGCCGGCTGGCCAGTACCCCGTAGTGGGTCTTTTGAAAATAGTGTCAGCTCAGCACAGA
The DNA here is from genome assembly GCF_038502225.1 of Cherax quadricarinatus. Classification (NCBI taxonomy): domain Eukaryota; kingdom Metazoa; phylum Arthropoda; class Malacostraca; order Decapoda; family Parastacidae; genus Cherax; species Cherax quadricarinatus. Next base: position 7,486,080 of record NC_091350.1, read on the forward strand.
CCGTGACTCAAGACGGTTGGTCGTTGAGTCAACGGACAGGTTACTGGTAACTGGTTACTGGTAACTGGTTACTACTACTGAGACTACCACCACTACTACCACCACACCCGTGACTGTGTGTACGTCACTACTACCACCACTACTACCACCACACCCGTGACTGTGTGTACGTCACTACTACCACCACACCCGTGACTGTGTGTACGTCACTACTACCACCACTACTACCACCACACCCGTGACTGTGTGTACGTCACTACTACCACCACTACTACCACCACACCCGTGACTGTGTGTACGTCACTACTACCACCACACCCGTGACTGTGTGTACGTCACTACTACCACCACTACTACCACCACACCCGTGACTGTGTGTACGTCACTACTACCACCACACCCGTGACTGTGTGTACGTCACTACTACCACCACTACTACCACCACACCCGTGACTGTGTGTACGTCACTACTACCACCACACCCGTCACTGTGTGTACGTCACTACTACCACCACTACTACCACCACACCCGTGACTGTGTGTACGTCACTACTACCACCACTACTACCACCACACCCGTGACTGTGTGTACGTCACTACTACCACCACTACTACCACCACACCCGTGACTGTGTGTACGTCACTACTACCACCACTACTACCACCACACCCGTGACTGTGTGTACGTCACTACTACCACCACTACTACCACCACACCCGTGACTGTGTGTACGTCACTACTACCACCACTACTACCACCACACCCGTGACTGTGTGTACGTCACTACTACCACCACTACTACCACCACACCCGTGACTGTGTGTACGTCACTACTACCACCACACCCGTGACTGTGTGTACGTCACTACTACCACCACACCCGTGACTGTGTGTACGTCACTACTACCACCACTACTACCACCACACCCGTGACTGTGTGTACGTCACTACTACCACCACTACTACCACCACACCCGTGACTGTGTGTACGTCACTACTACCACCACACCCGTGACTGTGTGTACGTCACTACTACCACCACACCCGTGACTGTGTGTACGTCACTACTACCACCACACCCGTGACTGTGTGTACGTCACTACTACCACCACACCCGTGACTGTGTGTACGTCACTACTACCACCACACCCGTGACTGTGTGTACGTCACTACTACCACCACTACTACCACCACACCCGTGACTGTGTGTACGTCACTACTACCACCACTACTACCACCACACCCGTGACTGTGTGTACGTCACTACTACCACCACTACTACCACCACACCCGTGACTGTGTGTACGTCACTACTACCACCACTACTACCACCACACCCGTGACTGTGTGTACGTCACTACTACCACCACTACTACCACCACACCCGTGACTGTGTGTACGTCACTACTACCACCACACCCGTGACTGTGTGTACGTCACTACTACCACCACACCCGTGACTGTGTGTACGTCACTACTACCACCACTACTACCACCACACCCGTGACTGTGTGTACGTCACTACTACCACCACGTGACTGTGTGTACGTCACTACTACCACCACTGACTGTGTGTACGCCACTACTACCACCACTACTACCACCACACCCGTGACTGTGTGTACGTCACTACTACCACCACACCCGTGACTGTGTGTACGTCACTACTACCACCACTACTACCACCACACCCGTGACTGTGTGTACGTCACTACTACCACCACACCCGTGACTGTGTGTACGTCACTACTACCACCACTACTACCACCACACCCGTGACTGTGTGTACGTCACTACTACCACCACTACTACCACCACACCCGTGACTGTGTGTACGTCACTACTACCACCACTACTACCACCACACCCGTGACTGTGTGTACGTCACTACTACCACCACTACTACCACCACACCCGTGACTGTGTGTACGTCACTACTACCACCACACCCGTGACTGTGTGTACGTCACTACTACCACCACTACTACCACCACACCCGTGACTGTGTGTACGTCACTACTACCACCACACCCGTGACTGTGTGTACGTCACTACTACCACCACACCCGTGACTGTGTGTACGTCACTGCTACCACCACTACTACCACCACACCCGTGACTGTGTGTACGTCACTACTACCACCACACCCGTGACTGTGTGTACGTCACTACTACCACCACACCCGTGACTGTGTGTACGTCACTACTACCACCACTACTACCACCACACCCGTGACTGTGTGTACGTCACTACTACCACCACACCCGTGACTGTGTGTACGTCACTACTACCACCACACCCGTGACTGTGTGTACGTCACTACTACCACCACACCCGTGACTGTGTGTACGTCACTACTACCACCACTACTACCACCACACCCGTGACTGTGTGTACGTCACTACTACCACCACACCCGTGACTGTGTGTACGTCACTACTACCACCACTACTACCACCACACCCGTGACTGTGTGTACGTCACTACTACCACCACTCCAACCACACCCGTGACTGTGTGTACGTCACTACTACCACCACACCCGTGACTGTGTGTACGTCACTACTACCACCACTACTACCACCACACCCGTGACTGTGTGTACGTCACTACTACCACCACACCCGTGACTGTGTGTACGTCACTACTACCACCACTACTACCACCACACCCGTGACTGTGTGTACGTCACTACTACCACCACTACCCGTGACTGTGTGTACGTCACTACTACCACCACTACTACCACCACACCCGTGACTGTGTGTACGTCACTACTACCACCACACCCGTGACTGTGTGTACGTCACTACTACCACCACTACTACCACCACACCCGTGACTGTGTGTACGTCACTACTACCACCACACCCGTGACTGTGTGTACGTCACTACTACCACCACACCCGTGACTGTGTGTACGTCACTACTACCACCACACTACCGTGACTGTGTGTACGTCACTACTACCACCACACCCGTGACCACACCCGTGACTGTGTGTACGTCACTACTACCACCACACCCGTGACTGTGTGTACGTCACTACTACCACCACTACTACCACCACACCCGTGACTGTGTGTACGTCACTACTACCACCACACCCGTGACTGTGTGTACGTCACTACTACCACCACTACTACCACCACACCCGTGACTGTGTGTACGTCACTACTACCACCACTACTACCACCACTCCCGTGACTGTGTGTACGTCACTACTACCACCACTACTACCGTGACTGTGTGTACGTCACTACTACCACCACACCCGTGACTGTGTGTACGTCACTACTACCACCACACCCGTGACTGTGTGTACGTCACTACTACCACCACACCCGTGACCATCACTACTACCACCACACCCGTGACTGTGTGTACGTCACTACTACCACCACACCCGTGACTGTGTGTACGTCACTACTACCACCACTACTACCACCACACCCGTGACTGTGTGTACGTCACTACTACCACCACACCCGTGACTGTGTGTACGTCACTACTACCACCACTACTACCACCACACCCGTGACTGTGTGTACGTCACTACTACCACCACTACTACCACCACACCCGTGACTGTGTGTACGTCACTACTACCACCACACTACCGTGACTGTGTGTACGTCACTACTACCACCACACCCGTGACTGTGTGTACGTCACTACTACCACCACTACTACCACCACACCCGTGACTGTGTGTACGTCACTACTACCACCACACCCGTGACTGTGTGTACGTCACTACTACCACCACACCCGTGACTGTGTGTACGTCACTACTACCACCACTACTACCACCACACCCGTGACTGTGTGTACGTCACTACTACCACCACTACTACCACCACACCCGTGACTGTGTGTACGTCACTACTACCACCACACCCGTGACTGTGTGTACGTCACTACTACCACCACTACTACCACCACACCCGTGACTGTGTGTACGTCACTACTACCACCACACCCGTGACTGTGTGTACGTCACTACTACCACCACTACTACCACCACACCCGTGACTGTGTGTACGTCACTACTACCACCACTGACTGTGTGTACGTCACTACTACCACCACGTGACTGTGTGTACGTCACTACTACCACCACTACTACCACCACACCCGTGACTGTGTGTACGTCACTACTACCACCACACCCGTGACTGTGTGTACGTCACTACTACCACCACTACTACCACCACACCCGTGACTGTGTGTACGTCACTACTACCACCACACCCGTGACTGTGTGTACGTCACTACTACCACCACACCCGTGACTGTGTGTACGTCACTACTACCACCACACCCGTGACTGTGTGTACGTCACTACTACCACCACACCCGTGACTGTGTGTACGTCACTACTACCACCACTACTACCACCACACCCGTGACTGTGTGTACGTCACTACTACCACCACACCCGTGACTGTGTGTACGTCACTACTACCACCACACCCGTGACTGTGTGTACGTCACTACTACCACCACTACTACCACCACACCCGTGACTGTGTGTACGTCACTACTACCACCACTACTACCACCACACCCGTGACTGTGTGTACGTCACTACTACCACCACACCCGTGACTGTGTGTACGTCACTACTACCACCACTACTACCACCACACCCGTGACTGTGTGTACGTCACTACTACCACCACACCCGTGACTGTGTGTACGTCACTACTACCACCACACCCGTGACTGTGTGTACGTCACTACTACCACCACTACTACCACCACACCCGTGACTGTGTGTACGTCACTACTACCACCACACCCGTGACTGTGTGTACGTCACTACTACCACCACTACTACCACCACACCCGTGACTGTGTGTACGTCACTACTACCACCACACCCGTGACTGTGTGTACGTCACTACTACCACCACTACTACCACCACACCCGTGACTGTGTGTACGTCACTACTACCACCACACCCGTGACTGTGTGTACGTCACTGCTACCACCACTACTACCACCACACCCGTGACTGTGTGTACGTCACTACTACCACCACACCCGTGACTGTGTGTACGTCACTACTACCACCACACCCGTGACTGTGTGTACGTCACTACTACCACCACACCCGTGACTGTGTGTACGTCACTACTACCGCCACACCCGTGACTGTGTGTACGTCACTACTACCACCACACCCGTGACTGTGTGTACGTCACTACTACCACCACTACTACCACCACACCCGTGACTGTGTGTACGTCACTACTACCACCACACCCGTGACTGTGTGTACGTCACTACTACCACCACTACTACCACCACACCCGTGACTGTGTGTACGTCACTACTACCACCACACCCGTGACTGTGTGTACGTCACTACTACCACCACTACTACCACCACACCCGTGACTGTGTGTACGTCACTACTACCACCACACCCGTGACTGTGTGTACGTCACTACTACCACCACACCCGTGACTGTGTGTACGTCACTGCTACCACCACTACTACCACCACACCCGTGACTGTGTGTACGTCACTAATACCACCACACCCGTGACTGTGTGTACGTCACTACTACCACCACACCCGTGACTGTGTGTACGTCACTACTACCACCACTACTACCACCACACCCGTGACTGTGTGTACGTCACTAATACCACCACACCCGTGACTGTGTGTACGTCACTAATACCACCACACCCGTGACTGTGTGTACGTCACTACTACCACCACACCCGTGACTGTGTGTACGTCACTAATACCACCACACCCGTGACTGTGTGTACGTCACTACTACCACCACACCCGTGACTGTGTGTACGTCACTACTACCACCACTACTACCACCACACCCGTGACTGTGTGTACGTCACTACTACCACCACACCCGTGACTGTGTGTACGTCACTACTACCACCACACCCGTGACTGTGTGTACGTCACTAATACCACCACACCCGTGACTGTGTGTACGTCACTACTACCACCACACCCGTGACTGTGTGTACGTCACTACTACCACCACACCCGTAACTGTGTGTGTACGTCACTACTACCACCACTACTTCCACCACACCCGTGACTGTGTGTGTACGTCACTACTACCACCACTACCACCACCACTGACACCACCACTACCACCACCACTACTACCACCACTACTACCACCACTACCACCACTACTACCACCACTGTTACCATCACTACCACTACCACCACCACTACTAGCACCACTACTACCACCACTACTACCACCACTACCACCACCACTACTACCACCACTACCACCACCACCACTACCACCACCACTACCACCACCACTACTACCACCACTACCACCACCACTACCACCACCACTACCACCACCACTACTACTACTACCACCACCACCACCACCACCACTACCACCACCACTACCACCACCATTACTACCACCATTACCACTACCACCATCACTACTACCACCACTACCACCACCACTACTACCACCACTACCACCACCACTACCACCACCACTACTACTACCACTACCACCACCACTACTACCACCACTACTACCATCTCTACTACCATCACTACTACCACCACTACTACCACCACTACTACCATCACTAATACCACCACTACTACCACCAGTACCACTACCACCACTACCACCACTACTACCACCACTACCACCACTACTACCACCACTACCACTACTACTGCCACCACTACTACCACTACTACCACCACTACTACCACCACTACCACCACTGTTACCATCACTACCACTACCACCACCACTACTACCACCACTACTACCACTACTACCACCACTACTACCACCACTACCACTACCACCACTGTTACCATCACTACCGTCACTACCACTTCTACTGCTTCCATCAGTACTACCACCACCATTATCACCACCACTACCAGTACTACCACCACCACCACCACCACCACTTCTACTACCACTACTACCACCACTACTACCACCACCACCACCACTTCTACTACCACTACTACCACCACCACTACCACTACCGCCACTACCACCACTACTACCACCACCACTATTACCATCACTAACAGTACTACCATCACTACCACTTCTACTGCCACCATCAGTACTACCACCACCACTGTCACCACCACTACCACTACCACCACTGCTACCACTACTATTACCATCACTACCACTTCTACTTCTTCCACCAGTACTACCGCCACCACTATCATCACCACAACCACTACTGCCACCACCACCACTTCTACCCCACCACCACTATCACTACTATCACTACTGCCACCACCACTACTACCATAACTACTACCACCACTGTTACCATCACTACCGTCACTACCACTTCTACCACCACTATCACCACTACCACTACTACCACCACTGCTGCCACCACTATTACCATCACTACCACTTCTACTGCTTCCACCAGTACTACCACCACCACTACCACCACCACCACCACTTCTACTACCACTACTACCACCACCACTACCACTACTGCCAATACCACCACTACCACCACCACCACCACTATTACCATCACTGTCAGTACTACCATCACTACCACCGCCACTATCACCACCACAGCCACTACTGCCACCACCACCACTTCTACCCCCACCACCACTACCACTACTATCACTACTGCCACCACCACCACTATCACTACTGCCGCCAACACAACCACTACCACCACCACTACCACCACTGCCACCTCCACCACTACTACCACTACCACCACCACTACTACCACCACTGCCACCTCCACCACTACTACCACTACCACCACCACTACTATCACCACTGCCACCTCCACCACTACTACCACTACCACCACCACTACTACCACCACTGCCACCTCCACCACTACTACCACTGCCACCACCACTACTACCACCACTGCCACCTCCACCACTACTACCACTACCACCACCACTACTACCACCACTGCCACCTCCACCACTACTACCACTATCACCACCACTACTACCACCACTGCCACCTCCACCACTACTACCACTACCACCACCACTACTACCACCACTGCCACCTCCACCACTACTACCACTACCACCACCACTACTACCACCACTGCCACCTCCACCACTACTACCACTACCACCACCACTACTACCACCACTGCCACCTCCACCACCACTACTACCACTACCACCACCACTACCACTACCACCACTACTACCACCACTGCCACCTCCACCACTACTAAAAACTACCACCACCACTACTACCACTACCACCACTACTACCACTACCACCACCACTACCACTACCACCACCACTACTACCACCACTACCACTACTACCACTACCTCCACCACTACTACCACCACTGTCACCTCCACCACCACTACTACCACTACCACCACCACTACCACTACCACCACCACCACTACCACTACCACCACCACCACCACCACTACCACTACCACCACCACTACCACTACCACCACCACCACTACCACCACCACTACCACTACCACTACCACCACTACTACCACCACTGCCACCTCCACCACTACTAAAAACTACCACCACCACTACTACCACTACCACCACCACTACTACCACTACCACCACCACCACTACCACCACCACCACTACCACTACCACCACCACCACTACCACCACCACCACTACCACCACCACCACCACTACTACCACTACCACCACCACCACTACCACCACCACCACTACCACTACCACCACCACTACCACTACCACCACCACCACTACCACTACCACCACCACCACTACCACTACCACCACCACTACTACCACTACCACCACCACCACTACCACCACCACCACTACCACTACCACCACCACTACCACTACCACCACCACTACCACTACCACTACCACTACCACCACCACCACTACCACTACCACCACCACCACTACCACCACCACCACTAGCACTACCACCACCACCACTAGCACTACCACCACCACCACTAGCACTACCACCACCACTACCACCACCACCACTACCACTACCACCACCACCACCACCACCACCACTACCACCACCACTACCACCACCACTACCACCAATATTGTCAAGATCATACTATCTGACACCTCTGTTTCCCAAGTTGATTTGTTGCAATGCTAAGGATAGTGTTTATATAAATGTTTTCCGAGTATATATGTTCACAAGACAGGTATATACACTAGTATATACACGAGTCACAGTAATAAGTCTCACCGTCAGATATATTTGCTGATAATTTTACAGTGGGAGAGAGTGTCAGCCTCAGCTGCTGGAGTGTTGTTAATATCCTGGGAGCTCAGTCTTACTACATACATGATACCTTTGATGAGTTCCCACAGTTTTTCTACTACCGGAGCCCGGTCATAGCCAGGCTCGTCTGTTACTAGTCTGGTCAAACAGGCTGTTGCTGCTGGTGACCCACTGCCCCATATATATCCATCACAGCCTGGTTGAATTGGCACCCAAGATGTACCTCAATAACTTGGTGGTTATTATGTAGTAATCGCGAACAAGCGATACAAGATACTAAGGAACCACAAGAGAAGTTGAATGATAGCTCTAGGCCTTTCGTGTTGCAATCAACACATCATCAGGAACGTGCAATATTGCAGAAATGAGTAGGAAGTTCAAGTAGTTTCGTTCAGGGGAACGTTGTTGCTTTCGAGCAAAACGTTCCCCCTCAACAACACTGCTTCAACTTCTTACTCATTTCCTCAACTTTGCGAGCTTCTGATGTGTTGATTGTAACACGAAAGACCTAGAGCTATCATTCAACTCCCCTTGTGGTTGTTTTTATCTTAGTGGTTATGTTGAGAGACAACCGGTCAAGAATATTTAATATGCTTAAATTGCATTTGTACCATGAAAAAAAATAGAGGCAAAGGTTGTTGAGGTTCCCTCCTATATTGTGATATATACCGTATGTCTTATGAATAATAACTTTAGTCATATACTGTGACGGTGTCACCCTGGAAACCTGTCACGGGCATGTCACAGCACGTAGCCCAGTGTCAGCACCACAACCTGGCTGATTATACCAACTGATTCGAGGAAGCATCAAGTTCCCTCAAGAAAGCAACTAACTCAAGTTTACTCCAGTGATTATTTGAGAGTCAGAAGTTGTGATGCAGCAACGACTGATGCAGTGAGGCTGACACGTCTCACCACTGATGCAGTGAGGCTGACACGTCTCACCACTGATGCAGTGAGGCTGACACGTCTCACCACTGATGCAGTGAGGCTGACACGTCTCACCACTGATGCAGTGAGGCTGACACGTCTCAACACTGATGCAGTGAGGCTGACACGTCTCACCACTCTGATGCAGTGAGGCTGACACGTCTCACCACTCTGATGCAGTGAGGCTGACACGTCTCACCACTCTGATGCAGTGAGGCTGACACGTCTCACCACTCCGATGCAGTGAGGCTGACACGTCTCACCACTCTGATGCAGTGAGGCTGACACGTCTCACCACTCCGATGCAGTGAGGCTCACACATCTCACCACTGATGCAGTGAGGCTCACACGTCTCACCACTGATGCAGTGAGGCTCACACGTCTCACCACTCCGATGCAGTGAGGCTGACACGTCTCACCACTCTGATGCAGTGAGGCTGACACGTCTCACCACTCCGATGCAGTGAGGCTCACACATCTCACCACTGATGCAGTGAGGCTCACACGTCTTACCACTGATGCAGTGAGGCTGACACGTCTCACCACTCTGATGCAGTGAGGCTGACACGTCTCACCACTCTGATGCAGTGAGGCTGACACGTCTCACCACTCTGATGCAGTGAGGCTGACACGTCTCACCACTCCGATGCAGTGAGGCTCACACATCTCACCACTGATGCAGTGAGGCTCACACGTCTCACCACTGATGCAGTGAGGCTCACACGTCTCACCACTCTGATGCAGTGAGGCTCACACGTCTCACCACTCTGATGCAGTGAGGCTGACACGTCTCACCACTCTGATACAGTGAGGCTGACACGTCTCACCACTCTGATGCAGTGAGGCTCACACGTCTCAACACTCTGATGCAGTGAGGCTCACACGTCTCACCACTCTGATGCAGTGAGGCTCACACGTCTCACCACTCTGATGCAGTGAGGCTGACACGTCTCACCACTCTGATGCAGTGAGGCTGACACGTCTCACCACTCTGATGCAGTGAGGCTGACACTCTGATGCAGTGAGGCTGACACACCACTCTGATGCAGTGAGGCTGACACGTCTCACCACTCTGATGCAGTGAGGCTCACACGTCTCACCACTCTGATGCAGTGAGGCTCACACGTCTCACCACTCTGATGCAGTGAGGCTGACACGTCTCACCACTCCGATGCAGTGAGGCTGACACGTCTCACCACTCTGATGCAGTGAGGCTGACACGTCTCACCACTCCGATGCAGTGAGGCTCACACATCTCACCACTGATGCAGTGAGGCTCACACGTCTTACCACTGATGCAGTGAGGCTGACACGTCTCACCACTCTGATGCAGTGAGGCTGACACGTCTCACCACTCTGATGCAGTGAGGCTGACACGTCTCACCACTCTGATGCAGTGAGGCTGACACGTCTCACCACTCCGATGCAGTGAGGCTCACACATCTCACCACTGATGCAGTGAGGCTCACACGTCTCACCACTGATGCAGTGAGGCTCACACGTCTCACCACTCTGATGCAGTGAGGCTCACACGTCTCACCACTCTGATGCAGTGAGGCTGACACGTCTCACCACTCTGATACAGTGAGGCTGACACGTCTCACCACTCTGATGCAGTGAGGCTCACACGTCTCAACACTCTGATGCAGTGAGGCTCACACGTCTCACCACTCTGATGCAGTGAGGCTGACACGTCTCACCACTCTGATGCAGTGAGGCTGACACGTCTCACCACTCTGATGCAGTGAGGCTGACACGTCTCACCACTCTGATGCAGTGAGGCTCACACGTCTCACCACTCTGATGCAGTGAGGCTGACACGTCTCACCACTCTGATGCAGTGAGGCTGACACGTCTCACCACTCTGATGCAGTGAGGCTGACACGTCTCACCACTCTGATGCAGTGAGGCTCACACGTCTCACCACTCTGATTCAGTGAGGCTGACACGTCTCAACACTCTGATGCAGTGAGGCTGACACGTCTCACCACTCTGATGCAGTGAGGCTGACACGTCTCACCACTCTGATGCAGTGAGGCTGACACGTCTCACCACTCTGATGCAGTGAGGCTGACACGTCTCACCACTCTGATGCAGTGAGGCTGACACGTCTCACCACTCTGATGCAGTGAGGCTCACACGTCTCACCACTCTGATGCAGTGAGGCTCACACGTCTCACCACTCTGATGCAGTGAGGCTGACACGTCTCACCACTCCGATGCAGTGAGGCTGACACGTCTCACCACTCTGATGCAGTGAGGCTGACACGTCTCACCACTCCGATGCAGTGAGGCTCACACATCTCACCACTGATGCAGTGAGGCTCACACGTCTCACCACTGATGCAGTGAGGCTGACACGTCTCACCACTCTGATGCAGTGAGGCTGACACGTCTCACCACTCTGATGCAGTGAGGCTGACACGTCTCACCACTCTGATGCAGTGAGGCTGACACGTCTCACCACTCCGATGCAGTGAGGCTCACACATCTCACCACTGATGCAGTGAGGCTCACACGTCTCACCACTGATGCAGTGAGGCTCACACGTCTCACCACTCTGATGCAGTGAGGCTCACACGTCTCACCACTCTGATGCAGTGAGGCTGACACGTCTCACCACTCTGATACAGTGAGGCTGACACGTCTCACCACTCTGATGCAGTGAGGCTCACACGTCTCAACACTCTGATGCAGTGAGGCTCACACGTCTCACCACTCTGATGCAGTGAGGCTGACACGTCTCACCACTCTGATGCAGTGAGGCTGACACGTCTCACCACTCTGATGCAGTGAGGCTGACACGTCTCACCACTCTGATGCAGTGAGGCTCACACGTCTCACCACTCTGATGCAGTGAGGCTGACACGTCTCACCACTCTGATGCAGTGAGGCTGACACGTCTCACCACTCTGATGCAGTGAGGCTGACACGTCTCACCACTCTGATGCAGTGAGGCTCACACGTCTCACCACTCTGATTCAGTGAGGCTGACACGTCTCAACACTCTGATGCAGTGAGGCTGACACGTCTCACCACTCTGATGCAGTGAGGCTGACACGTCTCACCACTCTGATGCAGTGAGGCTGACACGTCTCACCACTCTGATGCAGTGAGGCTGACACGTCTCACCACTCTGATGCAGTGAGGCTGACACGTCTCACCACTCTGATGCAGTGAGGCTCACACGTCTCACCACTCTGATGCAGTGAGGCTGACACGTCTCACCACTCTGATACAGTGAGGCTGACACGTCTCACCACTCTGATGCAGTGAGGCTCACACGTCTCAACACTCTGATGCAGTGAGGCTCACACGTCTCACCACTCTGATGCAGTGAGGCTGACACGTCTCACCACTCTGATGCAGTGAGGCTGACACGTCTCACCACTCTGATGCAGTGAGGCTGACACGTCTCACCACTCTGATGCAGTGAGGCTCACACGTCTCACCACTCTGATGCAGTGAGGCTGACACGTCTCACCACTCTGATGCAGTGAGGCTGACACGTCTCACCACTCTGATGCAGTGAGGCTGACACGTCTCACCACTCTGATGCAGTGAGGCTCACACGTCTCACCACTCTGATTCAGTGAGGCTGACACGTCTCAACACTCTGATGCAGTGAGGCTGACACGTCTCACCACTCTGATGCAGTGAGGCTGACACGTCTCACCACTCTGATGCAGTGAGGCTGACACGTCTCACCACTCTGATGCAGTGAGGCTGACACGTCTCACCACTCTGATGCAGTGAGGCTGACACGTCTCACCACTCTGATGCAGTGAGGCTCACACGTCTCACCACTCTGATGCAGTGAGGCTCACACGTCTCACCACTCTGATGCAGTGAGGCTCACACGTCTCACCACTCTGATGCAGTGAGGCTCACACATCTCGCCAATCTGATGCAGAGAGGCTCACACGTCTTAACGCTTTGATGCAGTGAGGCTCACACGTCTCACCACTGATGCAGTGAGGCTCACACGTCTCACCACTGATGCAGTGAGGCTCACACGTCTCACCACTCTGATGCAGTGAGGCTGACACGTCTCACCACTCTGATGCAGTGAGGCTCACACGTCTCACCACTCTGATGCAGTGAGGCTCACACGTCTCACCACTGATGCAGTGAGGTTCACACGTCTCACCACTCTGATGCAGTGAGGCTCACACGTCTTAACGCTTTGATGCAGTGAGGCTCACACGTCTCACCACTGATGCAGTGAGGCTCACACGTCTCACCACTGATGCAGTGAGGCTCACACGTCTCACCACTCATACAGTGAGGCTCACACGTCTTACCACTCATACAGTGAGGCTCACACGTCTTACCACTCATACAGTGAGGCTCACACGTCTCACCACTCATACAGTGAGGCTCACACGTCTCACCACTCATACAGTGAGGCTCACACGTCTCACCACTCATACAGTGAGGCTCACACGTCTTACCACTCATACAATGAGACTCACACGTCTCACCACTCATACAGTGAGGCTCACACGTCTCACCACTCATACAGTGAGGCTCACACGTCTCACCACTCATACAGTGAGGCTCACACGTCTCGCCAATCTGATGCAGTGAGGCTCACACGTCTCACCACTGATGCAGTGAGGCTCACACGTCTCACCACTGATGCAGTGAGGCTCACACGTCTCACCACTGATGCAGTGAGGCTCACACGTCTCACCACTCATACAGTGAGGCTCACACGTCTCACCACTCATACAGTGAGGCTCACACGTCTTACCACTCATACAGTGAGGCTCACACGTCTCACCACTCATATAGTGAGGCTCACACGTCTTACCACTCATACAGTGAGGCTCACACGTCTCACCACTCATACAGTGAGGCTCACACGTCTTACCACTCATACAGTGAGGCTCACACGTCTCACCACTCATACAGTGAGGCTCGCACGTCTCACCACTCATACAGTGAGGCTCACACGTCTTACCACTCATACAGTGAGGCTCACACGTCTCACCACTCATACAGTGAGGCTCACACGTCTTACCACTCATACCACTTGCAAGATACTATTATAACAATGGAACATATCAAAACTGATAGCAATAAGCAGTGTTTTGTCTTGTCAGAGGCGAACCATTAACTCCATACAAGACTTGGAAGAGTGTGGCAGTACAGCGGCAGCAGCGGCGGCAGCGGCGGCAGCGGCGGCAGCGGCGGCGGCAGCAGCGGCGGCAGCGGCGGCGGCAGCAGCGGCGGCAGCGGCGGCAACACTACTACTTATTGAATAAGCCATTTTAATCCTCTTATTCTTCAACGTTAACTGGCTTGTCGTGGGTTACCGTTGAGGTTAGCTGGGTGGTAGGACGACCTGGAGGTTAGCTGGGTGGTAGGACGACCTGGAGGTTAGCTAGGTGGTAGGACGACCTGGATGTTAGCTGGGTGGTAGGACGACCTGGAGGTTAGCTGGGTGGTGGGACGACCTGGAGGTTAGCTGGGTGGTAGGACGACCTGGAAGTTAGCTGCGTGGTAGAACGACCTGGAGGTTAGCTGGGTGGTAGGACGACCTGGAGGTTAGCTGGGTGGTAGGACTACCTGGAGGTTAGCTGGGTGGTAGGACGACCTGGAGGTTAGCTGGGTGGTAGGACGACCTGGAGGTTAGCTAGGTGGTAGGACGACCTGGATGTTAGCTGGGTGGTAGGACGACCTGGAGGTTAGCTGGGTGGTGGGACGACCTGGAGGTTAGCTGGGTGGTAGGACGACCTGGAAGTTAGCTGCGTGGTAGAACGACCTGGAGGTTAGCTGGGTGGTAGGACGACCTGGAGATTAGCTGGGTGGTAGGACGACCTGGAGGTTAGCTGGGTGGTAGGACGACCTGGAGGTTAGCTGGGTGGTAGGACGACCTGGAGATTAGCTGCGTGGTAGAACGACCTGGAGGTTAGCTGGGTGGTAGGACGACCTGGAGATTAGCTGGGTGGTAGGACGACCTGGAGGTTAGCTAGGTGGTAGGACGACCTGGATGTTAGCTGGGTGGTAGGACGACCTGGAGATTAGCTGCGTGGTAGAACGACCTGGAGGTTAGCTGGGTGGTAGGACGACCTGGAGATTAGCTGCGTGGTAGAACGACCTGGAGGTTAGCTGGGTGGTAGGACGACCTGGAGATTAGCTGGGTGGTAGGACGACCTGGAGGTTAGCTAGGTGGTAGGACGACCTGGATGTTAGCTGGGTGGTAGGACGACCTGGAGGTTAGCTGGGTGGTGGGACGACCTGGAGGTTAGCTGGGTGGTAGGACGACCTGGAAGTTAGCTGCGTGGTAGAACGACCTGGAGGTTAGCTGGGTGGTAGGACGACCTGGAGGTTAGCTGGGTGGTAGAACGACCTGGAGGTTACCTGGGTGGTAGGACGACCTGGAGGTTAGCTGGGTGGTAGGACGACCTGGAGGTTAGCTGGGTGGTAGAACGACCTGGAGGTTAGCTGGGTGGTAGGACGACCTGGAGGTTAGCTGGGTGGTAGAACGACCTGGAGATTAGCTGGGTGGTAGGACGACCTGGGTGTTAGCTGGGTGGTAGGACGACGTGGAGGTTAGCTGGGTGGTAGGACGACCTGGAGATTAGCTGGGTGGTACGACGACCTGGGGGTTAGCTGGGTGGTAGGACGACGTGGAGGTTAGCTGGGTGGTAGAACGACCTGGAGGTTAGCTGGTTGGTAGGACGACCTGGAGATTAGCTGGGTGGTAGGACGACCTGGAGGTTAGCTGGGTGGTAGGACGACCTAGAGGTTAGCTGGGTGGTAGGACGACCTGGAGGTTAGCTGGTTGGTAGGACGATCTGGAGGTTAGCTGGGTGATAGGACGACCTGGAAGATAGCTGGGTGGTAGGACGACCTGGATGTTAGCTGGGTGGTAGGACGACCTGGAGGTTAGCTGGGTGGTAGGACGACCTGGAGGATATCTGGGTGGTAGGACGACCTGGAGGTTAGCTGGGTGATAGGACTCCCTGGAGGTTAGCTGGGTGGTAGGACGACCTGGAGGTTAGCTGGGTGGTAGGACGACCTGGAGGTTAGCTATGTGGTAGGACGACCTGAAGGTTAGCTGGGTGGTAGGACGACCTGGAGGTTAGCTGGGTGGTAGGACGACCTGGAGGTTAGCTGGGTGGTAGGACGACCTGGAGGATATCTGGGTGGAAGGACGACCTGGAGGTTAGCTGGGTGATAGGACTACCTGGAGGTTAGCTGGGTGGTAGGACGACCTGGAGGTTAGCTGGGTGGTAGGACGACCTGGAGGTTAGCTGGGTGGTAGGACGACCTGAAGGTTAGCTGGGTGGTAGGACGACCTGGAGGTTAGCTGGGTGGTGGGACGACCTTGATTTTAGCTGGGTGGTAGGACGACCTGGAGGTTAGCTGGGTGGTAGGACGACCTGGAGGTTAGCTGGGTGGTAGGACGACCTGGAGGTTAGCTGGGTGGTAGGACGACCTGGAGATTAGCTGGGTGGTAGGACGACCTGAGGGTTAGCTGGGTGGTAGGATGACGTGGAGGTTAGCTGGGTGGTAGAACGCCCTGGAGGTTAGCTGGGTGGTAGGACGACATGGAGATTAGCTGGGTGGTAGGACGACCTGGGGGTTAGCTGGGTGGTAGGACGACGTGGAGGTTAGCTGGGTGGTAGAACGACCTGGAGGTTAGCTGGGTGGTAGGACGACCTGGAGATTAGCTGGGTGGTAGGACGACCTGGAGGTTAGCTGGGTGGTAGGACGACCTGGAGGTTAGCTGGGTGATAGGACGACCTGGAGGTTAGCTGGGTGGTAAGACGACTTGGAGGTTAGCTGGGTGGTAGGACGACCTGGAGGTTAGCTGGGTGGTAGGACGACCTGGAGGTTAGCTGGGTGGTAGGACGACCTTGATTTTAGCTGGGTGGTAGGACGACGTGGAGGTTAGCTGGGTGGTAGGACGACCTGGAGGTTAGCTGAATGGTAGGACGACCTGGAGGTTAGCTGGGTGGTAGGACGACCTGGAGATTAGCTGGGTGGTAGGACGACCTGGAGGTTAGCTGGGTGGTAGGACGACCTGGAGGTTAGCTAGGTGGTAGGACGACCTGGAGGTTAGCTGGGTGGTAGGACGACCTGGAGGTTAGCTGGGTGGTGGGACAACCTGGAGGTTAGCTGGGTGGTAGGACGACCTGGAAGTTAGCTGCGTGGTAGAACGACCTGGAGGTTAGCTGGGTGGTAGGGCGACCTGGAGGTTAGCTGGGTGGTAGAACGACCTGGAGGTTAGCTGGGTGGTAGGACGACCTGGAGGTTAGCTGGGTGGTAGGACGACTTAGAGATTAGCTGGGTGGTAGGACGACCTGGAGATTAGCTGGGTGTAGAACGACCTGGAGGTTAGCTGGGTGGTAGGACGACCTGGAGGTTAGCTGGGTGGTAGAACGACCTGGAGGTTAGCTGGGTGGTAGGACGACTTAGAGATTAGCTGGGTGGTAGGACGACCTGGAGATTAGCTGGGTGGTAGGACGATCTGGAGATTAGCTGGGTGGTAGGACGACCTGGAAGTTAGCTGGTTGGTAGGACGACCTGGAGATTAGCTGGGTGGTAGGACGACCTGGAGGTTAGCTGGGTGGTAGGACGACCTGGATATTAGCTGGGTGGTAGGACGACCTGGAGATTAGCTGGGTGGTAGGACGACCTGGAGGTTAGCTGGGTGGTAGGACGACCTGGAGGTTAGCTGGGTAGTAGGATGACCTGGAGGTTAGCTGGGTGGTAGGACGACCTGGAGGTTAGCTAGGTGGTAGGACGACCCGGAGGTTAGCTAGGTGGTAGGACGACCATAAGGCTAGCTGGGTGGTAGGACGACCTGCAAGTTAGTTGGACGGGTAGTTGTGGGTTCCCTGCTACCTCACAGTGTGGGTTGGTAGTTGTGGGTTCCCTGCTACCTCACAGTGTGGGGTGGTAATTGTTGGTTCCCTGCTACCTAACAGTGTGGGGTGGTAGTTGTGGGTTCCCTGCTACCTCACAGTGTGGGGTGGTAGTTGTGGGTTCCCTGCTACCTCACAGTGTGGGGTGGTAGTTGTGGTTTCCCTGCTACCTCAGAGTGTGGGGTGTTAGTTGTGGGTTCCCTGCTACCTCAGAGTGTGGGGTGGTAGTTGTGGGTTCCCTGCTACCTCACAGTGTAGGGTGGTAGTTGTGGGTTCCCTGCTACCTCACAGTGTGGGGTGGTAATTGTGGGTTCCCTGCTACGTCACAGTGTGGGGTGGTAGTTGTGGGTTCCCTACTACCTCACAGTGTGGGGTGGTAGTTGTGGGTTCCCTGCTACCTCACAGTGTGGGGAGGTAATTGTGGGTTCCCTGCTACCTCACAGTGTGGGGTGGTAGTTATGGGTTCCCTGCTACCTGAGAGTGTGGGGTGGTAGTTGTGGGTTCCCTGCTACCTCACAGTGTGGGGTGGTAGTTGTGGGTTCCCTGCTACCTCAGTGTGGGGTGGTAGTTGTGGGTTCCCTGCTAACTCACAGTGTGGGGTGGTAATTGTGGGTTCCCTACTACCTCAGTGTGGGGTGGTAGTTGTGGGTTCCCTGCTACCTTACAGTGTGGGGTGGTAGTTGTGGGTTCCCTGTTACCTCACAGTGTGGGGTGGAAGTTGTGGGTTCCCTGCTACCTCACAGTGTGGGGTGGTAGTTGTGGGTTCCCTGCTACCTCACAGTGTGGGGTGGTAGTTGTGGGTTCCCTGCTACCTCAGAGTGTGGGTTGGTAGTTGTGGGTTCCCTGCTACCTCACAGTGTGGGGTGGTAGTTGTGGGTTCCCTGCTACCTCAGGGTGTGGGTTGGTAGTTGTGGGTTCCCTGCTACCTCACAGTGTGGGGTGGTATTTGTGGGTTCCCTGCTACCTCAGTGTGGGGTGGTAGTTGTGGGTTCCCTGCTACCTCAGAGTGTGGGGTGGTAGTTGTGGGTTCCCTGCTACCTCACAGTGTGGGGTGGTAATTGTGGGTTCCCTGCTACCTCATAGTGTGGGGTGGTAATTGTGGGTTCCCTGCTACCTCACAGTGTGGGGTGGTAATTGTGGGTTCCCTGCTACCTCACAGTGTGGGGTGGTAGTTGTGGGTTACCTGCTACCTCAGAGTGTGGGGTGGTAGTTGTGGGTTCCCTGCTACCTCAGAGTGTGGGGTGGTAGTTGTGGGTTCCCTATTACCTGACAGTGTGGGGTGGTAGTTGTGGGTTCCCAGCTACCTCACAGTGTGGGGTGGTAGTTGTGGGTTCCCTGCTACCTCACAGTGTGGGGTGGTAATTGTGGGTTCCCTGCTACCTCACTCTGTGGGGTGGTAATTGTGGGTTTCCTGCTACCTCACAGTGTGTTGTGGTAATTGTGGGTTCCCTGCTACCTCAGAGTGTGGGGTGGTAGTTGTGGGTTCCCTGCTACCTCACAGTGTGGGGTGGTAGTTGTGGGTTCCCTGCTACCTCACAGTGTGGGGTGGTAGTTGTGGGTTCCCTACCTCATAGTGTGGGGTGGTAGTTGTGGGTTCCCTGCTACCTCACAGTGTGGGGTGGTAGTTGTGGGTTCCCTGCTACCTCACAGTGTGGGGTGGTAGTTGTGTGTTCCCTGCTACCTCAGAGTGTGGGGTGGTAGTTGTGGGTTCCTTGCTACCTCACAGCGTGGGGTGGTAGTTGTGGGTTCCCTGCTACCTCACAGTGTGGGGTGGTAGTTATGGGTTCCCTGCTACCTCACAGTGTGGGGTGGTAATTGTGGGTTCCCTGCTACCTCAGAGTGTGGGGTGGTAATTGTGGGTTCCCTGCTACCTCACAGGGTGGGTTGGTAGTTGTGGGTTCCCTGCTACCTCACAGTGTGGGGTGGTAGTTGTGGGTTCCCTGCTACCTCACAGTGTGGGGTGGTAATTGTGGGTTCCCTGCTACCTCACAGTGTGGGGTGGTAATTGTGATTTCCCTGCTACCTCACAGTGTGGGGTGGTAGTTGTGGGTTCCCTGCTACTTCACAGTGTGGGGTGGTAGTTGTGGGTTCCCTGCTACCTCACAGTGTGGGGTAGTAATTATGGGTTCCCTGCTACCTCACAGTGTGGGGTGATAATTGTGGGTTCCATGCTACCTCACAGTGTGAGGTGGTAGTTGTGGGTTCCCTCCTACCTCACAGTGTGGGGTGGTAGTTGTGGGTTCATTGCTGCCTCAGAGTGTTTGGTGGTAGTTGTGGGTTCCCT
Organism: Cherax quadricarinatus; assembly: GCF_038502225.1. Classification (NCBI taxonomy): domain Eukaryota; kingdom Metazoa; phylum Arthropoda; class Malacostraca; order Decapoda; family Parastacidae; genus Cherax; species Cherax quadricarinatus. The sequence continues at coordinate 7,507,461 of NC_091350.1, forward strand.
GCTACCTCACAGTGTGTTGTGGTAGTTATGGGTTCCCTGCTACCTCAGAGTGTGGGGTGGTAGTTGTGGGTTCCCTGCTACCTCTCAGTGTGGGGTGGTAGTTGTGGGTTCCCTGCTACCTCATAGTGTGGGGTGGTAGTTGTGGGTTCCCTGCTACCTCTGAGTGTGGGGTGGTAGTTGTGGGTTCCCTGCTACCTCACAGCTTGGGGTGGTAGTTGTGGGTTCCCTGCTACCTCACAGTATGGGGTGGTAGTTGTGGGTTGCCTGCTACCTCACAGTGTGGGGTGGTAGTTGTGGGTTCCCTGCTACCTCAGTGTGGGGTGGTAGTTGTGGGTTCCCTGTTAACTCACAGTGTGGGGTGGTAGTTGTGGGTTCCCTGCTACCTCACAGTGTGGGGTGGTAGTTGTAGGTTCCCTGCTACCTCAGAGTGTGGGGTGGTAGTTGTGGGTTCCCTGCTACCTTACAGTGTGGGGTGGTAGTTGTGGGTTCCCTGCTACCTCAGAATGTGGGTTGGTAGTTGTGGGTTATCTGCTACCTCACAGTGTGGGGTGGTAGTTGTGGGTTCCCTGCTACCTCACAGTGTGGGGTGGTAGTTATGGGTTCCGTGCTACCTCACAGTGTGGGGTGGTAGTTATGGGTTCCCTGCTACCTCACAGTGTGGGGTGGTAGTTGTGGGTTCCCTGCTACCTCACAGTGTGGGGTGGTAATTGTGGGTTCCCTGCTACCTCAGTGTGGGGTGATAATTGTGGGTTCCCTGCTACCTCACAGTGTGGGGTTGTAATTGTGGGTTCCCTGCTACCTCACAGTGTGGGGTGGTAGTTGTGGGTTCCCTACTACCTCAGAGTGTGGGGTGGTAGTTGTGGGTTCCCTGCTACCTCACAGTGTGGGGTGGTAGTTGTGGGTTCCCTGCTACCTCACAGTGTGGGGTGGTAGTTGTGGGTTCCCTGCTACCTCACAGTGTGGGGTGGTAGTTGTGGGTTCCCTGCTACCTCACAGTGTGGGGTTGTAGTTGTGGGTTCCCTGCTACCTCAGAGTGTGGGGTGGTAGTTGTGGGTTCCCTGCTACCTCAGTGTGGGGTGGTAGTTTTGGGTTCCCTGCTACCTCACAGTGTGGGGTAGTAGTTGTGGGTTCCCTGCTATCTCACAGTGTGGGGTGGTAGTTGTGGGTTCCCTGCTAACTCACAGTGTGGGGTGGTAGTTGTGGGTTCTCTGCTACCTCAGAGTGTGGGGTGGTAATTGTGGGTTCCCTGCTGCCTCACTGTGTGGGGTGGTAGTTGTGGGTTCCCTGCTACCTCACAGTGTGGGGTGGTAGTTGTGGGTTCCCTGCTAACTCACAGTGTGGGGTGGTAGTTGCGGGTTCCCTGCTACCTCACAGTGTGGGGTGGTAGTTGTAGGTTCCCTGCTACCTCAGAGTGTGGGGTGGTAGTTGTGGGTTCCCTGCTACCTTACAGTGTGGGGTGGTAGTTGTGGGTTCCCTGCTACCTCAGAATGTGGGTTGGTAGTTGTGGGTTCCCTGCTACCTCACAGTGTGGGGTGGTAGTTGTGGGTTCCCTGCTACCTCACAGTGTGGGGTTCTTAGACTATCCACTATGAAATTCATTTTCGTTATTTTAAAACCTTTATTTATATTGGTAGTTTGAAGCTCCTTGGAACTGATCACTTCTCCAGGCTGAGGGACTGACCACCTTGAATTCGTTATTCTTCAAGGTTACTGGAGAAAAACTGATTGCATCCTTTTTATTTCACTACTACACCTACCTGGCCACAGACTGGGCCGCGGGGGTGTTGATCCATAAGAACATAAGAAAGAAGGAACACTGCAGCAGGCCTACTGGGCCATGAGAGGCAGGTCCAAGTCTCCTACCGGCTTAAGCCAATGCCCTAACCTAGACAGGTCAGGTCAGGAGCACGGCATATGACCTAGTAGCACAAACTAGTCAGATCCAACTCACACCTATCTACACCCACTCATGTATTTATCAAACCTATTTTTAAAACTACACAACGGTTTAGCCTCTATAACTGTACTGGGGAGTTTGTTCCACTCATCCACAACTCTGTTACCAAACCAGTACTTTCCTATATCCTTCCTGAATCTGAATTTTTCCAACTTAAAACCGTTGCTGCGGGGATGTCTTAGCTAGATATTTTTAGTACGTTTTTTACATCCCCCTTCATTTATTCCTGTCTTCCATTTATACACCTCAATCATATCCCCCCTGATATATTAAAATGGTATAAAATACCGACAAGTTGTTAGGTAAGACACATATGCATGTATTTCGAAACGTTTCGAAATAAAGATACCTAACTGTTGCATATGTGTCTTACCTAACAAGATTTCTGTAAAGTAAAAGGACACAAATGCAACTAATGTGACATTTTTATTGTGGCAACGTTTCGCTCTCCAGGAGCTTTGTCAAGCCGTAACGGCTTGACTTTACATATTGTCGGTAATTTTACCAACTTTATTACAACAAGATTTCTGATACATGGGGTCAACTGTCATCCTCCTGTATACGTTTTCCAGAGCATTTATATCCATTCTGTAATACGGTGACCAAAACTGTGCAGCATAATCTAAATGAGGCCTAACCAGGGATATATAGAGTTGAAGAACCCTCTCCGGGTATACAGCTGTATTTGACTGAAGAAGCCTACTGTGTAGGCGAAACGTTTCATCAGTAAAGATACCCAACTGTTACAGCTAGTCATTGAAAATAGGTGCGTTTTAAATTTTTTATTCAACATCTAGTAGACACGAAAATATTGCAGGCAGCAGTCTGATTAGTGAGGCTTTGCTAATTAGGCTGAGTGGATGCTGGTCCTTGGAACACGCTCCAGGTAACCTGCAGTCTGGTTTGTGAGGCCATCCAGCGGGCCAGGCTGAATAGATGCTGGTCCTTGGAACACGCAGATATCATCAAGGTCTTTCAGTGGGCAATAGAAAATAACATGATGTTCATTGGTGACAAATTCCAGTTGCTCAGATGGAAAAAGACTGAAGAACTGAGGGAGAGCACTGGATACAAAACACAGGAGGACCAAAACATAGAACCAAAGTTGAAGAATGAGACACTTGTGCGACATTTGGGAATCTTTATTTAGGAAATTTTTCACAGTGGCTTCATCAGTCCAATACACAGAAGAGCGGTAGAAAAAGAAGAGGAGTTTGAGGTAATCAGTCCTTTAGTCTAGCATCGATGTCTTTAGTCCATCAGTCTTGGCATAATGATTCCGAAATGTGGGTTTTCTAAGCCATTGATCACATAAAACTTAGGTATAATATGGACGATGACCTGTCATTTGGAGGGCATGGTATGACGAGAAAATTTACAAGGTGGGTTATGAGAACTTAAAAAAAATAATGGCAGTTACGACACTATTTAAATCACTTGTGCTGTCTTGTTTAAAATATTGTTCGGTGTTGACATCTCTGGTTGTCAGAGCTGGAAAACGTACACAGATAGTTTACTGCCCTCATTGAGCCAGTAAAGCATTTAAACTACTGGGAACGCCTCATAGTACTTGAAAAATACTCTCTGGAGCAGAGAGAGACACAGAGAGAGATCTGATACATGGAAGGTATCTGAAACACCGTGCATGAGAGATATGGGAGGAAGTGTAAAATAGACCCATTGAAAAGCCGGAGAGCCGTGGGCACAATAAGAGAACACTGTCAACATCCCTGGGCCAAGGCTGGCTCTTCAAACTGCTACCAGCAGATATCACATATATTGCTGGAAGTGTACAGGTTTTTCAATAAGAAACAAGTACCAATTCAACCAGGCCAGTGGGCCACCAGCAGCAACAGCCTGGTTGGCCAGGCAAGCACCAGGGAAGCCTGTCCTAAGTCTGCACTGCAAGAATAAGGCAGACTCTCGAAACACATCAGAGGTACTGGCTATGGCAAGTGTCAGATCATCTAGGTTGTGATAGATATTTGGTCCAGTCGGCTGACAACAGCAACACTTGGTTGACCAGGTTCCAGCTGGGCTACGAGGCTGGAGCAACTCCCGATGTTGGTCACAGGTGTATCACAGGTAGCTTGCAACGTACTGCTGATTGTAGAACACTTTTTGACTTCTCCCAGGACTCTAGTGTTCTCACTTTCCCTTGACTTTTATAATTATCCTGATGCTTGTAGAGACCTCGGGGAGCATAGGAGAGGCTCTTTGATCTTAACCATTTAATGAGATATTTAATTGCTTCGGGTTACTTGCTGTCTGTACGTTTGTTTAGTGTTTGTTTTACCCATCCCAATTTTATTTACATTTAATACAAGATAAACCCAGTGAAAAGCATGGGTGCAGTGAGCACAATAAGGGAAAATTGTATCAACATTCGTGGCCCCAGGTTATTCAACATTTTACCAGAAGATATCAGAAACTGCTGGGACAAGTGTAAAGTCTTAAAGACGAAGCTGGACAAGTATCTTCACCAGGTGCCAGATCAGCCAGGGCTGTGATGGATATGTGGGGCAGTGGGGCTTCAGCAGCAACAGCCTGGTTGACCAGGCAAGCATCAGACGAGCCTGGCCCATGGCCGGGCTTCAGGGGTATAAAAACTCTCGGAACTTATGAAAGGTATATCAAAGGTAATTAATGTTCTTATGTGTGCTGTATTTATCATGTGCGGTGTCATGTACAGGATGCTGAGAGAAGCAGAGCACTACACAAATTTCAAGCCTATTTATTCACTTTGCACCCCCCACTTCCCCCTCCCTACTCTTCCCTCCTCCAGCCCTGTCTTTTCCCGCTTCCTCTCTCCCTGGCAGTGTTTACGCACACTGGTTATAATGTGTCACATACTCTCCCTGGCAATGTTTACACACACTGGTTGTAATGTGTCACATACTCTCCCTGGCAGTGTTTACGCACACTGGTTATAATGTGTCACATACTCTCCCTGGCAATGTTTACACACACTGGTTGTAATGTGTCACATACTCTCCCTGGCAGTGTTTACACACACTGGTTGTAATGTGTCACATACTCTCCCTGGCAGTGTTTACACACACTGGTTATAATGTGTCACATACTCTCCCTGGCAGTGTTTACACACACTGGTTGTAATGTGTCAAGTACTCTCCCTGGCAGTGTTTGCACACACTGGTTATAATGTGTCACATACTCTCCCTGGCAATGTTTACACACACTGGTTGTAATGTGTCACATACTCTCCCTGGCAGTGTTTACACACACTGGTTATAATGTGTCACATACTCTCCCTGGCAATGTTTACACACACTGGTTATAATGTGTCACATACTCTCCCTGGCAGTGTTTACACACACTGGTTGTAATGTGTCAAGTACTCTCCCTGGCAGTGTTTACACACACTAGTTATAATGTGTCAAGTACTCTCCCTGGCAGTGTTTGCACACACTGGTTATAATGTGTCACATACTCTCCCTGGCAAAGTTTACACACACTGGTTATAATGTGTCACATACTCTCCCTGGCAGTGTTTACACACACTGGTTGTAATGTGTCACATACTCTCCCTGGCAGTGTTTGCACACACTGGTTATAATGTGTCACATACTCTCCCTGGCAAAGTTTACACACACTGGTTATAATGTGTCACATACTCTCCCTGGCAATGTTTACACACACTGGTTATAATGTGTCACATACTCTCCCTGGTAGTGTTTACACACACTGGTTGTAATGTGTCACATACTCTCCCTGGTAGTGTTTACACACACTGGTTATAATGTGTCACATACTCTCCCTGGCAATGTTTACACACACTGGTTATAATGTGTCACATACTCTCCCTGGCAGTGTTTACACACACTGGTTATAATGTGTCACATACTCTCCCTGGCAATGTTTACACACACTGGTTATAATGTGTCACATACTCTCCCTGGTAGTGTTTACACACACTGGTTATAATGTGTCACAAACTCTCCCTGGCAGTGTTTACACACACTGGTTATAATGTGTCACATACTCTCCCTGGTAGTGTTTACACACACTGGTTATAATGTGTCACATACTCTCCCTGGTAGTGTTTAGACACACTGGTTATAATGTGTCACATACTCTCCCTGGTAGTGTTTACACACACTGGTTATAATGTGTCACATACTCTCCCTGGTAGTGTTTACACACACTGGTTATAATGTGTCACATACTCTCCCTGGTAGTGTTTAGACACACTGGTTATAATGTGTCACATACTCTCCCTGGTAGTGTTTACACACACTGGTTATAATGTGTCACATACTCTCCCTGGTAGTGTTTACACACATTGGTTATAATGTGTCACATACTCTCCCTGGTAGTGTTTAGACACACTGGTTGTAATGTGTCACATACTCTCCCTGGTAGTGTTTACACACATTGGTTATAATGTGTCACATACTCTCCCTGGCAGTGTTTACACACATTGGTTGTAATGTGTCACATACTCTCCCTGGTAGTGTTTACACACACTGGTTGTAATGTGTCACATACTCTCCCTGGCAGTGTTTACACACACTGGTTGTAATGTGTCACATACTCTCCCTGGCAGTGTTTACACACACTGGTTGTAATGTGTCACATACTCTCCCTGGCAATGTTTACACACACTGGTTGTAATGTGTCACATACTCTCCCTGGCAGTGTTTACACACACTGGTTGTAATGTGTCACGTAATTCTCTCTCTCCCATCCATTAATTATTCCTTTCTCTAATTTATTTTTTCTTCATCCATTGAATTTTTTATAACTGAACTGGCTATTTATATATTTGTATAGTAGTAGTAGTAGTAGTAGTAATAGTAGTAGTAATAGTAGTAGTAGTAGTAGTAGTAATAGTAGTAGTAGTAATAGTAGTAGTAGTAGTAGTAGTAGTAGTAATAGTAGTAGTAGTAGTAGTAGTAGTAGTAGTAGTAGTAGTAGTAGTAGTAATAGTAGTAGTAGTAGTAATAGTAGTAGTGGTAGTAGTAATAGTAGTAGTAGTAGTAGTAATAGTAGTAGTAGTAGTAGTAATAGTAGTAATAATAGTAGTAGTAGTAATAATAGTAGTAGTAATAGTAGTAGTAGTAATAGTAGTATTAGTAATAGTAGTAGTAGTAGTAGTAGTAATAGTAGTAGTAGTAGTAGTAATAGTAGTAGTAGTAATAGTAGTAGTAGTAGTAATAATAATAGTAGTAGTAGTAGTAGTAATAATAGTAGTAGTAATAGTAGTAGTAATAGTAGTAGTAGTAGTAGTAATAGTAGTAGTAGTAGTAATAATAGTAGTAGTAGTAGTAGTAGTCGTCGTAGTCATAGTAGTAGTAGTGGTAGTGGTGGCGGTGGTAGTGGTGATGGTAGTTGTTACCAGCTATCAAAGGTACTTTTTTATAGACACTTGACCTTTTTTTTGTGTGTGTGTACTCACCTATTTGTTGTTGCAGGGTTTGAATCACAGCTCATAGCCCTGCCTCTTTACTGGTCGTTACTAGGTCCATTCTCTTCCTGCTCCAAGAGCTAATCATAATCTCTTCTTAAAGCTATGTATGGATCCTGCCTCCACCATTTCACTCTCCCCGTAATTCCACTAACTGACAGCTCTGTGATAGAAGAAATTCTTCCTAACATCCCTGTGACTCATCCGAATCTTCAACTTCCAGTTGTGACCCCTTGTTGCTGTGTCCCATCTCTGTAACATCCTGTCCCTGTGCACTTTTCAATTCTCAGTATTTTATGTCGTTATCATGTCCTCCTTTTCCCTCCGGTCCTCCAGTGTCGTCAGGTCGATTTCCTTTAATTAACCTCTCCTCGTAGGACATGCCCCGTAGTTCCGGGACTAGTCTTGTTGCAAACCTTTGCACTTTCTCTGATTTCTTGACGTGGTTGGCCAGGTGTGGGTTCCATACTCGTGCTACATATTCCAATATGGGCTTGACATACACGGTGTACAGAGTCTTGAACGATTTCTTTCCCAGGAGCCTATATGCTGCAGCATATAGACGCCTGATATTATACTCACCCCAAGATCCTTTTCCTTCAGTGAGGTTTGCAGTATTTGGCACCCCTAGCTTGTACTCTATCTGCGGTCTTCTTTGACCTTCCCCAGTCTTCATGACTTTGTACTTCGTGGGGTTAAACTCAAGGAGCCAATTGTTGGACTAGGCTTGCAGCCTGTCCAGATCCCTTTGTAGTCTTACCTGATCGACATCCGTTTGAATTCTTTGCATTAGCTTCACATCGTCTGAAAAAAGGGACACCTGTGAATCTATCCCTTCCGTTATGTCATTCACATATACACCAGAAACAGCACCGGTCCTAGGACTGACCCCTATGGAACCCCGCTCGTCACAGGCGCCCACTCTGACACCTCGTTACGTACCATCACTTCTTGTTTCCTTCCTGTCAGGTATGCTCTGATCCAATGCAGTGCCTTTCCTGTTATTCCTGCCTGCTCCTCTATATTTTGCACTGATCTCTTGTATGGAACTGTGTCGAAAGCCTTCTTGCAGTCCAAGAAAATGCAATCTACCCACTCCTCGATCTCTTGTTTCACTTATGTCACCTTGTTGTAAAACTTCAGTATATTTGGAACTCAGGATTTCCCTTCCCTGAAACCATGCTGGTTATCATGTTTGAGCTCATTCCTTTCTAGGTGCACCACCACTTCAGATAATCTTCTCTATGACTTTTCACACTATACATATCAGTGACACTGGTCTGTAGTTTAATGCTGTCTGTCTGTCTCCTTTCTTAAATATTGGGACTACAGTTGCTGTCTTTCACACATCAGGTAGTTGCCCTGTTTCGATAGATGTATTAAAGATTGTTGTTAGTGGCACACACAGCACCTCTGCTCCCTCCCCCAGGACTAATGGAGAGATGTCCGGTCCCACCCCCTTTGAGGTATCTAGTTCACTTAGCAGCCTCTTCACCTCCTCCTCGGTTGTGTGTATTATGTTTAGTAGTTGTTGGTGTACCCTACCATTCCTGCTTTCCGGTGTCCTTTCTGCCTCCACTGAAAATACTTCTTTAAATCTCTTGTTGATCTCCTCTCATATTTCTCGGTCGTTTCTTGTGATCTCCCCGCCTTCCTTCCTCATCCTGATTACCTGGTCCTTGACTGTTGTTTTCCTCCTGATGTGGCTGTACAACAGCTTTGGGTCAGATTTGGCTTTCGATGCTATGTCATTCTCGTATTGCCGCTGGGCCTCCCTCCTTATCTGTGCATATTCGTTTCTGGCTCTTCGACTAATCTCCTTATTATCCTGGGTCTTTTGTCTTCTATACTTTTTCCATTATTTAGCACACTAGTTTTGGTGTGTGTGTGTGTGTATACTCACCTATTTGTGGTTGCAGGGGTCGGGTCATAGCTCCTGGACCCGCCTCTTCACTTATTGCTACTAGATCCTCTCTCTCCCTGCTCCATGAGCTTTATCAAACCTCGTCTTAAAACTATGTGTGGTTCCTGCCTCCACTACGTCACTTTCTAGGCTATTCCACTGCCTGACAACTCTATGACTGAAGAAATACTTCCTAATATCCCTTTGACTCATCTGAGTCTTCAACTTCCAATTGTGACCTCTTGTTTCTGTGTCCCATCTCTGGAACATCCTGTGTGTGTGTGTGTGTGTGTGTGTCCACACTTGGGCGCGCGCCCGTGTGCAACCTTACTGAGTTGGATTCACCGATTTGTGGTTGCGGGGGGAGGGGGGTAGAGATTCAGCTCCTGGGCCCCGCCTCCTGGACTACTTGGAGCTTATCATATCTTCTCCTGAAGTTGTGTATTGAGTAGTGTGTTGTGTGTTTCAGGCACAGAGAGCAGCGGGAGCCAGGGTGCAGCAGCGGCGGCGGCGACGGCGACGGCGGCGGCGGCGACGGCGGGGGAGTCTGATATTACTCCAGGTCAGTCTATCTTGATTACCTTATACCCATATACCTTACTGCCTTATACTTTACTACCTTATACCTTACTACTTTATACCTTACTGCCTTACGCCATACTGACTTACACCTTAATGCCTTATACCTTACTGCCTTACGCTTTACCGACTTACACCTTACTACCTTACACCTTACTGCCTTATACCTTACTACCCTACACCTTACATCTTACTACCTTACGCCTTACTACCTTACAAGTTACTACTTTACACTTTACTGCCTTACACTTTACTGCCTTACACCTTACTACCTTACACCTTACTACCTTACACCTTACTACCTTACACCTTACTACCTTACACCTTACTACCTTACACCTTACTACCTTACACCTTACTCTTACTACCTTACACCTTACTACCTTACATCTTACTACCTTACACCTTACTACCTTACACCTTACTACCTTACACCTTACACCTTACTACCTTACACCTTACTACCTTACACCTTACTACCTTACACCTTACTACCTTACACCTTACACCTTACTGGCTTATACCTTACTGCCTTACACCTTACTACCTTACACCTTACTGGCTTATACCTTACTGCCTTACACCTTACTACCTTACACCTTACTACCTTACACTTTACTGGCTTACACCTTACTGCCTTACACCTTACTACCTTACACCTTACTACCTTACACCTTACTGCCTTACACCTTACTACCTTACACCTTACTACCTTACACCTTACTACCTTACACCTTACTGCCTTATACCTTACTACCTTACACCTTACTACCTTACAAGTTACTACCTTACACCTTACTGCCTTATACCTTACTACCTTACACCTTACTACCTTAAGTCTGGAGTGGTAGACCGACTCATGTGTCCTCCCTTAGTGGAGTAGCTGGTTCTCACCTGCGTGTCCGAGGTCGGACTTCCCTCACTTTTTCTATCCAAGGTAGAGACTTCACTGCTTCCTTCCTTGTTGTCGACCAGATTACTTTCCCTGGTGACCTTCTATTGGGCTTTGCTTCCATGCGAGACTTGCGCATTGTGCTCGACCCTTATCGATGGCATGCCCAAATTGATGACTTGATCGTACCATTTTGGGGTTACCAGCTTGGATCCGAGATCTGCCATACTGCCGCAGAGTATGACATTCGAATTAAGTCCTTACAGGCCAGTGCATTTTCCAGTAGCGTACCCAAGCGGTCAGGCACTGATGATCCTGTCATTCCTGTCTGTGTTCCTGCAACTTCAGACTTGCAAGATAGTGTCCAGTTACCTGAAGTGTCCGAGGACGCTCTGACTACCTTGAGTGCTGAGCCTATCCCTGCAATGTCTGCTAGTTCAAGTAGTAGTTTCTCCACAGGGGACGCCTTGTCGGAAAACAATTACTTGCAACTAGTAATGCCATCTCTTGTTGATGTCACATGCCGTCTGCAGAAAGACGTTTCTGTCGCAGCTAGTGCCCTCACTAGAGTGTCTGTTGTTATTCCTAGTGTTCCAGATGGTGATAACGTCCTAGTTGACAGTGATTCTTGCAAAGTAAAAGGTCTATTTGTTGAATCATCCTTACATGTTGTAAGAGATAGTAAGATCCATTTCTTCCTAGCTAACACTTCTGGTCACAGTGTTCGTCTCAGAGCAAATACCAATCTTGTTGACCTTATTCACTATCCTTACCCTGTTCAGGTAGAGGATGAGTTGTCACCTGACCAGTGGGTCGGTGCTATTTCTACCGGGGAGACCTCATCCACTTCACTGGATCAATCTGTTCCACCAGTTGAGGAGAAAGACTTAGCTCCCACTGACTTCCCAGATGAAGTCAAGCGTTTGTTGACTTTGTTGAACAAACGTCATAAAGCCATTGCCTTACCAGGTGAGAAGATGGGTATAACGAACTTATTGTCCCATCGTATACCACTTGAACCTGGTACTAGACCTATCTATATACCTGCGTACGGAATGCCTCATTCACAAGTTGCTGTCGCAGAAGAATTGATCAATCAAATGCTTGATGATGGAGTTATTGCACCTAGCAATTCACCTTGGAATGCACCCTTGATCCTAGTACCTAAGAAGGATGGAACTTGGCACCCAGTGATTGACTTTAGGAAGTTAAATGCGAAAACTATGAAAACTATCCCAGATCGCTTCCCACTTCCTGTACTGGGTGATCTTTTACGTAACATCGGAGATAACAAAGTCTTTTCAACCCTGGATTTGTTACAAGGGTTTTGGCAAGTCCCTCTTCACGAGGACAGCCAAGAGCTAACTGCATTCTCCACTCCTACAGGTCATTATCACTTCCTCCATATGGCGTTTGGATTACGATCCTTCCCTATCACGTTCTCAAGGCTCATGACTAATATCTTTAGAGGTCTCATAGGTAATGCACTTATGGTGTACTTAGACGACGTAATCGTCATGTCTAAAGACGTGGATACACACTTGAAAAGACTTGATGTAGTACTTGGTAAGCTTGAAGAAGCCAATTTAAAGATCAAACTGTCTAAATGTCAATTTTTCAGATCAGAAATTAAGTTTCTTGGTCATGTAGTCACTCCTAGAGGGGTTACGACTGACCAAAGTAAAGTAACTGCAGTACTAAATTTTCCAACTCCCAAAACTGCTGATGCCGTAAGATCCTTTGTGGGCTTAGCAGGTTTTTATAGATCTTTCATTGCCAATTTTTCTTCCATAGCTGCTCCTCTAACTGAGTTGCTTAAGAAAGATGCTCCTTTTGTTTGGACCTTCCGTCAAGAAAGAGCATTCCAAACTCTAAAAGAAAAGCTAACATCTGCTCCAATTTTGAAATTTCCAGATTTTTCTAAGCCCTTCTATCTGACAACTGATGCTAGTTCAATTGGCATAGGTGCCGTACTAGCTCAGAAGACTGATGGCAAGTACAACGCAGTTGCATTTGCTAGCCGAGTCCTTACGAAGGCTGAACGTAATTATACAGTAACTGAGCAAGAAGCTTTAACAATAGTATGGTCTTTAAAGCACTTCCGAGACATTATTTATCAGTACTCTGTTCATGTCTTGACAGACCACGCTCCACTGATACCTTTATTCCAGAACAAACAACCTACTGGAAGGTTAGCCAGATGGACCTTGACTATCCAAGAGTTCAATCCCATCTTTGAACACTTACCTGGCAAGTCAAATGTAGTCGCAGATGCCTTATCGCGACATGTTAGTATAATAACTGCAGACCCTCCATTTAGTGCTGAAGATGTAAAGAATGCTCAACGAACAGATCCCATGTGGTCTGGTGTGATTCGATTCCTGCTCCAGGAAGATCTTATTCTGACTGTGAAGCCACCAGCACCCATCAGTGACTTTGTCATGAACCAAGAATTACTGTATCGAACAGCCGAGTTGGGTACTCCTAGCAGAAGAGTTTACCAGTTAGTAATTCCACAGTCACTAGTGAATGTAGCCTTACAGCTAGTTCACGATGTACCAGGTGTTGCGCACCCTGGTATGGATCGTTCAGTAAAACAAGCCAGATTGAAATACTTTTGGCCTCGTATGGCAACTGATATTTCTGAGTATGTTAAGAAATGTAGTGTCTGCATGCAACATAAAGGTAATGCTAATGGTCCTAATCCAATCCAAGTGTATCCAACTACTAGCGAACCTTGGGAAAGAGTTGCGCTAGATTTGTTAACTAATTTCCAATGTTCCCTCCAGGGCAACAAACATCTATGTGTTATGGTAGACCATTTCACCAGATATTGTGAGTTAGTTCCTATTGCAGATAAGACTGCCGAGACAGTAGCTAAAGCGTTTAAAGAACGCATTATCTGCAGGCATACCACCCCTAAGTCCCTAGTAACAGATAATGGAGGTGAATTCTGTAATGAGATTCTTGAAAATTTGTGCACCTTGTACAAGATCTCTAAATCCACCATTGTTCCTCATCATCCTGCCAGCAATGGGTTAGCAGAACGAACCAATAAGAAAGTACTTGATGTCTTGAGAGCCACTATCAATCCCAACAGTGAAACTTGGGATGAAGTTATACCTGATGTGCAGTGTGCTATAAATTCTGCTTACAATGTTTCCATAGGTGACACTCCACATTATGCATTGTACGGTGTAGATAAACGTTTGCCTTATGAGTTGTTATATTCTAATCTGAAACCAAATTACAACCCTGATGATTTCATAGCAACTCGTACCAGCTTAGCTCAAAGTGTTTTTAGAAGAATCCGTGAAACACTTCATAAATCAACAGCAGAATTTACAAGAGTCGCAAACACTCGAGCAAAGCCATCCAAAATCGAAGTAGGTTCGAGAGTTATGCTGACTAACTTTAACAAAACGTCTGCAAAAGTTTGTTGGTCCTTATCGAGTAGTTGAACATATCACTGGTAATAAATATAAGGTTAGAGAAATTAGTACTGGTCAGTATAAAGAATCGCATTTAGATCATATGAAGTTAGTATGTGATGATAATGATGTTCCAACCCAGACTAATGTGACAGACTCTGACAATCCTCCTGATCCTGTACTCTCTACCTCTGATACTCAGTCAGACGATCAACCTGAATGTCGTTATTCCCTATGTACACGACAGATATTGAGAAATTCCCAAGTATCATTTGTTACTACCAATTCAGATTTGCCTCAAATACAGCATGAGTTAGCCAGTGCAACAGAGTTTGATCCTCCCAGAGATGACACCCATTCTGCATATATCAATCTCACCCTAGCAGAGTTGGGGTTAAATGTAAATAACCTGTATAGATGAATAATTACAGTATCAGCTTATCAGTATTCAAGAATTTTTTTTTTTGTGTTCACGTTCTCTCCGAATTCTGAGAGTTAACAGTCTAGATTTGAGTGCACCGAATCTGCTTCTTTGTATATATTCCTTCCTCAGAATCCGTAGATCACATGAATACAGATCGATTGATCAATTTTTTTTTATCACTTCTATTGTGTAATCTCAACGTTGAGTTTCATTCGATGAGTTGTGCTATATTATACCTTGTTTTGCATTACAGTTTTATTACAGTTTCAGTTACGTAAGCTTCCATTCCAATATTCTATTTATGTATGTTATAATGTTCAATTGTTGTGTACTTTGACATTGTATAGAATCAGCCCAAGCCATACACCTGCCGTCTCTAAGTTGTATTAGTTGTATGTCGGGACGACATACGTTAGCGTCGCCGAGCTCTCAGTAGTAGTACCAGTTCCTAGTAACCAGTTACCAGTAACCAGTGTACCAGTAGATGACTCACTACCAACCGTCTCTGCGTGAATCACTGACTGTATTCATATTGCTGCTGACCATAGCAGGATTTCAAACACCCCCTCACCCATAGGCACTCATGGGTCAGTCAAGATAGAGAGCAGAGAGAGGCAGGTCGGCTGTTGGTGCCTTCCTACACTTTCCGTTATATATTATACGTACTACCAGCCTACGTGAGTATTCTTACCCTATCCACGCATCGAAAACCCACATGACATTACTACCTTACACCTTACTACCTTACACCTTACTACTTTATGCCTTACTGCCTTACGCCGTACTACCTTATACCTTACCACCTTATACCTTACACCATACTGCCTTACACCTTACTGACTTACTCCATACTGCCTTACACCTTACTGCCTTACACCTTACTGACTTACACCATACTGCCTTACATCTTACTGCCTTACACCTTACTGACTTACACCTTACTGACTTACACCATACGGCTTTACACCTTACTGACTTACACCTTACTGACTTACACCTTCCTTGTACTTCTCGTACTCTCTCTTCTTCATTATAAATTACTCTCTTGCTCAACGTG
Source organism: Cherax quadricarinatus (assembly GCF_038502225.1). NCBI lineage: Eukaryota > Metazoa > Arthropoda > Malacostraca > Decapoda > Parastacidae > Cherax > Cherax quadricarinatus. The sequence goes on from NC_091350.1 coordinate 7,523,132, forward strand.
TTCTTACTTCTCGTTCTTTCATTCTTTTTAATTCTCTTTGTGTTCCTCTTTATCCTCTGTTCTCCTTTACTCATCCTTCCACATCCCTTCTTCCCTATCTCTCCTTCCCATCCCTCCTCACTAATTTCTTCACAACAGTTGTATTGTCTAGCAGATGCATTCTACTGTACATGTAAAATACATTAACCTGACGAGACATTGTGGCAAAATACATTAACCTGACGAGACATTGTGGTAAAATACATTAACCTGACGAGACATTGTGATAAAATACATTAACCTGACGAGACATTGTGGTAAAATACATTAACCTGACGAGACATGGTGGTAAAATACATTAACCTGACGAGACATTGTGATAAAATACATTAACCTGACGAGACATTGTGGTAAAATACATTAACCTGACGAGACATGGTGGTAAAATACATTAACCTGACGAGACATTGTGGTAAAATACATTAACCTGACGAGACATTGTGGTAAAATACATTAACCTGACGAGACATGGTGGTAAAATACATTAACCTGACGAGACATTGTGGTAAAATACATTAACCTGACGAGACATGGTGGTAAAATACATTAACCTGACGAGACATTGTGGTAAAATACATTAACCTGACGAGACATTGTGGTAAAATACATTAACCTGACGAGACATTGTGATAAAATACATTAACCTGACGAGACATGGTGGTAAGATACATTAACCTGACGAGACATTGTGGCAAAATACATTAACCTGACGAGACATTGTGGTAAAATACATTAACCTGACGAGACATTGTGGTAAAATACATTAACCTGATGAGACATTGTGGTAAAATACATTAACCTGACGAGACATTATGGTAAAATACATTAACCTGACGAGACATTGTGGTAAAATACATTAACCTGACGAGACATTGTGGTAAAATACATTAACCTGACGAGACATTGTGGTAAAATACATTAACCTGACGAGACATGGTGGTAAAATACATTAACCTGACGAGACATTGTGGTAAAATACATTAACCTGACGAGACATTGTGGTAAAATACATTAACTGGTGGTAAAATACATTAACCTGACGAGACATTGTGGTAAAATACATTAACCTGACGAGACATTGTGGTAAAATACATTAACTGGTGGTAAAATACATTAACCTGACGAGACATTGTGGTAAAATACATTAACCTGACGAGACATTGTGATAAAATACATTAACCTGACGAGACATTGTGGCAAAATACATTAACCTGACGAGACATGGTGGTAAAATACATTAACCTGACGAGACATGGTGGTAAAATACATTAACCTGACGAGACATGGTGGTAAAATACATTAACCTGACGAAACATTGTGGTAAAATACATTAACCTGACGAGACATGGTGGTAAAATACATTAACCTGACGAGACATTGTGATAAAATACATTAACCTGACGAGACATGGTGGTAAAATACATTAACCTGACGAGACGTTGTGATAAAATACATTAACCTGACGAGACATGGTGGTAAAGTACATTAACCTGGCGAGACATTGTGGTAAAATACATTAACCTGACGAGACATTGTGGTAAAATACATTAACCTGACGAGACATTGTGGTAAAATACATTAACCTGACAAAATTCCTTGAAAATTTGAGAGACGTGTCTTGTGTTGAAGAAACGTGTATTGTGTTGAATGAGATAGCTTGTGCTCTCTTGCTTAGAATATTGTTCAGTGTTGACAGCTCCGGTCAGGGCAGGAGAGCCAGTAAAACATTTAAATTACTTGGAACGCCTCGAAGTTCTAAATATGTACTCGATGGAGCTTATAGAGAGATGCATGAAAATATATACGTGGAAGGTGGTTGAGGGCCTGATCTCAACTCTTTACGCTGCCATAACAGTATCCTGGAGTGAGAGGTATCAAAATGTGTAGAATAGGCCCAGTAAACAACAGAGGCACCATGAACACAATAATACCTGGAAAGGGTTTCGGGGGTCAGTGCCCCCGCGGCCCGGTCTGTGACAAGGCCTCATGGTGGATCAGGGCCTGATCAACCGGACTGTTACTGTTGGTCACACGTAAACCGACGCACGAGCCACATCCCGGCTGGTCAGGTACTGACTTTAGGTGCTTGTCCAGCTCCTTCTTGAAGATAGCCAGGGGTCTGTTGGTAATCCCTTATGTATGCTGGGAGGCAGTTGAACAGTCTTGGACCCCTGACACTTATTGTTTTCATTGGAGGAATGTTGCGTCGTCTGCCGAGTCTTTTGCTTTCATAGGGAGTGATTTTCGTGTGCAAATTTGGTATTAATCCCTCTAGGATTTTCCAAGTGTATATAATCATTTATCTCCCGCCTGCGTTCTAGGGAGTACAGGTTGAGGAACTTCAAACGTTCCCAGTAATAAGAGCACATTGTATCAACATCCTTGGTAACAAACCTTTTGAGGCCTGGTCTCAGACCGGGCCGCGGGGGCGTTGACCCCCGGAACTCTCTCCAGGTAAACTCCAGGTAAACATCTTTAAAGAGAGTGAAGAAAGTCTTCGGGAGGAAACTGTACAGGTACCTCCACCAAGTGTCGTATCAACCAGGCTGTGACGGATATGTGGGCCAGCCTGGTTGATCATGTAAGCACCAGACAAGCCTGGCCTAGGGCCGGTCTGGGCAGTAGCAAAACTCGAAACCCATCAAAGGTATACCGGGAGGTCTGGCTTGGGAGCAGGCGTGCAGCCGACTACAGGTAGCATGTAGGTAGCAACAGTCAGTGTAGGTAGCAACAATCAGTGTAAGTAGCAACAATCAGTGTAAGTAGCAACAATCAGTGTAGGTAGCAACAATCAGTGTAAGTAGCAACAATCAGTGTAGGTAGCAACAATCAGTGTAAGTAGCAACAATCAGTGTAAGTAGCAACAATCAGTGTAAGTAGCAACAATCAGTGTAGGTAGCAACAATCAGTGTAAGTAGCAACAATCAGTGTAGGTAGCAACAATCAGTGTAAGTAGCAACAATCAGTGTAGGTAGCAACAATCAGTGTAAGTAGCAACAATCAGTGTAGGTAGCAACAATCAGTGTAGGTAGCAACAATCAGTGTAGGTAGCAACAATCAGTGTAGGTAGCAACAATCAGTGTAGGTAGCAACAATCAGTGTAGGTAGCAACAATCAGTGTAAGTAGCAACATAAGTGGATAAACAGAGCAACTAGAAGCCAAGATGAATGGGACAAGTCTGTGGTGTGTATAATGATTAGGACAGGTCTGTGGTGTGTATAATGATTAGGACAGGTCTGTGGTGTGTATAATGATTAGGACAGGTCTGTGGTGTGTATAATGATTAGGGCAGGTCTGTGGTGTGTATAATGATTAGGGCAGGTCTGTGGTGTGTATAATGATTAGGACAGGTCTGTGGTGTGTATAATGATTAGGGCAGGTCTGTGGTGTGTATAATGATTAGGGCAGGTATGTGGTGTGTATAATGATAAGGGCAAGTCTGTGGTGTGTATAATGATTAGGGCAGGTCTGTGGTGTGTATAATGATTAGGGCAGGTCTGTGGTGTGTATAATGATTAGGGCAAGTCTGTGGTGTGTATAATGATTAAGGCAGGTCTGTGGTGTGTATAATGATTAGGGCAGGTCTGTGGTGTGTATAATGATTAGGGTAGGTCTGTGGTGTGTATAATGATTAGGGTAGGTCTGTGGTGTGTATAATAATTAGGGCAGGTCTGTTGTGTGTATAATGATTAGGGCAAGTCTGTGGTGTGTATAATGATTAGGGCAGGTCTGTGGTGTGTATAAAGATCGAGAACCAAAACTTAGTCATTGTGGTTGTATACAAGCCACCAGATGCAACCTCACAACAGTTCAAGGAACAGCTACTGAAAATTGATTACTGTTTGGAAAACCTTCCAACTCCATCCCCAAACATCTTACTGCTTGGTGATTTCAACCTAAGGCATACAAAATGGAAGAATGTAGCAAATAATGTTATAGCTGAAACAATCCCCGGAGGTAGCGCAGATGAAAGGTCACACACACATGAGCTCCTAAGTCTCTGCGAAAAAAACACCTTAAGCCAGCAGATAGTGGAGCCAACAAGACTAGAAAACACACTTGACCTTATCTTCACAAATAATGAGGACCTGATAAGAGACATAAGAATATCAAAAACAACTAATTCCGATCACAACCTAATCGAAGTCCAGACGTACATGCATAGGGGTCCTGATCAGCAGAATGCATGTACCTGTGAAGGTGTCTTCACAAAATACAACTTCAACAACAAGAACATCAACTGGGACCAGGTAAACCATATCCTAAACGAAACATGTTGGGAAGATGTCTTAAATGACATGGATTGAAACCAGTGCCTTGAAAGGATCAACTTCCTGGCAGCTGAAGCATGTTCAAGGCATATTCCCCTAAGAAAGAAGAAAAGCAGGAGTAAACTGGAGAGAGAAAGACGCTCCCTCTACAGAAGACGACGAAGAGTCACTGAGCTCCTCAGGAGTGCTAGAATATCTGATACACGAAAGGAGGCGCTGACCAGGGAAGTGGAAACTATTGAAGTTAAGTTAAATGACTCTTACAGGAACCAGGAGAGGCAGAAGGAGCTTAAAGCTATTAGTGAAATTGAAAGAAATTCAAAATATTTCTTTTCATATGCCAAAAACAAGGCAAATACCACATCTAGTATCGGGCCCTTACTCAGACAGGATGGGACTTACACAGATGACAACAAGGAAATGAGTGAAATATTGAAATCCCAGTACGACTCTGTGTTTAGTGAACCACTAATCGGTCTGAGGATCGACGACCCAAATGATTTCTTCATGAATGAGCCTCAAAACTCCATAAATGTATGCCAGATTTCCGACATTACCCTAACTCCGATAGATTTCGAAAAAGCCATTGACAACATGCCTATGCACTCAGCCCCGGCCCCAGACTCGTGGAACTCTGTTTTCATTAAGAACTGCAAGAAACCCCTCTCACGTGCCCTAAGTACACTATGGAGGAGGAGCTTGGACATGGGTGAAATTCCAGTCACTTAAAACAACGGATATAGCCCCACTCCATAAAGGTGGCAGCAAAGCATTAGCTAAGAACTATAGACCAATAGCTCTGACGTCCCACATCATAAAAATCTTTGAAAGAGTGCTAAGAAGCAGGATTGCAAATCACCTGGATTCCCAAAATCTGCACAATCCAGGGCAACATGGGTTCAGGACAGGTCGCTCCTGCCTCTCACAACTACTGGATCACTATGGTATGGCTTTGGATGCACTGGAAGAAAATCAGAATGCAGATGTAATATACACAGACTTTGCAAAAGCGTTTGACAAATGCGATCATGGCGTAATAGCCCATAAAATACGTGCTAAAGGAATAACTGGGAAAGTGGGGAGATGGATCTTCAACTTCCTAACAAATCGAACACAAAGAGTAGTGGTTAACAGAGTTAAATCGGAGGCTGCCATAGTGAAGAGCTCTGTTCCACAAGGCACAGTACTCGCCCCCATCTTATTCCTTATCCTCATATCAGACATAGACAGAGATATACATCACAGCACCGTATCATCCTTTGCGGATGATACTAGGATCTGCATGAGGCTGTCATCTGCTGAGGACGCGGTTAACCTCCAAGAAGATATAAACAAAGTTTTCCAGTGGGCAACGGTAAACAATATGATGTTCAATGAGGACAAATTCCAACTACTCCGTTATGGAAAACTGGAGGAGATAATAACTAGAACAGAGTATACTACTGACTCCGGCCATACAATGGAGCGGAAAAATAATGTAAGGGACCTGGGAGTAGTAATGTCTGAGGATCTCACTTTCAAGGATCACAACAGTGCCACGATCGCACGTGCAAAGAAAATGATAGGATGGATAATGAGAACTTTCAAAACGAGAGATGCCAAGCCAATGATGATCCTTTTCAAATCACTTGTTCTCTGTAGGCTGGAATACTGCTGTACATTAACATCTCCATTCAAAGCAGGTGAAATCGCAGATCTAGAGAGTGTACAGAGATCCTTTACTGCACATATAAGTTCTGTCAAGCACCTTAACTACCGGGAACGCTTGGAAGCACTTGACTTGTACTCGTTGGAACGCAGGAGGGAGAGATATATCATAATCTACACTTGGAAAATCTTGGAAGGAATGGTCCCAAATCTGCACACAGAAATCACTCCCTACGAAAGTAAAAGACTGGGCAGGCGATGCAAAATGCCCCCAATAAAAAGTAGGGGCGCCATTGGTACACTAAGGGAAAACACCATAAGTGTCCGGGGCCCAAAACTGTTCAACAGCCTCCCATCAAGCATTAGGGGAATTGCCAATAAGCCCCTGGCTGCCTTCAAGAGAGAGCTGGACAGATACCTAAAGTCAGTGCCGGATCAGCCGGGCTGTGGCTCGTACGTTGGACTGCGTGCGGCCAGCAGTAACAGCCTAGTTGATCAGGCCCTGATCCATCGGGAGGCCTGGTCATGGACCGGGCGGCGGGGGCGTTGATCCCCGGAATAACCTCCAGGGCAGGTCTGTGGTGTGTATAATGATTAGGGCAGGTATGTGGTGTGTATAATGATTAGGGCAGGTCTGTGGTGTGTATAATGATTAGGGCAAGTCTGTGGTGTGTATAATGATTAGGGCAGGTCTGTATTGTGTATAATGATTAGGGCAGGTCTGTGGTGTGTATAATGATTAGGGCAGGTCTGTGGTGTGTATAATGATTAGGGCAGGTCTGTGGTGTGTATAATGATTAGGGCAAGTCTTTGGTGTTTATAATGATTAGGGCAGGTCTGTGGTGTGTATAATGACTAGGGCAAGTATGTGGTGTGTATAATGATTAGGGCAGGTATGTGGTGTGTATAATGATTAGGGCAGGTATGTGGTGTGTATAATGATTAGGGCAGGTCTGTGGTGTGTATGATGATTAGGGCAGGTCTGTGGTGTGTATAATGATTAGGGCAGGTCTGTGGTGTGTATAATGATTAGGGCAAGTCTGTGGTGTGTATAATGATTAGGGTAGGTATGTGGTGTGTATAATGATTAGGGCAGGTCTGTGGCGTGTATAATGATTAGGGCAGGTCTGTGGTGTGTATAATTATTAGGGCAGGTCTGTGGTGTGTATAATGATTAGGGCAGGTATGTGGTGTGTATAATGATTAGGGCAGGTCTGTGGTGTGTATAATGATTAGGGCAGGTCTGTGGTGTGTATAATAATTAGGGCAGGTCTGTGGTGTGTATAATGATTAGGGCAGGTCTGTGGTGTGTATAATGATTAGGGCAGGTATGTGGTGTGTATAATGATTAGGGCAGGTATGTGGTGTGTATAATGATTAGGGCAGGTCTGTGGTGTGTATAATGATTAGGGCAGGTATGTGGTGTGTGTAATGATTAGGGCAGGTATGTGGTGTGTATAATGATTAGGGCAGGTCTGTGGTGTGTATAATGATTAGGACAGGTCTGTAGTGTGTATAATGATTAGGGCAGGTCTGTGGTGTGTATAATGATTAGGACAGGTCTGTAGTGTGTATAATGATTAGGGCAGGTCTGTGGTGTGTATAATGATTAGGGCAGGTCTGTGGTGTGTATAATGATTAGGACAGGTCTGTAGTGTGTATAATGATTAGGGCAGGTCTGTGGTGTGTATAATGATTAGGGCAGGTCTGTGGTGTGTATAATGATTAGGGCAGGTCTGTGGTGTGTATAATGATTAGGACAGGTCTGTAGTGTGTATAATGATTAGGGCAGGTCTGTGGTGTGTATAATGATTAGGACAGGTCTGTAGTGTGTATAATGATTAGGGCAGGTCTGTGGTGTGTATAATGATTAGGACAGGTCTGTGGTGTGTATAATGATTAGGACAGGTCTGTAGTGTGTATAATGATTAGGGCAGGTCTGTGGTGTGTATAATGATTAGGACAGGTCTGTGGTGTGTATAATGATTAGGGCAGGTCTGTGGTGTGTATAATGATTAGGACAGGTCTGTGGTGTGTATAATGATTAGGGCAGGTATGTGGTGTGTATAATGATTAGGGCAGGTATGTGGTGTGTATAATGATTAGGGCAGGTATGTGGTGTGTATAATGATTAGGGCAGGTCTGTGGTGTGTATAATGATTAGGACAGGTCTGTGGTGTGTATAATGATTAGGGCAGGTATGTGGTGTGTATAATGATTAGGGCAGGTATGTGGTGTGTATAATGATTAGGGCAGGTATGTGGTGTGTATAATGATTAGGGCAGGTATGTGGTGTGTATAATGATTAGGACAGGTCTGTGGTGTGTATAATGATTAGGGCAGGTATGTGGTGTGTATAATGATTAGGGCAGGTCTGTGGTGTGTATAATGATTAGGACAGGTCTGTGGTGTGTATAATGATTAGGGCAGGTATGTGGTGTGTATAATGATTAGGGCAGGTATGTGGTGTGTATAATGATTAGGACAGGTCTGTGGTGTGTATAATGATTAGGGCAGGTATGTGGTGTGTATAATGATTAGGGCAGGTATGTGGTGTGTATAATGATTAGGGCAGGTATGTGGTGTGTATAATGATTAGGGCAGGTATGTGGTGTGTATAATGATTAGGACAGGTATGTGGTGTGTATAATGATTAGGGCAGGTATGTGGTGTGTATAATGATTAGGACAGGTCTGTGGTGTGTATAATAATTAGGGCAGGTCTGTGGTGTGTATAATGATTAGGGCAGGTATGTGGTGTGTATAATGATTAGGACAGGTCTGTGGTGTGTATAATGATTAGGGCAGGTCTGTGGTGTGTATAATAATTAGGACAGGTCTGTGGTGTGTATAATAATTAGGACAGGTCTGTGGTGTGTATAATAATTAGGACAGGTCTGTGGTGTGTATAATAATTAGGACAGGTCTGTGGTGTGTATAATAATTAGGACAGGTGTGTAGTATGTGCTATGGTGGGTGCATATTATATAGTGTATCTCACTGAAAATACCTTCCTTGTTGGACGAGAGTACTTGTGGAGAAGTTTTTGTTATTATTGTGGTATGTATGTTGCATGGAGCAGATTGAGGTGTGCCAGATACTACACACATGGCCATCAACTCGGCTACATGGCCTGACTTGCGGTGCAGAAGTGCTCCTCCCTCCCTGCCCTCCCCCTCCGCAGGTCAAAGGTCAAGTTGGCAGCAAAGCCGCGGGGGTGTGACGTAAGACGCTCTTGTTATGTGGGGGTAAGAGCAGAGTACACACCACCTCAACCCACACTCACTCATTACCCTTCATCATCTCTGGCCTCTTCTACCCTACCTCCAGCGTCTCGCTCTCCCTCACTCCATCCTTTACTGCCGCCCTTCCTCTACCTCTCCCGTCGTCACCTTCCTCCCACTCTCACTCCTACCATTCTCTCTCCCTTCTTTCCGCCCTCCCTCCTCTAAACTATCATCGTCTATGGATGATACCAGCATAGGTAGGGTGGTCACATCTACTCATAAAACTGAAGGACGGGTATTAAGACACATGTGCAATATTTACGTATCTTTTTTGCCGTATTGTTAAGCTGTCACAACAGGCTTCTTCAGTCGAATACAGAGGTTACTTCAGTAAGGGAGTCAGTGGGAGAAGGCGAGGTTTTGAAGTGTTCACTCCCTCAACCTTGACTGAAGATGGTTAAGTCACTTAACTGATACACCAGCTTTTCGGTATTTTATACTACAAATGATATAATACTTGTCTGACATAGCAAAAGGAAGCAACAGGTAAGCGATCTAGGAACAGTAACACCAGGTCACCTTATCTTCAGAGAACACAAGGAAATTAATATAGCCAAGGCCAGCGACAGAGACGTTTGAATCACTACATGGAAGGTACAGGGAGGGCTGGTACCCAAGTTCCACACTGTTACAACTGATTACTGCACACATACCACACGGAAACTACAATATTTTAGTTTCACTGTTGTATCTGTGCAGTAATCAGTTGTCTAGTGTTAACTGGTTTCTCATATTAGTATGTATATATATATATATATATATATATATATATATATATATATATATATATATATATATATATATATATATATATATATATATATATATGTCGTGCCGAATATGTAAAACTGGTCAATTAGCAAGAACTCAATTAAAATTAAGTCCTTTCTAAAATTTTCTCTTATACGTTTAAAGATATATTTTTTTCATTAATGTTAATGTAAAAAGCTTTAATTTTGCACCAAAAGAATCTTAGAAAACTTACCTAACCTTATTATAACAAGAACAATTTATTTTAGCCTAACCCAACTATATATATTTTAGATTTGTTTACAATAATTTAATACTAAACAAACACAGTGAAATATATTTTTTTCGTTAGGTTCAGAATGATTTGGTGAAATTATTGCATACACAAATTTTCGCTTGTCCTATATGGCAAGATGAGCGTTGCTGTTTAAGCCAAGATCGCAAGTTCTGCCTGTTCGGCACGACATATATATATATATATATATATGTATATATGTATATATGTACATATATAAATATATATATATATATATATATATATATATATGTATATATGTATATATGTATATATGTATATATATGTATATATATGTATATATGTATATATATGTATATATGTATATATGTATATATGTATATATGTATATATATATGTATATATATATATATATATATATATATATATAAATATATATATAAATATATATGTATATATATATATAGATATATATATATAAATATATATATATATACAACAGCCTCCCATCAAGCATTAGGGGAATTGCCAATAAACCCCTGGCTGCCTTCAAGAGAGAGCTGGACAGATACCTAAAGTCGGTGCCGGATCAGCCGGGCTGTGGCTCGTACGTCGGACTGCGTGCGGCCAGCAGTAACAGCCTAGTTGATCAGGCCCTGATCCATCGGGCGTTGATCCCCGGAGTAACCTCCAGGTATATATATATATATATATATATATATATATATATATATATATATATATATATATATATATATATATATATATATATGGGATATTGGCAGTTTGGAGGGATATGTTGTGTATCTTTATATGTATATGCTTCTAAACTTGTATTCTGAGCACCTTTGCAAAAACAGTGATAATGTGTGAGTGAGGTGAAAGTGTTGAATGATGAAAGTATTTTCTTTTTGGGGATTTTCTTTCTTTTTTGGGTCACCCTGCCTCGGTGGGAGACGGCCGACTTGTTGAAATATATAAATATATATATATATATATATATATATATATATATATATATATATATATATATATATATATATATATATATATATATATATACATATATATATATATATATATATATATATATATATATATATATATATATATATATATATATATATATATATATATATATATTATGCAAATATCGCAAACCAAGCGATGCAGGATGCAAAACAGCTCTAGGCCTTTCGTGTTGCAATCAACACATCAGGAGCTTGCAATGTTGCGGGGAAGAGGATAAAATAAAAGCAAACACATTCAGAGGGAGCGTTTTTACATGTGAGTGAGTGTGTGTGTGTGTGTGTGTGTGTGTGTGTGTGTGTGTGTGTGTGTGTGTGTGTGTGTGTGTGTGTGTGTGTGTGTGTGTGTGTGTGTGTGTGTGTGTGTGTGTCTGTGTGTGTGTCTGTGTGTGTGTGTGAAAAGTGGTTTTGATATACCATAGATATACCTATCATAGGTGTGTAATTTTCTGTTAGTGGTATGTACTGTGTCCTGCCACTCAGTATATGCATGACGTTGATAAATTAGACTCATGTGCAACTCTTGGGTATCTTTATTGAGGAAACGTTTCGCCACACAGTGGCTTCTTCAGTCCATACAAAGGAGAATGATGAAGAACAGGAGAAGTTTGAGGTAATCAGTCCCTCAGCCTTGAGTCGATGTGGTCAGTTCATCAATCTTGAAAAGAATACAACATATGTGCGGAGAAGCAGCTTATATACCTACGACTGCTGCACCTCTCCTGCCTACGGTATATAAGCTGCTTCTCCGCACATATGCTGTATTCTTTTTAAGATTGATGGACTGACCACATCGACTCAAGGCTGAGGGACTGATTACCTCAAACTCCTCCTGTTCTTCACCATTCTCCTTTGTATGGACTGATAAAGCCACTGTGTGGCGAAACGTTTCCTCAATAAAGATACCCAAGAGTTGCATATGTGTCTAATTTATCAACGTGTCGGTTCTCTGAACCATTAATCTACAATGCATGACGTAAATAATGTAGGGTGCATTATTTATGAGGATGCGGTAAACCTGTATGGGGGAGTTTATGCAGTGCCTTGGGAAAGGGATGTCGTACGGGGTTCTTAAGGAGATAACGAGGGTTGAAGGTAGCCACACTTGTTGGATGGTAACGATATATATATTGTCAGACTGTGGTAAGGAAAGGATGAGCCCAGCCTTCCCTGTCACTGCCTGGATGTCTATATGCCGACTGAGAACGAGGCAGCTCGTCTCACTGCCTCAAACTGTACCCCGTGACGTCATACAGTCACAGGCCTAAGGGATCTTCTATATAAAGCACATGGATAGTACTATAATACGCTATACAACACATATAAGGGGATCAACAACTATGCTGACAGCTCGGTCATGTTACGTATGTCGTCTCGACATACACTACTATGCTATAGGCTGAACAGGCAGGTGATTCTGGGCTGATTCTATACAATAACAAATTCATATATAACTTAGAACTAATGGATGGTATCATACTGGATGTTAACAAAATGAGTTTTACGTAATGGGTGTTAACGTAATGACTTTTAACGTAATACATTACAAACTATAAGAACAAATCATGGTACAATATGGGATGGAATTGATCGATCCATCTGTGTTCATGCACTCTACGGATTCTGAGGAAGAATAAATATATATATATATATATATATATATATATATATATATATATATATATATATATATATATATATATATACAAGGTGAAATTAACAGCAAAGCAAATCTGGTGTGCACTCAGATCATTACTGTCAAATTCTCAGAATGCGGAGGGAACGTGAACAGGAAAAAAAAAATTCTGAAAAACTGATCAGTTAATAACAAACAGTTGACAATTTCCTTCATCTCGGACATCTAATTATGCAGGCTATGTACATTTAAACCCAATTCTGCGAGGGTGAGGTTTACATATGCAGAATGGTTATCATCTCTGGGAGGATCGAATTCCTCTGCAATGGCTAACACATGCCTTGACTGAGGGAGATCTGAACGAGTATCTACAAAAGATACTTGTGGGTTTCTCATTACTTGTCGAGTACGCAAGGAGTAACGACATTCAGGTTGAATATCTGACTGAGTATTTGAGGTAGAGGGTACAGAGTCAAGAGGATTTTCAGCATCTGTCACATTAGTCTGGGTAGCAATATCATCAACATCGCATACTAACTTCATATGATCTAAATGCGATTCTTTGTACTTACCAGTACTAATTTCTCTAACCTTATACTTATTGCCAGAGATATGTTCTACAACTCGATAAGGGCCAACAAACTTTTGATCGAGCTTAGGCATTTCAGATGTTTTGTTGAAATTTGTAAGCATTACTCTCGAACCTACTCTAACTTTTGACGGCTTAGCACGGCTATTAGTTACTCTAGTAAATTCTGCTGTTGATTTATGAAGTGTTTCACGGATTCTTCTAAAAACACTCTGAGCCATGCTTGTACGAGTTGCTACGAAATCATCAGGGTTGTAATTGGGTTTCCGAGTGGAATATAACAACTCATAGGGTAAACGCTTGTCTACACCATACAATGCATAATGTGGAGTATCACCTATGGAAGTATTGTAAGCAGAATTTATGGCACATTGAACATCTGGTATAACTTCATCCCAAGTTTCACTATTGGGGTTGATAGTCGCTCTCAAGACATCAAGTACTTTCTTATTGGTTCGTTCAGCTAACCCATTGCTGGCAGGATGATGAGGAACAATGGTGGATTTAGAGATCTTGTACAAAGTACACAAATTTTCAAGAATCTCATTTCAGAATTCACCTCCATTATCTGTTACTAAGGACTTAGGGGTGGTATGCCTGCAGATAATGCGTTCTTTAAATGCTTTAGCTACTGTCTCAGCAGTCTTATCTGCAATAGGAACTAACTCACAATATCTGGTGAAATGGTCTACCATAACACACAGATGTTTGTTGCCTTGGAGGGAACATTTAAAATTGGTTAATAAATCAAGGGCAACTCTTTCCCACGGTTCGCTAGTGGTTGGATACACCTGGATTGGATTTGGACCATTGATATTTCCTTTATGTTGCATACAAACACTACATTTCTTAACATACTCTGAAATGTCAGTTGCCATACATGGCCAAGAGTACTTCATTCTGGCTTGTTTCACAGAACGATCCATACCAGGGCGTGCAACACCTGGTGCATCGTGAACTAGCTGTAGAGCTACATTCACTAGTGACTGTGGAATTACTAACTGGTACACTCTTCTACTTGGAGTACCCAATTCGGCTGTTCGATACAGTAATTCTTGGCTCATTACAAAGTCACTGATGGGTGCTGGTGGCTTCACAGTAAGAATAAGATCTTCCTGGAGCAGGAATCGAATCACACCAGACCACATGGGATCTGTTCTTTGGGCATTCTTTACATCCTCTGCAGTAAATGGAGGATCTGCAGTAACTACACTAACGTGTCACGATAAAGCATCTGCGACTTCATTTGACTTGCCAGGTAAATGTTCAAAAGTGGGATTGAACTCTTGCATAGTCAAGGTCCATCTGGCTAACCTTCCAGTAGGTTCTTTGTTCTGGATTAAAGGTATCAGTGGTGCATGGTCTGTCAAGACATGAACAGGGTACTGGTAAATAATGTCTTGGAAGTGCTTCAAAGACCATACTATTGCTAAAGCTTCTTGCTCCGTTACTGTATAATTACGTTCAGCCTTCGTAAGGACTCTACTAGCAAATGCAACTGCGTTGTACTTGCCATCAGTCTTCTGAGCTAGTACGGCACCTATGCCAATTGAACTAGCATCAGTTGTTAGATAGAAAGGCTTAGAAAAATCTGGAAATTTCAAAATGGGAGCGGACGTTAGCTTTTCTTTTAGTGTCTGGAATGCTCTTTCTTGACGGAAGGTCCAGACAAAAGGAGCATCTTTCTTAAGCAATTCAGTTAGAGGAGCTGCTATTGAAGAAAAATTAGCAATGAAAGATCTGTAGAAACCTGCTAGACCCACAAAGGATCTTACAGCGTCAGCAGTTTTGGGGGATGGAAAATTTAGTACTGCCATTACTTTACTTTGATCAGTCTTAACCCCTCTAGGAGTGACTACGTGACCAAGAAACTTAATTTCTGATCTGAAAAATTGACATTTGGACAGTTTGATCTTTAAATTGGCTTCTTCAAGCTTACCAAGTACTATATCAAGTCTTTTCAGGTGTGTATCCACGTCTTCGGACATGACGATTACGTCATCTAAGTACACCATAAATGCTTTACCTATAAGACCTCTAAAGATATTGGTCATGAGTCTAGAGAATGTGATAGGAGAGGATCGTAATCCAAAAGCCATTCGAAGGAAGTGATAATGACCTCTGGGAGTGGAGAATGCAGTTAATTCTTGGCTGTCCTCATGAAGAGGGACTTGCCAAAACCCTTGTAACAAGTCAAGGGTCGAGAAGACTTTATCATCTCCGATATTGTGTAAAAGATCACCTAGTATAGGAAGTGGGAAGTGATCTGGAATAGTTTTCGCATTTAACTTCCTAAAGTCAATCACCGGGCGCCAAGTACAGTCCCACACTTGTTGGATGGTAACGATATATGTATTGTCAGACTGTGGTAAGGAAAGGATGAGCCCAGCCTGCCGTGTCACTGCCTGGATGTCTGTACGCCGACTGAGAGCGAGGCAGCTCGTCTCACTGCCTCAAGCTGTACCCCGTGACGTTATACAGTCACAGGCCTAAGGGATCTTCTATATAAAGCACATGGATGGTACTATAATACGCTGTACAACACATATAAGGGGATCAACAACTATGCTGACAGGGAAAGTAGAGCCTTAACCTTGCTGGAGAACCCTTCGGCAAGACCTAGGTTAGGTAAAGTTTGTCAGGAAACAGGGCAAGTGTTTCCTGACACGGGTTTTAGTCATATGATGACCCGCAGCTGGAGTTGTTGGTCATCTGACCGAGGCCTTCCACTGGCTTATCCCTCCACCCCTTTAAAAATTTTGGTTATAATTCTAGAAGACCTAGCTGATGATTACCAATGTACACGTTTGTAATTTATATTATTATTATTATTATTATTATTATTATTATTATGATTATGAGAATGATTCACTCTAGAAGAATAGTAAATACATTTCAGTAAAGGTGAAGGCTTCCCCCCTTCCCCCACAAAGTCTCCTCCGGTATATATATCTCACCCAATTTGTTACTTTTTCCTGAGCTTAATGAAACAGGAGGTGTTAGCAGTCCCCAGACCATCATCCACCAGGCCTGGTCTGGGACCATCCCGCCCCCACCCTAACACAAGCAATCAACAATGAGCAGCCTATAGGTAGACTATAGGTAGAATATATATAATTAATGATAATAATAATCAGAACAGAGTCCTGGACCAGGCTCTCGAAACTCGTCACAGGTATTACAAAAGGTAAGGCCAAGAAATAGTACTTTTTTAAGAGCTCTCAAAAAGCCTTCATTGCAAGATACTATTACAAGATAGTATTACTATTACAAGATACTATTATTATGATATATGTGTACTGGGTCTGGTCTGGGACCGGGTCGCGGGGACCATGAACCCTGGAAGCGTCCTTCAGGATCGCTTCTAGTTCAGAGATTTCAACGATGGTGCCTCGATCCCGGTGAAGAGTTCTTGATCCTAGGAATTGAAGTTACCCTTCTGTGATTACCATCCACTGCCCCAGATGCTATATAACCCCTACGGGTTTACTGCTTTCCCATTAATATAATATGTAACAGAATACAGTTTTAACTACTTCTGTGTGTGTGTGTGTGTGTGTGTGTGTGTGTGTGTGTGTGTGTGTGTGTGTACTCAATTGTACTCACCTAATTGTAGTTGCAGGGGTCGACTCATAGCTCCAGGACCTGCCTCTTCGCTGGTCGCTACTCTCTCCCTGCTCCTCTTAAAGCTATATATGGATCCTGCCTCCACTACATCACTTTCCAGACTATTCCACTTCCTGACAACTCTAAGACTGAAAAAATACTTCCTAACATCCCTATGACTCATTTGAGCCTTCAACTTCCAGTTGTGACCCCTTGTTTGTGTCCCATCTCTGAAACATCCTGTCCCTATCCACCTTGTCAGTTCCTTTCAGTATTTTATATGTCGTTATCATGTCCTCCCTCTCCCTCCTGTCCTCCAGTGTCGTCAGGTCGTAGGACATGCCCATTAGCTCCGGGACTAGTGTGTATGTGTGTGATTGTGTGTTAATGTATTATACACACTGACCACGAGGTGTGGGTCTGTGTGTGTGTGTGTGTGTGTGTGTGTGTGTTAGTAAGTGTATTGTAAAGTGTTGTGTGTAACGCCATAAATGCTTGAGTCACAGTGCTGCTGCTACTCAATATTGAGAATTACAGCTGTTATTGTTTTTGTGTACAAACTGCCAGATATAATTTAGCAGCAGATCAGGTGGAAATAATCACACTACCTCGAGAACCTTGTTAACCTAGACCCAAACTTCATCTCTGGGTATTTCCATTTAAGACACCTAGAGTGGAATAATGTTACAAGCAGTGTGTTAATAGAGACAGACCCAGGAAGTAGTTGACATAATTGGTAGGAGAGATAGAGACAAATTGTCTGAATTAAGAGGACCAGGACCAAGAGGAGACAGATGAAAGCTAAAGACGCAGATGAGCCATAGGGATGTAACGAAGTATTTCATAAGTCTTGGAAAGAATGAAAAGTTAAATAATAATAATAATAATAATAATAATAATAATAATAATAATAATAATAATAATAATAATAATAGTAATAATAATAATAATCTTTATTTCTACAAAAACATATACAGACCATAGCTGACATTAATGACATACTACTATATAGAAAGCCGCTTGTTATGCAGAGCATTTCCGGCAAGTTAGGTCAATTTTGTCCCAGGATGCGACCTATACCAGTCAACTAAGTCAGGTACCTATTTTACTGTTAGGTGAACATGGACAGCAGGTGTCTTAAGGAAACACGTCCTAATGTTTCCACCTGTACCGGGGATCGAACCCCGGACCTCAGTGTGTGAGCTGAGTGCACTTGCAGTCGAGCTACGGGACACCTAAATGATTTTGATGAGGCATTGGCGGAGTCAAATTTTAAACACAGGTTAAAAGTAGATGTGATAAGGCGCAAGAGGTCAGAAATTATTCCCGAAATGCCCCGGCATGATAGTGTCTTTCTTTGTACTTAGCAAATCAAAATTGTAATTACACATTGTAAACTATGCAAAGAAATAAAATCCTTATTCTTTATTCCTTACTGAAGTAGACTAGGAATATGGTATTAGTAAGATGGATATAAACTAGTGTCTTTGAGAAGATAAACTCAGTGGTACTAGGGACGTGCTCCACACTGGTGCCGTTAGGGAAAGGAATGGAGATAGTTCCTCTGTGTCAATAGACGAAGACAAGAGAGTCAGAAAACTTGCTGAAGGTTCCAGCGTATGTGTGTGGTGAGTGAGTCCCCTAACATATCGGGCGTAGGGTACGCAGTGGGTGGGGGCGGACCCTCACTGTGAATCATCAACACCCACGCCCACCCATGCACTCACTTAAACCACCCTAACTTGCTATTCTTCACCCACCCACACTACTCAGCCCACACTCTTTCACCCCAGGGGCGCCATAAATACAGTTAGAAAACTCTCGTCAGCAGTGTTAATAATCCAGACATTTTTTTCATTCTATCCACCCAAAAATTATTTGTCTGACAAAACCACAAATCTCCCAGAATTCGAAAAGGATATAGAAAATATGCCCACATGCAGTACCTGGGTCTGATTCATGGAAATTCTCATTTATAAAGTGCAAAAATACCACTAGCACGAGCACTCAGTATTTCCTGAAGAAAAAACTTAAATCTAAGTGTAAAAAACCAGGGGCATTTAAAAGTGCAGACATCTTCTTTGCGTAAAGGAGGCAGTAGAGCTCTGGCAAAAATATTATAATCCAGTAGCACTAACCTCGAACATCATTAGTCTTTGAAAAGGTGATGAGACGCCAAATTATAAATACAGTATTATAGAAAAACATGTACACAACAAGTCAAAATGGATTTAAAGTGCATGATCATGCTTATCACAATTATTAAGCCATTATGATAAAACTGTGCAGACTTTGGAGGAAAACCACAACTCAAGTTATGTTCTACACGAACCTTCAAAGTTATGTTATTGAGAACTTTCAAAAGAAAGGAAATAATGCCGATGGTGACACTC